>NC_037542.1:3263498-3347737 GCF_001531365.2 Cynara cardunculus var. scolymus | reverse complement strand
TATTCCGGCAGGTATCAAGTAATCACAAAGATACACAATGTGATACCCATTGTGATATACTGTGATACCACTGTTTATACCAACTATGATACCAACTCAAACCATAAAAACAAAATCAAATCCATTGTGATACACTTTGATTTGATACAGTTCACAACTTTTTCCCACAGAGAAGGAGTGGGACATCTTCGGAGTTACATTTCCGACGAGATCTGGTTTACATCTCCGACGTAGGGTTTCATCTCACCGGTGAAAATGGACGGCGATAACGCCAAACCACATATATCGCCAACGATTCAACTGGAGACGATGAGTTTATCGGAAGACATTGAGAAGGAAGAGGAAGCGAGTAACGAGGAATTAAGTGTACGTTCGATCCATACATCGGTGAGCTTCCGTTCTCGTCCTTGGTGGCGAACGGCGTTACCACCACTCCCCAGAGCGCGCCCAAAGTATCCCAACTGGTCTGCGTCCGCCGGAAACCGACTCACCGTTGGAGTTGTTGATCTCTGCAGAATTGTTGTCGGCGTTCGTGCTTCTCAGAACAGGCTTTCGAATATGCAAATGGCGTTGGAGAAACAGTCGTCGACCAAATATAATAGTTTCGAGTCTAGTGATTATAAAGGAGAAGATGAGATGGTTGTGGAAGGGGAGGAAACCGCCAATGAAGAAGTAGATGGGGGTGATCAGGGTGGCTGGAGAAGAAGTAGATGAAGGAGAAGAGTACCATCTAGGGTTTTATGTATATAAATATTACCAATTTACCTTTTATGTTATTTTAGGATATAACACTAATTATTTAAATGATTGGCTCACATTCGACTTCACAGTTACCACAAACTAATTAATTCTCATTTAATTAGTTCCCTATATATATATATATATATATATACTTATAATAAATAAGTAACTTAGATGACACATGTCATCTTCTGGTGAGTCGGTTTTCTTGTTTTCCCGTCTAAACACGTATTTAGACACAATTTACATTAGTGGTTCAATTAGACTCATTTGAACGTATCTAGACACAATTTACATTAATAGTTCAATTATACTCATTTGATTGACATATGTTCTCTTATTCAATCATTTTTAAATTCAAGTCTGAATAATTATTTTTCAGAGTTATTTCAAGAGTACAAGTCTGAAGTAATCATATTTTCGATGATCATTCATATCTATAAGATAAGTTCCTGACATTATTTATTTTTTCAAATAACCCAGTGTAACACACGGGATCGAACCTAATAGATAAATATATGTGTTTAATCAATTTAAATAAGAAAAGGACAAAAGATAAAAACAACAAAAAAATAAAAAAGATAAAACCAACAAAAAAATAAAAAAGATAAAAATATAAAATGATTAAATAGAAGTTAGGGGTGTCATTGCTAAAGGTTAGGTCAAAGTAGAAGAAATAGTCAAAGAGCATAACATTGCATTACCTGCCTCTTTCTAATTAACTTTTCCTCCTCCACATTTAATTCAATCAAATATCTTATACCATAAGAATGGGTGTTGCATGAATCTGGTCCCAATTTGTTCTCTCAAATTATTATATCTAAATAAACTGATTGTTTCATGAATCTGGTCCCAATTGTGGCCAATTTCTTCATTCAAATTTTATATAAATAAACTCATTGAGATTCACATTCCAATTAATTCTGAAAATAAAAATTAAACTGAAAAACATAGTTAGGAATCACGTTATTTTCCGGCCTAACAATAGAACTCTGAATTCTTGTATTATAAAGTTAATATTCAGAGTTTTCTTGTTTTCTTTTAAACCTGAGAAAAAGTAACTTATTTTTCCTCATTTAAAAATTTAAAATACCCCGTCCAGTACAGGAGATCAAAGCTTAGTTATTCTAATAAATAAAAACCACCATTCTTATAAACCATGATTTTCACATATGAAAATTGAAGCAACAGCATGTTTCCTTTATTACTTAGCAAATGGCAATGCATTGATTCATAGTTATACAATCACCATAACCATAGCCATAGCGCATAGGATATATAGGCCCTTCCTCCTTTTAACATTTTACCCAAAACACCAATAAGATCAAATCTTATGTAAAATTACAAAAAAAAAAAAAAAAAGCTCACATTTTATATCTTTGTAGCCAACAGAGGCACCATGCATATATTATGTTATGAATCAAGCCTTCTCCCACTTGAGTTCCTTCACCACCTCCCAGGTGAAATCAGGGTCTGTCCTCCCAAAGTGTCCATATGCCGCTGTCTTCAAGAATCTCCCATTCCCACCCCTCTTAAGATCCAGATTGATGGAGATCATTCCTGGCCTGAAATCAAAGTTCTCCTTCACAATCTTAAGGATTTCCCTATCAGGGATCTTTCCGGTTCCATACGTGTCCACAAAAACAGACAACGGCTCAGGGACACCGATAGCGTAAGACACTTGCACAATGGCTCTCCTGGCTAGCCCACAAGCCACAATGCTCTTGGCTGCTTGCCTCACAATGTAGGCACCACTCCTGTCCACCTTGGTGGGGTCTTTCCCGGAGAAAGCACCACCACCATGAGCACCCCAACCACCGTAGGTATCAATGATGATCTTACGCCCGGTCAGTCCAGCATCACCATGAGGTCCACCAATCACGAAACGGCCAGATGGGTTAAGATGGAAGATGGTCTTCTCGTCAAGGTAATTGGCAGGAACGACCGGCTTGATCACATGCTCCTTAAGATCTGCTGCAATCTCGTCGTTGGTTACGGTTTCATCATGTTGGGTGGAAATGAGGATGGTGTGGACACGGAGAGGGACCATGGCTCCGTTATCGTTGTGGTACTCGACTGTGACTTGTGTTTTTCCATCAGGCCTGAGCCATGCACAAGTGCCATTTTTGCGAACTTCGGTCAAACGGGCCCCAAGCTTGGTTGCAAGGACATGGCTGAGGGGCATCAATTCAGGGGTCTCATCGGTGGCATAACCAAACATGTGACCTTGGTCACCGGCACCAATATCCTCAGGCTTCTTGGTCAAATGACCATGGACACCCTGGGCAATATCAGGGCTCTGTTGCTCGATGTTGACAAGGACCTTGCAGTTGTCTGCATCCAAACCTACGTCATCAGAAACAAACCCTATCTCGCGGCAGGTATCACGCACAATCTTCTCATAATCAACATTAGCTTTGGTGGTGATTTCACCAAAAACCATGACCATGTTGGTTTTGGTGCAAGTTTCACAAGCAACCTTGCTGTCAGGGTCCTGAGCTAAGCAGGCATCAAGAACTGCATCAGAGATCTGATCACAGAGCTTGTCAGGGTGTCCCTCGTTGACAGATTCAGATGTGAACAAGAAGGTCTCCATTATTGCAAAGCTGAAATTCAATAAAGAAAATTGTTTAGTTTCTCCCACTAAAATAGCACAAAAAACCAGTAGATCAGGTTCAACACTACATGCAAGTTACGGTGAACAAAACCTTCAGTTGAAAATTAAAAAAAAAGGAAATTGAAATAGATGTAAACTCAAACCCTAAAAAGAGCACAAATCGTAGGTAAGTAGGTAACACATATCTAATAGATCCATGACTCAAACAACAAATATCAGCATATCGACGGTTCCCAAAATCAAGGCGTGAGTGGCGTGACGCAAGGGTGATAGATCCGTTACTAAAGCACCAACTTGATGTTAAAACTAGCATAGCATATTACGAATGAACTCCAGATCTGACCAAATTGGGAACAGATCTTCTGACCAAATCAATTTCAACCTAAAATCAACAGTTCTTCCACAACTTGGAGTCCATATCATATCAATTTTAGACCTAATTCAAACTCTATGGAATAAATATCAACAAAAAGCAGACACTTGATAGGAATCTTATCATTTTACTAGAAAAAGAAAAGGTAATCCGGGAGTATCAAGGTAAGCACATAATCCATGGCCAAAAGTGTTGGAAGAAAATCAGAAATCCATCACAAACCGACAAAGTTCAAACATTTGCCCTAGAATTTTTGAACCACCGCCAACCGTAGTTCCGGCATGGCGGTTACGTCGGCCGTAGACGGAGGAAGAAAGAAACAGAATAGTCCAAATACCTTGTGAAGAGTAGAAGGAGAGGGTGAAAGCTGGTGAACGACCTTCTTCCTCTTCTGAAAGCAAAGGAGCTAAGGGCGAGGAGTAAAGGTTATGGGGGTGATGCTTATATAGGCGAGAGTGGAGGTGTAAGATGAAACGTACGTGCCAGATTCATTCTGTGCGTTGGTGGAATCTTAGATCAACCATTCCTCAGATCAAATCTGCACCGTTGGTTTTTTGTTTTCATGTTTAGAAAGGAGTTGGTGAATGAAAATGATGTGGCTTTTTTATTCTCTTTAATTAGAAATCATGTTTTATTAAAAATATAATTATATTTATCGGAATTCTAATTTTGTTTGTTATTTGATTCGATCCTTTTTCGTCTTAACACGTATTTTTGGTGATTTTTCAAGATTTTATTACCAAATTTGAAAATATCATTTATTAGTGCATGCATTTGGTACATTGGAGATGATATAATATAATATAATATAATATAATAGAGATTTTTGTTTTTTGTTTGGCAGGATTTTTATGAGGCGTTTGATTCGTGGATTCTAAAAGAATCTGATGGAATTGAAATGTTGAATTCTACTGACCAAATTTTATTCTCTCATTTGGGTTTATTCTTTTTCACGAAAAGAATCTTCAAAATCCTATAAATTCCACAAATAAAGAAATTTAACATTCTTTAGCAACTACATGGTATTTTGATGAAATGAAATTATCTATTTTCATAATATCAAATATGTCCTTAACTTAATATACTCTAATCTCATAAAAACCAATATGACCACCTTCGACCATTGTCGATCTGAATCACCGCCGACCATTACCATTGAACCATCGTCGACCATCGTTATCTGAACCACCGCCGACCACTACCGATCTGAACCAATGTTGGCCACCGTCGTTTTGAATCACCACCGATTTGATCCACCATCGATCTGAACCACCGCCATTTGAACCACAATGGACCACCATCGATCTGAACCACTGTCAACTACTAGCAATCTGAATCATCGTCGATCTGAACCATCGCTGCCGCCACTGATCTGAACCACCGCTGACCACCTTCATCTGAACCACTGCGGACCACCTTCATCTGAACCATCGCGGACCACCATCGATTTGAACCACTGCGGACCACCGTCATCTAAACCACCGATCACCGTTGATTTAGTAACGTTGTTTGGTTTATGGTTATATTTTGGTTGTGTATTTTATATTGTTTTACATATTAAATAATTATTTTATTAAAGCATTTTTAGTTTTAAAAAAATTAAAATTTTCAAAAAAGACATTTTGGTCATTTACTAATATTTCATTCCAATTCCAAAGTTACATTTTGTGAACCAAACAAACAAATTCTAATTCCCTAACAGATTTCATTACAATGTCTACCAACCAAACAGATAGTCAAACCTAACAACATTTCATTTCAATTTCTTTAAAGTCAGATTCCTTTAACATATTTAATTTCATTCAAAAATATTATGCGAACCGAACGTCACCTTATCTGTAGCAGACAAAAATAAAGTGGAACATGGTTGTTCCACCCCTACATCATGGAACAAAGTAGAACAAAGTGAAACACACTTATATTTTACTAATATAACATCAAAATAAAACTTAATTATTTTCTAAAACATCAATTAGGTCTCATTTTTTACATTTTATTTATTCTTTAAATTTTATTTATCGTATTTTATGTTTTTTAAACTTTCATTTTACTGACCTCAACATATTATGTTTATACTTTTTTTATTTTTATTAATTTATGTAAATTATTATATATCACTAATAAAAAATAATAACGAAAAAGGATAATATAAAAATTGGAAACTACATAAACTTTTTATGTTGGTGTTTTAGTTGTTTTGATGAAAACTTTTTAATGATATATTATGTTATAAAAACAATTATTTCATTATAATTTAACAAATTACATAAATTAATCTAAATATATAAACAACTCATTATAGATAAACTGGTCATTTTACTTCTTCTGATCTGTCTAATTTGGTTTTAGCAAACACTGAACAATTGTATTTTGTTCTGTCCTATCCTACTTTATCTAAGCATCAAATACATCCTTATTTATTGATATTGAATTTTATCATGCCTAATAATCCCATTTCGAGAAATAATTGCCTTTGTTAAAACAATGTAATAAATATGAATTATGGTAATTTTTAATGTTAAGATGGAATATAACATTAATGATCTTTAAAGTCTAATATTATGAATAAATATATAGAAATATAGAGATATATTCTATATTTTAGTATTAAGAACAAAATGGGTTCTTTCGTTGGATGGTATTCTTTCAGTTAGAAATTTGAGGTCTCTAATACATACGAAAATTCTTGGTGGGGTACAAAGAGGGGGTCTTTCTTTGGTGTAATTGTTAGAAAATACTGCAAAAAATGAAAGATAAATAGATTAGGATGTGATTCCTTAGAATAATATCAGCTCCTACTAGTATGTTGTTGGGTTAAAGGCTAATTTATCCCAGGACTAACCTAATCTAGATGAATGATACAACCAATCAATTCATCTCCATGAACATCCATTTTGTTGCAGAAAATTGAAGAGGAGAAAAGAGAGAATTCAATCAATTTCTACCAACATATTAGACATATATATATATATATATATATATATATATATATAGGTATGGTGGATAACGGAAAACCTGTCGGCAAAACTTATCCACAATGGATAAGATTTTAAATCAAATAAAGAAAACTGTTAACATATAAGAAACCGACTGCGACCAAATCCACACCAAACACTGTATGTAAAACAAAAAAAAACGTATTTAGGGAAACCCGAATACGCGCAATGTGCTGGTGTTGTCTTTTGATCTATTAATATTCTCCATATCAATCCAAACCAAGTAGAAAATCAAGCCCAAATCCTATTAACCAAGTATTATTTATTTGATAAAACAAATAGAATAGGATTTATAAACCACTCTTATTTTAACTCTTCTTCCTATGTGGGACATGATTCCAACTATTGAAGACTACTTCCAACAGTAATTAGGGCCGACAACGGATAGGATATGGTAGGGTAAGTGTTATTCTCTTACGTATCTATTTAAAATAGCGGGTACCAAACGGGTAATTATCTATCTCACAAATCTTTTATCCATATCTTATCCTAGTCGTAAAATTAGCAGGCATTGAAACAGATAATGGATAAATGGTAAAATAAAATTTCATTTTTAACTACAAATAATATTATTAAACCCCAAACACATAATGATAAAACATAAGTTCATAAATATAGTAATTATTTTATATTTAATTTGTTCTAGTAATTTAAATACAATCTATACTTATAATAAATAAGTAACTTTGCTGACACGTGTCATCTTCTGGTGAGTCGGTTTTCTTGTTTTTTCGCCTAAACATGTATCTAGACACAATTTACATTAGTGGTTCAATTAGACTCATTTGAACGTATCTAGACACAATTTACATTAACAGTTCTATGACACTCATTTGATTGACATGTGTCCTCTTATTCAATTAATCCCACTAATTTAGAATGCAATTGATTTTATTTTTAGGTTAATTAATTCGTGTGGTAACTAATTCCCCAAAAAAATGGTGTTTACTTCTAAGTTTAAATTCAATTTACTGATATAGTTTCATTTCTAAATTCAATTTTATTCTAGGATTAACTTCATTTTATTCTAAATTCAATTTACTGAAAAGTTTTACTTCAAAGTTATTTTAAGAGACCAAGTCTGAAGTCATTCTTCAGAGTTAGCTCAACCGAACTCTAAAGTTTGCTTTTTCAGACATAGCTCACCCGAACTCTGAACTCCGAAGTATTATTTTTCAGACTTAGAAGTCTGAACTCTGAAGTCTTCTTTTTAGACTTAGAAAAATAAGTCTGAAGTCTTCTTTTTCATACTTATAAGTTTGAACTCTGAAGTCTTCTACAATCTGAAGAGTATAAGTCTGAAGAGTCATTTTTCAGAGTTAGTTCACCCGAATTCTGAAGTCTTCTTTTTCAGACTTAGCTCACCCGAACTCTGAAATCTGAACTCTGAAGTCTTTTTTTTTTCAGACTTAGAAGTCGAAGCTCTGATTTAATGGGATTGATTTTATACTTCAGAGTTAGGTCAAGAGTACAAGTCTGAATAGTCATTCTTTAAAGTTTTATTTCAGAGTTATTTTCAGAGTACAAGTTTGAAGAGTCATTCTTCAGAATTAGCTCACCCGAACTCTGTAGTCTTCTTTTCCAGACAGAGTACCATGCAGAGCCTCTACATAGTGCATGCAAAGCTTATGGCTTGCCTATACAGAGTTTTGAAGTCTGAAGAGTTTTACTTCAGAGTAATTTCAAGATTACAAGTTTTGTAATAAACTTATCTAGACCTTGAAGATAAGTATTTGAGACTTAAACTTAGTCTTGTAAGCCAGAGCCCCTCTGGTTGATTTGACTTCTGATTGTTTATTTGAACTTTAGAAAAATATTCCAATCCATCATAAAGAACCAGAGGGTCTCTAGTTGATCTTCATGTTTAACCAGAGGGTCTCTGGTTGTAATTGGAACTCAAATTCTTTAAATATTTAACATTTTTTTGACCCAAAGGCTCTAGATAGACGAACCAGAGGCTCTGGTTGACAAGAGGGGCTCTGGTTGACCAAAGGGCCTTTGGTTGGCCTTGTTTTTGGTTGGTGAGTCCACAAGGGCTCTGATCCTTAAGGACCAAAGGAGCTATGGTTGGTTTTGTTGTGTATGATGCAAACTTTACCATGTGGTCTTTTTCAAAAATATTGGGTATTTGAATAACTCTAAACTCAAGGTCTTCAGACTTGGTCTTCAGATTTGACACAAGCGCTCTTCTAAGTTTAAATTCGATTTATTGATATAGTTTTATTTCTAAATTCAATTTTATTCTAGGGTTAAATTCATTTTAACTAATTATTGATATAGTTTCATTTCTAAATTCAAGTCTGAAAAATCATCCTTTAGAGTTATTCTTCAGAGTTATTTCAATAGTATAAGTCTAAAGTTATTCTTTACAGTTTTACTTCACAGTTATTTCAAGAGTACAAGTCTGAAGTCATTCTTCAGAGTTATTTCAAGAGTACAAGTCTAAAGAGTCATTCTAAAGAGTTAGCTCACTCGCACTCCGAAGTCTGCTTTTTCAGATTTAGCTCACCCGAACTCTGGAGTCTGAACTCTGAAGTCTTATTTTTCAGACTTAGAAGTCTGAACTCTGAAGTCTTTTTTTAGACTTAGAAAAAGAAATCTGAAGTCTTCTTTTTCAGACTTATAAGTCTGAACTCTAAAGTCTTCTACAAGTCTGAAGAGTCATTCTTCAGAGTTAGCTCACCCGAATCCTGAGGTCTTCTTTTTCAGACTTAGCTCACTCGAATTCTGAAGTCTTCTTTTTCAGACTTAGCTCACCCTAATTCTGAAGTCTTCTTTTTTAGACTTAGCTCACCCGAACTCTGAAGTCTGAACTCTGAAGTCTTTTTTTTCAGACTTAGAAGTCTGAACTCTGATTTAGTGTGATTGATTTTATATTTCAGAGTTATTTCAAGAGTACAAGTCTGAGAAGTCATTCTTCAGAGTTTTACTTCAGATTTATTTCCAGAGTACAAGTCTGAAGAGTCATTCTTTAGAGTTAGCTCACCCGAACTCTAAAGTCTTCTTTTCCAGACGGAGCACCATGTAGAGCCTTTGCATAGTGCATGCAGAGCTTCTGGCTTGCCTATACAGAGCTCTGAAGTCTGAAGAGTTTTACTTTATAGTTATTTCTAGAGTACAACTCTGAAGTCATTCTTCAGAGTTATACTTCAAAATACAAGTCTAAACAGTCATTCTAAATTTACTTCTAAGTTTAAATTCAATGTATTGATATAGTTTCATTTCTAAATTTAATTTAATTTTAGGGTTAACTTCATTTTAACTAATTATTGATATAGTTTCATTTTTCTAAATTCAAGTCTGAAGAGTCATTTTTCAGAATTATTCTTCAGAGTTATACTTCAGAGTTATTTCAAGAATACAAGTCTGAAGTAGCATCGTACTTTCGATGATCATTATTCATATATGTAAAATAAGTTTCTAACATGATTTAATTTTTTTTAAATTACCCCGTGTAATACACAGGATCAAATCTACTTAGTATAATATTTTAAAACCATATAGAAATTGTAATCTAACACTTATCGTTGTACTTATTTTTCCAACCCCATTTTGTTTCTCAATTAATCATCACGAACTCTTTTACTCAATATGTCTAAAAAGTAAATTAAATTATACATTAATATACGACATATATGATAGTATTATAAATGAAAATTATTAATATTTAACTTAATATAATTATGTACATATATATACATACATTATAATGGGTAATGAATAATGATAAACCGTTTATCCATATCATACCCATTAAAATGTCGAGTAAACGAGTAACAGATAAATGGATAAATGAATAAATTTTCTTTACTTAAACCCTTATCCAACGGGTCGAAACATAATGGGTAACAGGTTTACCCTTATCCATTGCTTGCCCTAGGTGTAATATAAATTCCTAAGAAAGTTAATATTTTTATGTAGAGACTTTTTTGTGGTAGAATTCAGTTTCACAAAACTTTTGACAAATTAAGTTTAGATCTATACTTTGTTCTTTGTCTCTGTTGTAACATCAAAGTTGAATATTTAGATTATTGTTTTCTGCGTTGTCCTTCTAGCTTACAGGTTTGGGCCAGCATTTGGAGATGATGAAGGTATGAGCCTCCCTCTTGGAGTTCTCTAGACGACATCATATCATTTTCCTCAAATCTCCCAGAGAGGAAAATCGAAACATTGGAAGTTTGTTCAATATGGGATCAAAGTGGGAAAGTTCACCGTGCGACAATCTTGGCTTATACTATTTTTTTTCTTTTTCAAAAAGGTGGTGGAAAAATTAGTTTTTGCGAACTTTACTTTAAAAAAGAAAACTTTTGGTGTGCTTCGTGCTTCCCCGACAGCAATGCCAAAAATTTGTTGTAAGATTTATGCAACATTATATTTCAAACACAAAAATAGAACTCAGTGCAAATATACATCTTGAACTACTATCATCTTGTAACACGTAATAATGGTATTAAGTACTAGATATCGTTTTCACAAACAAGACTAAGCACAAAAACTTTCTTAAAAGGTTAAATCTTTAAAAACTAACTTCATATGACAAATTCAAGGGATTTGTTCTATCTAAAGCTTGGGTGAGTTAATTACCAAGTAAGAAAAAAAATCAATTGTAAAAATAAGCAAATGGTGCAAAGGTCTGTTAAGACAAAGACAAATGATATATTAAAAAGATATTATAGTATTTCTAGACAGCCCAATAGCACTATGAATTAGTACAATCATACTGTCACAAATATCCGATTATCGGCTCAGACGGCTTCCCAAGAATACACACAGGCCGACGTACTATCGATACGATGTCATTTATTTTAAACATCAAGAATCTTAGTACGACACAGTGTTATCATCTTGCACCGTATTTGTCAGATACTGAAGCTATATTTAACATTCTCATATTACTTCAAGTTTTCATATTTATTTTAACTTCGAGAGTCAATACATTTTCATATATATAATTAGTTGTCAATTAATTAAATATATTTTTTAATAAAACATTAATAACCTGAGATAAATAATACGGATAAAATATTGTATTAAAAATATCTTTCTAATTTCATATAAGTTTCGGTCTTAATTTTCCATTACACCAATCTAAGGATTTTAACCCATCATTGCTTGATTTCTTATTATAAAAGATATGAACATTGAAAATAAATAACAAAGATGGAAAATGTAAAGTGAAAACTGCACGTATTAAAGTCTAAAAGGAAAACGTGTTGCGCAAGTTATAAATGCAAAAAATAAATACTAAAAGTAATTACAGAAAATAAATACTGAAAGTAAATTACAGAAAATAAATACTTAAAGTAAATTGAAGAAATTAAAATACTAAAATTTAAATGACAAGAAAGTAATGCGAGAAATGTAAATGATGGAAAGCAATAAATTAAAGTAAAGAAATTCAGTAACTTGCACAGAAAGTTTCATTTGAAAACTCGAGTGCTTACAATCAACACTTGTAAAATAATGATTTCAATAATCTAGAAACCCACCACGAGCACAAATGGAATTTATGGATGGCTTTGTTTTAAACGCGAAACCGAAAGCAAACAAATAAATTTCATTTACACAGTTGAACTTGGAAAATAATTGGTTTCCATAAATTAAACGTAGTCACGTGCTTTACAATTGGACAATAAATTCCAATGTATGGCAACGATTTCTCTTATGGTCCCCCCCCCCCCCCCCCGGGCGGCCCCTTTGATTGTAATTGAAGCAAACAACATCCTTAGGAATCTTTCCCTTGCCATTGTCCTTGTTGGAACTTCCAATTTTAGGTTTTCCTTCGAAAACCACCCTCTTTTTCTTGACTATCCCACCTTTTTTTGGTTAAATTTGACTTGGAGTTTATGTTTCTCTCAGCAATTTTAAGTATACCATGAAGTTCTACGAGTTTTGTCCAACCAATTCATATGATAGTTCATTACGAAGTAGTCATATGATTTGGGTAAAGAATTGAGAACTAGATTGATTCCCAAGTCTTGAGCCAATGGGAAGCTGAGTCAAGTCAGTCAGTCAATATATCATTTAATTTTTTAAACATGGGTACTGTCTGATGAGCCCTCAGACATTATACAAGCATGTAGTTCCCTAACTGTGTCAAACCTCTCCTGTCTGACCTGTAACAAAAACATAGACTTCAATGAGGATATCATATACCATGCAGTCATATCTTATTGATCGCGCGCTAACTTGGGAGTCATGGAGGCATACATCCAGAAATTGACATCTAGTGAATCATTGACGTACTTATCATACGTATCCCTGACTTCAGCTGAAGCAATCCTACTAGGAGCGTTAGGAGGTTGGTTCTCAAGAACGTAAAACTTCTTTTCATGCCTAAGGATGACCCTTAGGAATTGAAACCATCCGAGGAGTTTAGTCCCGTTTAGTTTTTTCTTATCAAGGATTGATCGTAGTGGAAATTGGGATAAGTACGAGTTGTTTGCAAGTAAGTTTGTGTTTAAGGTGTTAGCATACATCTACAAAAATTAAGTTCAGTTTTAGTAACTTTAAAATCTCAAACAAATGAATCAACCTCTAAAAATCATTTTAATTTTAGCTGAAATCCGTACTTCACCTATGCTCATAAATAGTCAAATTAGCACGTCTATGAAAATAGGTTATTTAGGTAGGCATCATCCATTTACGTTCAACGTAACTCTTAGGTGTTCGTGGAATTCTATTCAATATATCATTTATTGAAATTGGCATGTTTAATCCTACTACGATGCCTTGAAAATACTCATAACTATCTATGAAATTTCCAAGTAAATTAACCATTGTAAGATATTGTGATCCCACCTAGATACTGATTTAGGATTTGTTGGGATCAGTCGTCTAAAACATGACTATTTAAGTTAGTGGCCAAATGCAGCTGTTCACTTAAATCTCTTTATTTTGGCGTCTTGTCTCACACTACAATCATCCGATATGAATGGCTAATGCACTCACCATACAGGAATCAATAAGTCTTAACAAGTACCTTAAATGGGAGGCGTATAGTTTGTATTTGTGAAAGGTTTGAATTTTAGAACCATTTTATACTTTTAAAAGGTTTGATTTTATCTCTAAAATTAAAATCTCGTTCTTAAATTTATCCACTTCAAAAATTTGATTTTATTTGATAACCATATCAATTTTAAAATATCAGACTTTATCCATCGAATTTAAAAAAACATTTTGCGTTTGATTTATTTTTAAAAACCTTTTGCAATCTTTATAACAATAAACCAGCAAATAAATAAATAAAATGCAAGTATAAAGTTAAATATATGGTATAGCCCCTAATGTGGTGTCGTGAGCCAACATGATAACAACTGTCAGTGTAGGACGTCTTCAAGCTCCCACTAGCTTCTCCAACTTGGTGAACTTCGGGACTCCGTCTTGACCGTTTGGATCATCGTCTTTAGTTTGTTTACAGTTTTAAAACTAGAAAAGATAATATATCCTAATCTATTTTACAATTATCTCTAATGAGAAATTTAATATAAAAACAACACGCAAGTCTTATTTAAAAATTACAACTCATGCAATTAGTACATTTTAAGTTTCCAACCAAACACATCCACGGATCTTTTGGGGCATACCATATATTATTCAAAATTTTAAACATAAAATAAATTGGCCAATTACAAAATAAACATAAATAAAATGGATCAAAATATGGAAAAAATTAATAAAAACAAGAAAATATCCTAAAACGACCCGATTCTCGAAGACACGGCTCGGGAAGCTTTAGCCTATGAGTCCAACTATGATACGGGTCTCCACCTAGCTCAATATTCAGTCGAAGGTGTTCAAGGACAACCTCTCGACGTAGGGCCAGCGGTGGTCGGTCAGCCATGGATCACAAATCGGCGCATGGTACGACATAATAACTGACAGTCGATGCTAGTAGTCAATTGGCAACAACATTGGGCCGTAGCCCCAGCTGCACCAGCCGCATGGCTCAGAGGCTAGCAACCAACGATTGAAACCATCACGACAACAGTCGTTCAGCTCGAGACCAACAACGACGCTGCTTGGCACAAGGCCAACAGCCGACGCACAAACCAGCATGACACTAGTCGCATGGTGTGATGGTCCAACAGTAGGTCACGGTACCAGTTGCACAAAGCAGCGGTACCAGCGACGTCCAGGCGGGATTAGACAGCGGTAACAATGATGTCGTGGGTGGCTATTATCGAGGAACCCACCGCCTTCGCATGGGTCAAAACCCTATGTGCACAACGCTGGTTCTTTTAGAAGGGAGGGGTCTGAATCAATTTTTTGTTTTGTTAATATTGTTCTGTTAATTAAATGCAATCAAAGTGGCTTTGATACCATTATATGGTTTCAAAACAATTTTGTAACCTTCAAACACAGAGGAAAAACAATTAAGTTACATTATTTACAAAAAAATTTCCAAAAAAAGAAGAAACTCTAGCCAGATCCAGTGACACATTTGATTAATTCTAAACAAACCATTGGGTGTTTAGAATGCTCACCTTTTATATCTGAATTTGGTTCTGATAGACCACTTAGAAATTAAAATATATTTCTTCTATCGTAGATCCACACACGAATACGCTTTTGGCCACTACCAGGTGCAAGCCCAAAACCCTATTCTAGTATGTGTTTTATAGAAAATAAAGAAAATGTTTTTTTCTATTTCTTTTCTGTATTTTAGTAATCACTGAATGTAAAGGATATTATTTAATCCTTTAAAGCTTATTTGTTTATTTATAGTTAGTTCATCTGAGCTATGAACTAACTATAAACCAAATCATGGGTTGGGCTTATGATTATCCTCAAGTATATAAATAAAAATAAGCCCATAAGGTTTTATATAATTTTATTAATTAGAATAAAACTAAGACCCAAAATAGATTTTACAAATAAAACCTTGTAATTATCACAATTACATTTTTGGTCACATACTTCAAATTATTCTACAAGAATACTTATTTTCAACAAGCAACATGATATGATTAGGGTTTCTGGTGATAGAAACATATGTATTCTTTGTGTATGACCTTATAGATTTACATACCATTGACAATGTTTTTGTATAACAAGTGTCATGGGCATATAATAACTTACAGATACAAACAACAATTCGGGGTTTATTACATGGAAGTCTTCTCTCCGGTTGCGAGACATGACACAATCAGACTGGTGGTTGAATTGGTTGCTCATATCTCTTGGCCAATCTACCAACTTGATGTCAAATTGGCGTTTCTACATGGATACTTAAAGGAACATGTATATATTGATCAACCCGCTCCCTATATCAAGACTAGAAAGGAGAATAAAGTCTATCGACTAAGGAAAGCCCTCTATGGACTTAAACAATCCCCACAATCTTGATATAGTCGCATTGATGAGTATTTTCTTAAGGATGAAATGTCCTTTTGAGCACTCTATGTTTGTTACAGTTGGAAGAAATGGAGAAATGCTCATAACATGCTTGTATGTTGATGACCTCTTAATTACTGGAAACAATTCTACCATTTTTGGAGAATTTAAGAGGTCCATGATGAATGAATTTGAAATGTTTGATCTTAGTTTGAAGCAGTATTTTCTAGGAATAGAAGTAATGCAATTAGATGTTGGAATGTTTCTTTGCCAAAAAAAAATATGAGGAGAAATTCTTAACAGGTTCCAAATTAGGGATTGCAATGAAGTAAGCATTATGACTGAGTGTTGCATGAAGTTACACAAAGATGGATATGGAAAGAGGGTCGACAACACTCTTTAAGCAAATAGTGGCAGTCTGATGTGTCTTATTGCTACAAGACCTAATATCATGTTCTTTGTGTTTAATCAACAAGTAGACGGATAATCCAACAGAGCTGTAATTAGCTGCCAAGAGAATACTTCCTTATTTGCAAGGAACTCGAGATCTTGGTCCCTGCTATAAGAAAAGTAATAAAGATGATTAGTTGGGGTTCACCAATAGTGAATATGCACGTGATCAAACTGACAGAAGGAGTACATCGGGCTATGTTTTCATGCTTGGAACATGTGCTATTTCTTAGGCCATCCAAAAAGCAAAGATTGTCACATTATCAACAATAGAGATTGAATTTGTCGTTGCTATAGCTTGTGCTTGTCCAACCATATGGCTTAGAAGGGTTCTTCACGAGCTGCACTTTTAAGCAACCTGGAGCTACTAAAATCTTCTGTGACAACAACTCAAGAATCAGATTGTCGAACAATCAAGTGCTACACGAAAGAAGTAAACATATAGATTTAAGATTTTATGTCTTAAGGGATCTTCGGCATGATGATCTTCCACACTGCAAGAGTGAAGACCAAGTTGCTGACATTTTCACCAAGGCGCTAAAGAGAGACTCATTTGTGAAGCTCAGAAACCGGGTAGGTCTATAGGGACCGAAACCGACCGTTGACAACTTTAGTTTAAGGAAGGGTTTATTGAGATAAACTTTGTTTTTTTTTTTTTTTTTTTTTTTTTTTTTTTTTTTTTTTTTTTTTTTTTTTTTTTTTTTTTTTGCACGTTTGATTTGTTTTTTAGTTGTAATGGGTAGGTCATAGAGGTTTTTCTTATTTTAAGAGCAAGTGAAAAGGTGGAGTTTATGACTCTTATAAGGGGAAGATGGGTGGGAGTAGGTTAGGTTTTGTATTTTTATTTATTTTTATAAATGCTTTAATTTAATAAAAACGAAATAAAAAATGTTGAAAAAGACTAAACTACCCTTAATTAAACTAATGTTTTCTAACAAAGTTAGTCCTAAAAGCAAAAGGGTAACGGAAATGTAAAGATAAATTCTAAAAAACCAAGGACAAAAATATTATAAACAACAATGGTAATGAAAAAGTTTAGTCTTTGGTTATGTTATCATATTTTTTTTATTAACTGGAATATCCAACCCGCTATGCGAGCCGACTAATCCCAGGACGACCACCTACTTAGCAGGTAACCCGAAGTCACCGCATTTAAACCTCCATGACCACAAGGGGATTTTTTGTTCCTTCTTGATTATATAAAAACACCGATAAAATAATACAAGTTTATATTTGTTGACTAAATTATTCACATCTTAATAAATAAAACATCAAATGGTGCTTGTTAAAATGTCACAACCAAAATATACACAATGGCTAAGAACAGAGCTTTAGGTAACCATCTTCCGTTCCAACCAGAAAAAGTCGTGAAAACGGAAGAATGGTTATGTTAGATAACACCGACATGTTCCTTGACTCACGATCCCCTGTGTACAGGTATTGCGGTGTGATCCGATGTTGCCCCTCCTGCATATAACATTACATTAATGGAACTACAAACAAAATCTACACATTATCTATGAAACATACAGCACTTACCTGTTGAGACAAGGAAGAAAGGCCAATCTTACTTCTGGATATTGAAATAACATCTTGTCCCCAAATAGAAAAACCAGATACACCATCGTTGTGACCTCTGAATACCATTAATGCTGATGCCAAATTCCTGCACACACACATGTTTGGTTTTTTCAAATATAACCTAAAATTGATTAGGAACCCGGATCTGCCAACAAAGTGACACGTGGCATATTCATCAGAAATACAGACATGATGAATGTTGTAACATATTCATCATTGAATGTGTGATTCATGATAGAATAGCACTTTCATAGTCATCATGAATGTTTTATTCATAATGAATATTGATCCTATATATATAGGATCAGGTTCAAGAGAAAACTACAGAACCTCATAACTGTTCATCTGGACGGCATGCACATGTACGCACAAATAATTTGTAAGTAATTTGTTCAATATGCACATGTGCATAAAAACCAAAAAACAACATCAATTACTTGTACATATGCACATGTGACATGTGTGCATACCGTGATGAATGGTTATCGAAGTGTTCCTCAGTTTTTCATTTTTTTTCGGGGTTTTCCTCCGAACCTCCATATATATATATATATATGGAGAGAGAGAGGATCATGCGAGAAGCAAAATAATTTGTAAGAATGCAAGAATCAATATGGGCCACATATCTTATTTAATGAATGGATAAAGCAAAACATTATTAAATTAAATTAAAAGGATATCTATAAACGTGGTGACCTAATAAATTGGGATTGAGTTTTTTTTTTTGGAACCTATTTTCAATACTCCTTAATAAACCGATTTTATTATAACGATAAATTTGTAACAGCTTGACTATAAGTTTTTATTACATATGATACTTTTTTAATCATATATGATAATTGTAGATATTTATGTTAATAATATGTGATTATGTATATTTACATTCATAGATCTTTTTGTGATGTAAGTATTATCACATGTGATTATACTTCACTTATATTAAAACACATATTATCATATGTGATATGTACAAAAATTCACATAGTGGATCATATACGATACGTAATAGATCATATCTTAAACGAAATTAATACATGTGATTCAAAACGTGGATCTAAACAATAAATAAAAAATGGTGAAAAAACTAATGAATTGATTGTGGATAACATGTGATATTTGATGAAAATTGTAAACCTTTTTTTTTTTTTTTATCAAAAGTGTATCTACAATTTTTTTTATAAAACTTGATAAAAAATTAATAATTAACTAAAACTAAAAAATAAGTAAATCTGAAAGATATAATAAGATTTTAAAGGATTATCCTAATTTCTAAAACTATTTTTTATTTTTTATTTATGGTATTTTTAATTAATGAATTATGGAGCTCATATTGCTTCTTCCCTTTGTGCAAATTGCCTTCTCGTTTGAACTTGGATGCATGGTATTTTTAAAAAATAAGTAAATCTGAATTATGGAGCTCATATTATATAGGGTTGGTCCAGTGAAAAGGAGAGTTAAGATGAGGAGCGTAAGAAGGATCTCTACTCTTGGATGCATGTTAGAATGAGATGCACCGGATCAACCCCGTATCAAACACGATTCATGGATGGGTTTGAGATTTAAGGTGATCAAGGGTCCAAATCCCTTTTTATGCTTCACACCTTAACTTTCCTTCTACACGATCTTTCGGTGTGTGTGTGTGTGTGTGTGGGGGGGGGTGGGGATGGAAATTGTTTATGCAAGCAAGCAAGATTACTTTCTGAGGTCCCAAACTCGCAAAGTCTTGTCAAGTGAGCTAGAAACAAGCAAGTGGTCCTCCGGAGCAGCTAACTGCAGGGATTGGAAGATGAGAGTGAGTCTTAGTCAAAAGATAAAAAGACTACCAACATGGCGACTTAACAAAACCATACCTTTGTAACATATCCATCATGAGCTTGCCATGATGTAATTAAATTTCCACTCCTCATATCTAGCAACCTGCAGTGACCAGAACTTAGTCCAGCGGCAATCCAGGATGGTGAAGTCGCACCACCATTAGTAGAACCACATGAGCATATGGAAGAGATTAGAGAAGGAAAACTGGATTCAACAGGATCACTCCTCCACAAATGAAGTTTTTGACCTTGATCGATATCGATGAATCTGAAAACACAAAGAAAATGGAACACATTTTTTTTTTATTTGCTCCATGTTGATGTTTGTCAGGAAAGTCATTTAGGTATTAAAAGATTTACCTGAGAGAACCATTTCCGGTACCTGCCACGAGCCTATTTACAGTTTCCAGGTGATGCATACACGTATACAAACTCCCATCATAGGCGCTACTCAAAATTCCAGTGCCAAGTGAGCTAAAGTCAAGCATATTAGCTTGGTCGGAATGTATCCTTGATGCAGAAGTCGAGGAGTTCCCATATTGTGCAGAATGTTCAGCAATGAAAGATATATTTTTTCCTGATTGGCTATTCCAAACATGAATTGTACCATCACAAGAAGCAGTTCTTTCAGAAGAAGCCAGGACACAAATTTCATTCACAACCTGACCAAGATATACAGTAGCATCAACCTTTACTCAATATAGAACTGACAACATATATGCAAAAACTGACTGGAAGAAATATACAAAAATTGTTGAACTCAGCGTTCAATTAGAAATACTGATTAATACAAGGGGCTGGAAGAAATATGTGCATACGGAAGTATTGAAGTTGGGGTTAATAGCATAAAAAAGAAGATGGGATTGGAAAAGCAAGAACCAATCCTTGTAGCTCAATGATGCTAAGCAGAAACTATACCACGTGAGCTACGTCTAGAAATTGGCATAAAATCTGATGGGTTCATGCTTCTAAAAGATATAATGCTGCCCAAATACTTTCATACTATTCAATCTACCCCTATACATCATAGAAATTGCCAAAGATATTAAAAACCACCAGATTTATGCAGCTCCGCAGCAAACCAAATCAGCAGAATATATGTTTTTATCGTCAATATTTGTAAATATTTTGTTTTCCTAGATTAGGAGATATATAAGCTTGTTTATAGGCTAAAAATATGTATATTTGCTGTATTTTAGGGCAACTAATCAGCTTGTATGTTGAGTATCTAATGAGAATTTCTCAAAGAGAAGACACTTTTTCCCTGAAAAATCTCTTTAAGTTTGTCAGAAATTCCTTATAATCATATGGTGTCACTTGACCCACAGGACCCTTCTGAGATTCTCCCTTGATTACTAGTATCAGGTCAATCCGACATGTAGTATAATTGTACTAGTAAGGTATACTCGTATTGGGTTTTACTCGCATATCTAGCATGGTATCAGTCTTTGTATGCTTAATACTAGTAAAGCTTCCTCCTAAATCCAACTACATTTGTGTTATTATGCACTATAATGGTATTTACTTGCTGTTATATGGCACAGGCACCAAATATATGAGAGAACAATTAGATATTTTTGTAGTAACCAAATTAGTAATTGTATACCTATTGGGCACACATATGGATGATTAAAGGTTGTTCTTTGAGGCTAAAGATGACATCTCCAAGAACTTAAAGACACCAACAATAATCACATAATCAGCTAGTACAGTATAGCAAGCGTAGAACCACTTCTATCGTGGACAGCTACATTGTCTATGTTTTCAGATCTCTTGATAATTTAACGAAGATCTCGAAATGCCTCAGTCCAACCACTTAAGAAAAAAGTATCTTCAGTCATAATTTTAGTCTTGGAACTTTCTTGAAAAATTACTAGGTGATAGCATCCGATTCAAAGAAGCAACTTAACTAATGAGTTAGCCAAATAAATACAAGAAACCTTTGTACCAAGTTTTCTTTCCATTGAGTTACAAATTTGGTTATATACATATATTTAATAATTAGATACAATGTAGATCCATATAATAGGTTTATCAAGATAAGCCTTTGAACCCTCCGAATTCTACTCAACATAAAAGACCTTGTGACCAACGTATGGTACCTTACATCAAATTCAATTTGCAAAAATTTAAGTTGGTGATAATAAAAGATAGAATAACTATACGTGAACCTCACTGGTGGTAGCCTAACAGTTACATTCTAAAGATCATGGTTCAGAAAATCTTAAACCAAATTGGTAAGAGAACAAACCTCTTCATGGCCATCATATCCAGATGAACAAGAGATTCTTGATAAATCCCACTTCTGGACAGATCCCTTAAATCCTGGACCAACTCCAGCTGTAAAAAAGGTACACTCATCTTGGCAAACAGCAAACGACCTGAGTGCTCCATGGTGGGCGCGGACAGAGTGTACTACAGATGCACTGATCTTCCATGGAATTTCATTACTTGAAGCCCCAATGCGACCAAGAAAATCCGGTCCATCCCAGCTAGGTGCAGGACTAGGGAACCAATGCCAGGGTTCCTGCTCTCTAGTTGTTGAGGTTGTCACATGCCTCTGCGCAGAGTTATTTTGATGATCATGTTGTCGCTTATGAGGTCTTGAGTTTTTGGCACCTTTATCTCCTGGTGATTGAGGTATTGACCATCCAAACCCATGAAGTAGCATTTTAGCAGGATTGTATTCAGCAGTTGGGTTCTTGCTGTAACTTGCCCTTCTGGCATTTATGTCCACAGCACCACGAGAAGATTCCTCTGTGTACTCCCACTAAAGCATGACAATTTTACGAAACAAAACTAACATGCAAGTGAACAAAAACACTAACTTGTGCTCATAAAATGGATATCTTAGGAAGCATGAAAAATATCCCACCTTCCAATTATGATGCCACAGAAGATACTGTTCAAGAATCAACCATGTGGTACAACACTGACGAAGTGTCTCTATTCCAAGAAGAGATGCAAAAGGTGGATATAGAAGCAACCTGTAAATATCCTCTAACAGGTAAACATTGTGAACATGAAAATGCAGCAATCCAGATTGGTTATCTCCATCATGAAGAATGCTCAAGTAAAGTGGGCAAAAACCTACACAAGATCCATTTTGTTTTCCATTTGCTCGTCCTCGACTTTATTTTTAGAAGCTTTCTGACTTCCACAACCAGGACCACTGCGAGTTTCCTCAGAGAAGGCAAGTTTTTCGAAGAGTTCTTTGAGTTTCGGCATGACATACACTGATGTTAATTCTGGTCCAATCTGCTGGGAAACTGCAACAAGACTTGTAGCAGCAACCTGTCACACAAAGGTCCAAGCTTTTATAGTTGATCCAAATAATTTATCTACTTAATGTTTGTGAAAGTTAGAGCTAAGAAACGACTGGAACACCTGAAATACTGGAATTCCCAAATTGGCCATCATAAGAAGCTGAATATAGAGGCAACCTCCATCCTGGTACGTTTTAGTCAGTCATAATAAACTCATCATACGAGTTCCTGGATCAGATTATTGACAACTTAGGTAACGGTGAAGAGTAGGTTACATACCTCAATCAGCTCTTTGACAACCACCTCATTTGGCAATAATCCCACTATCCCATCTAATGTCATTAGACAATCAATAAGAGCCAAGGAACTCCAACTCTGCACAGGTTCGGGTCTACTAACATTGGAGACATCGATGCAAGAACGTACGACATTTTTCAGTAATGGAAGAATCTGTTTGACGATAAAAGTCTCTCCAAAAAGACCACCTGCATGTTAATAGTGGTTAGCTTACAGACTTGAGTATAACATTCCAAAAACGGTATGATTTCTTCATATAGAAAAATCAGGATTACCAATTCTAACAATGGCATCAATTCCATCACTGCAAAGCCCCTTCCCGAAACAGTGGATCAAAGGTAATATTGTCTGGGTAAGGAAGGAGTGATTAGTTAGTCAAATAGTATATCGACCTTTTCAAGTTATAATTAAATCCTCCTTAATAAAATCAGAAAATTGAGAAGTTCACAGCTTATTAAACCTGGTGAACTGTAACAGGTACACCAAGCTCGTCACTTGAGCCAATCAAAAGCACCGAGGCAGCTCCAGATGAACTCTTATGAGGAGAAACATACAAATTCGATAGAACCATAGGATGTATATTCTCTAAATATATTTGTTTACCAATCGTGCTCCATAACTCACGTACAAACGAATCTTGAAGAAGAGAAACCTTCATACGTAAATAACCTATGGTCTGCAAAAGAGTCTCACTGTAAGAAGCCAGAAGAAAATGTTTCCAAGCCACAAACTATAGAATAAAATTTGCAACCAGCCTGCAAAATTTTCTGGATCACAGGCAAGATAAGTGCCTTCACAGCTTTCAGGTTCAGACACTTCAAGAATTCTTTTAGCATTATATAACCGCATTCTGCTTCAGTGTCAGATAAAGGTGCGAGTAAAAGAGGTAGGCAGTAGGGTGCACACATTTCAGCTGCGAAATTTCCCATTGATTTCAAAGCTCCACATTTTGCATAACTCGCAACATAATGAAGCCGAGATCCATCTTTTGATAAAACTTGAAGTGGAGCTAGAAACAGGTACGATGACCTAACAGTTGCAGGGAAGTAGGGAGATTCCAAAAGAGACTTGACAGAAGGTCTCCTGGTAATTGAAAAAGAAAGGATAACTTATAGTGTAAAACCTAATAAAAAGAGAGCAAACTATAAATAAAATTACAGTTCCAATTAGCTGAAGATAACAAAAAGAAACCAAAAGGTCATTGCCCAGCGGTACCCAGGTTACTGGTAGAGCTCAGCCTCCCAGGAGGTCAAGGTTCGAACCACATCAAAGTTGAGGAGTGTGTATGAGTATTTGCCATATATAAATATTATCTACTTACAGAAAAGTCATTGCATTCCTTTTAAGAGGCAGAAAAGTATTGAAGAGTACCTATTCCATTCCTTCTGAATGCATGCTTCAACAAGAATATTAACTTGAGGGGGAAGTTCCAGCATCAACTTGGGCAGGACACCACTGTGTAAGTACTGGGTTAAGGAAGTTGGATTAAACAGTGGCCTCTTCAGATGTAGTTCTGCTAAGATGCAGCCAATCGAAAATACATCATTTGCAATATCTACAGAAAGGTTTGGTGAACGAGATGCTTTCTGCTTCCATAGAAAGAAATCTTGATATCCTGGAGTACTATTATCATCTGAATCAATAGTCTGAAGAAGGAAATTTATATCAATAATTGACGGCAACTTGGAGTATGTGCCATATTCAAATGTGTCATTTGCAACTTTTGCTTGACTTATGGATTCTTCTGAAGCAGAGTCGTCCGTTACAAGATCATTTCTATACAGAGGACTCAAATTGGAAGCATGTTCAATGAATGTAGCTGCTTCCTCTAGTGCTCGTAAATTAGAAGTATCATGAAGCAGATGCTTCACACTCTCAACTTCATTCATTTGCCTTTGACTCAAAGCTGAATCAGTGTTATGTTGACAAGCCTTCTTTATAACACCCCAACGAGCAGGATGGGGTAGACTAAAGAGCTGACGACGTCCCGCCGATCTGGCCTTTGTAGGTTCTGAAGGGGGCAACATGACATTTTTTGCAGCAATAGCTGCTTGCCCTGACATCTTGTACCCAAAGATAATATCTATCCAATGATGAATCTGGCATGATACACGATAGCTTTCTAAAGCATCTCGATGCAATCTAATAAACTCCTCAGGGCTACCTGCCCATGAAGGTACTGCTAAATCAGACATCCCAGAATGTCGAGAATGGAATATCTGTGGATCATAGTAAAATTCAGGGATGCATTCATCTGGGGTCCACTGGTAAAGCCTGTGCATTGTAGAGGGATACTCGTTTGGTTCATAGACTGAACGAACAGCAGTACGCAAAACACTTAAAGGCAACCTTCTTGCTTTGTAGCTACAGACAGCTAGTTCTGAGAGGCATTCATCTGAAACATGATGTGGGACTTCCGATGTTAAATATGTGAAGTCCAACTGTTCATCACCTTTTGCCAAGCGCCACTTACTTTTACTCAAATTTCGCCAACCTGTGTCATTATTCTCATCAGGTTTTACACTGAAATCAATAACCCATGGCATAACAGTGTGAAAAGTGTGATCTCCCCATCTCCTACCAGCTACTCTGTTTAAGAAGAGCAGATAGTCAAAGTTACTCATGTCTCCACTCCACCAACGAACAAACCCAGTATGCCAATCTGTAGGATGGGATAGCTTCAAACCAGCATAGAGTTCACTTGAATGACAGCCTTTGGTGCAACAACCAATCTTTCTAGGGGAAGCAGCATTGGACATTTTACTTCTGGATAAGTTGGAGTTTGATTGTAGTGTATCACCGATATGCAGCCAACACCAGAAGGAATCAGTTAGTAATACATTGGATGGGCATATGCTACCATGGGAAATCCCTAAGCCATGCATGTATCTCAAGGGAGAGAGTAGTTGATACATTAAAAACTTAATATGCCAGTTCGACTTTAAGGCATCAGGGCTGTAGTGAAGAATGTTTTCCAAGGTATAAGGAGTTTTTGGTAGTACTAAATTGATATGGGTGGATGATTTCATCATGCTCAAGATTGGTACTATGTTTGGATGTCTTAGGCAACCAGGAAAACTAGTTTCAGTAAATGAGGGTACTCCAACCAAATTAAGAAAGTTTATGCTATCTCGTCCTGTTGCTTTTCCTTGTATCAGAAGACTAAGCGAGTGCAATACATGATCTTCTGAAATCCCAGACAAGAAACTTGAAGTGAGCTCCTCAAAAGCAGGAAATGATGCAGGGCCAATCTGAGAAACTGGAGCCAACGCCGTAAGCGTCCTCATGCAAGAAAACCTTGTAGAAAAGTAACAGGTTGAACTGCTGCAGCCTAATCCAGGTAAAGATGTCTTTCCCCCACCATTTGACAAAAATAGAGGTTCATTTGCTTTAATTTCTAAAGGAACAGGTTTGTGACAAAGATTCCCAGTACTCACCTCTTGCTGGTCTTGAAGTAGTACCGGTAAAGGTGTGTCATCCTTTGTTTTACAGTTATTTCCAGTCAGCTGTTCTGGACAATGCTCGTTGCTGGAAATACAAATGCAGGTCCAGTTACACCATAATGAAGTTTACTCTTATAAGATGGAAAGAAAGTATCCTCAACAAATACATAAGCCTACTGAATGTGTGATACATATATTTCAATCTGGATGTACATCAAAACATCAAATATTCATGTCCACAGACTGTACCATGTGTTACATGCTTCCAGGTGAATAATTTCAAAATATCCAAAGAAAGCATAGTTCAGAGTCAGATGATTCGGTAGAATAGGGAAAGGACATCTACACATAGATGTTGGTCAAGGATCAAGCGTAATAGTTTTGAATGCTGAACTCATTATTGATCGCATGTACTTGAGGTTGGCACAGTTGACTAAATCAATGAATTTAGTCGGTCTCAACACATTTATGTTCAAAATCACTGCTGTCGACTTAGTTTTTCTTAGAGCACTGACCTATTTGAACATCACATTCATTAGGCCCCATTTTTTTATAAACACATAATCACTAACAATTTATTAGAGTTTTCATTCATATATCCTACACAACCAAAGAAAGCCAAACCCTTAGTTGGTAAGTACTAGTTATCTAGGTTGGTACAAGATTCTTAAGAACCCCAAAACCATATGCTAATTTGAACTCCCCTAAAATCAAATGAGAACTTCCATACTACCTCTGAAGGCTCTGATCCAAATATCATACCACACCTTTGTCTTGTTCCAAACTAAATAAATGGGAAAGATGAATTTTGAAACAATTGCCTGACTGGTGGTGGAAATATCATTTACCCATACAGCAGCTTATCTTAAGATTAAAAAGGACATGACTTTGGTAATGAAATTGTAAAGCATGCATATTACTGTTCTTAATACTCATAAACTTCCAAAGAGGAATACCCAATCACCCTTTCTTTCTAGACACGTCTAACAATAAAAAGTTGTTGCAAACCAATAGGGGAAATCTGTATATATGGCGTTCTCGTGATCTATTCAGAAAGTTCTTTTCATCATATGTTGGAACGGAATCAGTCAAGTGTAATGTAGCAGAGTAGCTTAAGATAGTAGGGGAATCGGCCACAGAAAAACTGATCATGTATACAATTTCGTATTATCAAATGCTGAAATCATACAAATAGCCTAGATGATCATACATGTACTTGGTGAAGCAAGCATCTTTATTAATCCGCAAATACATCAAAATGAAGTGAGGTGAAACCTCCCCATCAGAATTTAAGACCTGCATCAAAGGACCTTCAATTTTTAGCATGCTTACATCACCATACAATCACAGTAGTTATGTATTTACATAGAAACAGACAGAGAGAGTACCTGAACAACGGCGTTGGAGCCGAAGGGAAGGGCGGAACCGGCGAGGGCATAATTGAAAAGGAGTCTGTCGGAGAAATCGGTTTGAATTTGACGTTGAAGACAGTCGAAACACATTTGAGGTTCCATTGATTCAATTTCTTGAGTTTGGGAGAAACATAGACATATATAGTACTAGTCGTAGTGGTGGTAATCGTAGATCCGAAAACTGAGTTCAACAGATTTTACAGAAGTTTGGTGTACCGGAGCTGATGATTCTTCGTCCCCAACCGGAAAACGTCAACTTTTGCTGTAATCTCTAATTATGCAACACACCATATTCATTTTGGTTATTGGATTTTAATTAAGCTATTACCATTTTTAAAGTTTAATGGTGGTATTAAGGCCATCTCCAATGTACAGTTCTTGTACAAAATTCTTTTATCAACTTTTTCTACAACATATTTGAAAAAACTTATGTTACAAGTCAGGACTTTTTTTTACCGGTTTGGTACCGATATAAAACTTATTATAAGTCAGAAGGGTTTAACTTCTTTAAAAACTTCTTATTACCGGTTTGATACCGGTATAAGTTGTTTATCCAAACTCTCAAAAGTGTTTATTATCGGTGTCACACCCGAATAAGTCAACAAGTTGTTTTTATAAGCAATCTCAAACAACATTGAAGACGGTGTAGAGGGATAATTTGCAAGTTTTTTTATTTATTTTAATTTTATTATTTGATATTTATTTATGAATGTATAATTATTAATATTGAAAAAATACCTATTAAAACGTTTTGTAAAAACTATCATTGTAAATTTTCCTATTAGTTCTTACTTTGATGAGATAGAAGTGATACGACAATAAAAATATAAAAATATCCATTAAATAATGGATGCTCTTAAAAGAATGTTAAAATTTGCTTCAAATCATCGTCTATATAAATATTATTGTCAATTTATTTCATTTTGTTTTTTTTATCAACTTTAAATATATTGGCACTTGATTGAAGACGCAACTTTCGAGCAACCAAATTTATCGACCAAACGCCTATAATTTGTGGGAAAAAAGTGTTCGAATTATAAATTGATTCCTTTTAAAATGAGAATAAGAAATTGTGAAATGATGAAAAGTTCATTTAAGAAATAAACCACCTATTTATAGTCCAGTAAGACAAGCGACCATCTAAACCAACTATGTTGAGATTAAGAGATGATAATGCGTTAGTCTTAATAGACTCATAGCATAAATAAGTGAAACTTTATATTGGTAGACTCCGCTCATGCTCAAGAACAAGAACACAAAGACACTCCGTTCGTACTCCTCACCCGAGGAGTGCTTGCTCTCGCTTGCTTTGCTTCCTGATCTTATTCGTATTCTGAGATTTGCTACCGTCAGTAGCCTTCCTCCTAAGGGTAGGTACTACGGACTATAAAAAATATCGAAAAAAAAAAGGCTTTCTTTTAATACTACAACATAAAACTGAATAATATAACCGATAATACCTTTGATAAGCAAACTTATATTAGTTAGACAAATAAGCACCATGGCATGAACAATCTTGGACTTCTTTAATCTCTCACACACACACAATATTACCAAAATTCATTCAAAAAACCACTAAATTTGCAGCAGAAGAAAGAATAAAGTGTGGTAAAACATGGATATTGACAACAAAAAAACAACTGCAAAGACAGTCTCATCTATGATTACGATATTGAGCAAGTTCATTGTTTACACGTAGAAGCAACTTCTGTGAGTTAGCCAGCCTCTTACCAAACTCACCTCTCATCAACTCCTGCTGTTGCTGTTGCTGCTGACTACTACTACTACTACTATTAGGATTTGATGATCCAAGAACCTTCTTCATCATCTCATCTAATTCTGCAACCCTTCTCTGTAAATTGGTTTTCTCACCCTGCAAAACCAAACATAAAAACAAGTTTTATTCATCATCATCTAAACTAAAAACTAAAAACTAACTAATAGCGATACCTTGAGCATTTCGTTCTGTGCCGTCACCAACTGCTCCCGCCCTTTCAGTTGCCCCATACTCATCTTAATAGCAAGCATATCTGCTTCTTTACAATGTATTTCCGAAATGCACCTGTCTCTTTCTTCATATAAATCATTCATTTCTCGCTTCAGTTTGCGGATCTCTTGCTCCTGATCCAATTGTTATATGTTCAATATATATGTATATTATATATATTCAATTTCCAGCAACATGGTGACTCTTGACTCACCATTGATGTGAACTCCAGTGCTTGCTGAGCAGCATCCTCGATAAATCTTTGAAGCTGCTTCTGGTTTATCAAGTTCTATATTGCACCAATACACATATTGCTTTGGTCATCATGATTAAGTAACTAAGCTTTCAAATGAATAGTGTTTAGGTGCAACTCAAAACTTACTGCATATTTAGTCATATCCAACTTCACGCCAAGTAGATCACGGATTACGTCATGTGTCATACTCTCTGCTGCCGCCAATTTAGTCCTTAGCATACATATCTGTAAACATAAGTTGCATCATTAGATTGCAATACAATGATGTTAAGCATTTGGTCCAAACTAGACATGCTAGTGTTTTTCTCATTTGACTTCTAAATTATCATAAACAGTAAAAATTCACCCAAAATAATGATAATAAGACAGATAAGTTTCTGGTCCTACTCTGTAAATTGCTGAAAGAGTTGAACTTGAAAGTGAGATTCTACTTCACTGACAGATATGCAAGTGTGTGTGTGTGTGTGAGTTCTTTAACGTTTTTCAGAAGAGAAAATATCTAATCATAGTAACCTCTTTCTGCCGACTTGATGCTAATGCTTCTTGCTCTTCTAGTCGAAGCTTGGCCAATGATAGTTCCTGATCTTTCTCTGTATTCATCTGCTGGAGTACATTCCCTATACATCTGAATGGTGAGCTAGAACCCCTTGCTCTCACCAAGCTCTTTTCTGTCTTGTCTGATGATGGTGCTTCAGACACGGACTTTGATGAATCTGTCTTCATCACACTAACCATTGCTTCCAACGACTTGTACTGTTATAACAAATTGGATTAGCTACTATGTATATGGAAAAAGTACAAGTGTCTTACAGAGAGCTGAAGTTGAAAATACGGGGCAGCAGCGAAAGCTGCAAAACACCATATTGATCACAAGAAAGATTTACTTTCCTATAATCCCTTTTCTCTTCCCCTCTTAATGAGCAAGTGGTTCATTTCACCCTATTCTAGTGAATTTGGAATTGACCTAACAGTTCAGATTTTAATCTTCAAAATCTTATGGCTGCCTGGACCTGTATGTACTTATCATGCTGTTTGGTTCACCTAAGGTATGTGACCTCACAGAATATGGTGGACCCAGTGAGCAGTTAATCTGTGAAATTCTATATATAGAGATAGACCACCTGTTCTTTTGATACCTGAGGCTCTTAGATAAGTGCTACGAGAAATTCAGTTACTTTTCGTACCTTCTGCTGATACTGGAAAGCTTGAGCTTCTGCATGGATTACAAGTTCTGATATGTACTCTTTACATTGCTTGATCTGCAAGACAATTCATACAACTCTTAGATGAGATCAGAATTGAATAATGCAAGTGAAAATGTTATGGTTGATTGGTTGTCAGATTAAGCTTTAATGTTCTAGTCTAGGTTTCACCTCGTTAGCTTGTTCTGCTCTTTCATCTTCAAGATCTTTTATTCGCACATGTACCTCCTGAAGTTCCCGGCACCTGTTATGCAGTTTCCTGAGATGCAAATAACCGTTAGCCAAATAAATACAGCAGGAGCTTTGAGATTTCAGATAAAGTTATGATTGTTCGGACCTTGAAATTTGATCCACAGATTGATCAACACTATTGTTATCAGAATCCCTGCTGTCTCTAAAGTTTTCAACAGTCGATAGTCTTTGATTCAGTGACTGGAGTTCCAGTTCTAGTGAATCTCTTATCCTGTGATGTCTCTCTAGCTCCTCTTCCATTTCGTTCACCTGAGAGAGATACAAGTAAGTTCTAGTGTAGGAGGGGAAGGGTGGAGGAAGAGGACAGAAAGGCAAAAAAAAGCCTAACAAATTCCTGAATGTTTCATATTACATTCGCAGAAACTAACCCTTTTCTCCAGTACATTTATGGTACAGTCAAGCTCCTCAACAGAATGTTCTAAAATCTTAACCTCCTCTTCCTTTTGTTCAGCATAAATTTTGTTTGTCTCTGACTCCTGGAAATTGGAAACAGACATAAGCAAACACAAGATTTCACAAAAACTGATTACCTGAAGAATTTTTCATGGCTGTTACCTGACGTGCCTCTACAGCAACAGCTTCATTTTCATCAGCAATGGCATAGGCCATCTCAAGCCTACCTTGCAAAGAACTAACTAGCTCACATAACTGGTCTCTCTCACTGGAAACCCTCTTCAAATCATCAGTAATGCCTTCTAGAGAAAAGAGGAACTGTTCTTGTGCTGAAGAAGTTGTACAATGAATTTCTTTTTCTAAAGATATGACAATTTCCTTTTGTTCTTCGAGTTGCTTTTCGGTTTCCGACTTTTTAAGGTATAGATCCTCTAAAAGACTTCTCAATTCAGCATTTTGGTATGACAGTGCATCCACAGTTTCTTCGGCATGTCGTAGACAAGATTTTGAGGCAGAAAGAGCTGTTTCAGTATCAGCTAAACAGCATTCAAGTTTTTCATATCCATCCAGCATGCTATCAAGCTGATTCGTTTTCATCTTTAGTTCATGCTGTACTTGGCTCAAGGCTGTGGATAACTTTTCAGCTTTATCTTTTATGTCTTTTCTTGTAGAGGCTGATTCCTGTAACAAGCTAAAATCGAAAAGTAAACCATTTAACAAAGTATTTCTCCGTTCCAATTCTTTCTTTAGTTTTAAGTTTTCGTCGATCAGGTCATCAGAGCTTGCACCTAACTCTCCTGTTTCGTTTCTTGCTGCCAGTGCACTATAATTCTCCTCTTCACCACCATCCACAGCATTACTGATCAAATGGTTTTGTCCAAACTGAAGAGTTTCAACGTGTTCCATAATTTCTTCTTGAAGTCTGGATGGCCAGTTCACCCCAAGTTGGAATTTGTTGATATATTCTCCAATATGGCATTGTTGTATGACAAGACATTCAAAACTTCTTTCCATAGTTTCAGCACAGATATCTTGCAATGAAGATCTTGATTTGCACATACTGTGGTGGATGTCTTGGACCATTGCCAAGGCATCAGCATATATTAAGTGGCACAAATCCTCAGCCTCCCTTTGAAGGTGCCCAAAAGAACCTTCAAGCATGGACACCGAATTTGCAAGCTCCACCAAACTGCAACGGCTCTCCTCCTCCAGAACTGCATGCTCTTCGTCTCTCAAACGCAAGTCAAATTTGAGTTGTTTTATTTCTTCAATTAAGCTTGCCTTCTCCACCATTGCCTCCTCTGCGGCTTGTTTCCATCTACCAGTTAACATTTTTGCTTCTTCATTTGCTTTCAATAGCGCATTCAACATATTATCAGCCTCATCCACGGTTGCACATGTCTCCTCAAACTTGCTAAAGAAGCTACTCGCTTTACAAGCTTTTTCTTCAGCAACAAACTGCAAATGCCAAAGAAAAGAAGAAAATTGATGATTTCACCTGTAATGTTAAACAATCAAAAGTGTACAATGTTACCTTCCTTGCAGTAAAGCAGCATGCTGCATCTTCCTGCATCTCCAAATCACAAGGCTGACGAGTGCTCGTCTCTGGGTTTTGAAGCTCATTAAGTACATCTTTAGAAGTATCTTTCTCATCAAGCTTTATACACCCAAGTGATTGCATGAATCCTATGCCTGCTTTAGAGTGATATCCATATTCTTTGTCCTTGAAGACTGCAGCCAATTGAACATCTAATTTGATGAAAGCTTCATAGGCCATGATGAATTGCTTTTTCAAAAACAAATGTGCCACACTGCCAGCACTCAAACTTATCACGTCTCTGTCTTGCTTCTCTGATTCTTGATTAAAAGAGTATTTTGAGCCTCTTTCAGACACAATGGCTTCAGTTACTCCCAAAGATACTTCACAGCAGTCCTCAACTAATATGTTTTCCTGCACATCTTCATCATCAGAAAGAATATAGCTCGAAGTAGAAGTATCAGTCTCACATCCTTCCAAGTCTTCAGATATGACTTGATCATGGATAGAGCTTAAATAAGCCTTCATGTTATCAAGTCTGTTATTAATTGAAACAAGTTCAGCTATTATCTGATGCAGAATTAACAACTGATTTTCTTGCATTTGATGTGTACAGGCTTCCTCTAATGAAGTTTCAACTCTCGGTACTTCAGCCATTTTGTTTGTTTCTTTGAACTCTACCAAGTCTTTCCTCATCTCACAAATTCCTTTCATGAAATCATTTGCCAAATCCTTGTATAGAGAAAAAGCATTGTAAACCTCGGCCTGAAAAGTCGATAGACACATTTCTGCATCAATTGAAGACATATTTAAAGCAATTTTAGTCTCCTCAAGTCCTTGCCTTGCCACTTCAACCTGATCTTCGATATCCATCAACTTTGAACTATTTGCATAAATGTTAATCTCAGAGTCATGTTTGCTTTCTATTGTAGATGTACCAAAGTTTGATCTGATCAAATCTGTCTGAAAATTGTCAGTTTGGAAAATCTTATTTTGGTCAGACAGCCCTTTCGCCTCCAACAAAGTTGGCTTAGCATTGTCTACTACTTCACAGATCTGATACTCCTTGGACATGAATTCGTTGTCTTGAAAATCTATCATATTGGTCTTATCATCCAACTTTGAACTTAATGGATAAGCCTCTTTGATTCTTGCATCATGTTCTGTATACTGAATTTCAGTCAAAGCTATTGTTGCACTCCTCAATGAACTCAATTTCTCCTGCATTTGTACTATTGTACTTTGAGCATCCACCAGGTTCTTTTCCAGTTGTAGAATTGTTTGTTCCTTCTCAAGACAAACTGTTGCAGCCTTCTTTGCATGTTCACCAACCCAAACATTATAGCTCGGAAATGAATGAGCAATACTTTCTATTTGCCCAGAGACATCTTTAAGAGATTTAGAACCATCCAACAGAAAGCTTGTCAGCTCTAAACTTGCCCTCTCCCAGTCACTGTGCAACTTATACACCTCATCCTCCTTGGCTGCTATAATTCTTCTTAGCTTCTTATTTTCTTCAGACATGGAACATAATCTTCTGTGATATTTCACTTGTAGAGAAGCCAATTCTTCCTGTAAATGAAGAATTGCATTGGTTGCTTCGTTCTCAACTTCCTCATGAACTAAATCAACTTGGTCCTTAAAAGATGAATGTGATATGTGATCGTCAAGATCATTAGGTAATCCTACATCCTCGAGCTCTTTAGTCATCTTGTCCAACCTGGCTTGTAAATCCATCATGCCATCTATGCTGTCACCATTAACTGATGGCAGATTTTGGTTTAGGAACCAGCCACTTTCTGAAATGTGGCTTTCATGATCAAGCATGGGAGGTGTTTGTGCTTTGTTGCTGTTGCTTAAGGTTTCCACCAGCCTATCATTCTCTTGGCGCACGTATTGTAGCTCTTCAACCAATCTAACCTGCTGAGATTTCATGGCATCCAACAAGGTTCTCGCATCCATTAGCTCTTCTACGATGTTGGTAGAGGGTGACCTGTTGGTCCTTATGAGACCCATGTTATCAAGTAGAGCTCCATCATTCACTTGATCAGAGACTTCCATCTCATTTCCTAAATCTATGCTCAACCTGGTTACCTACAAAAGAAGTACAACGTATTTATTGAAGCTATAGATAATTTGAATTGAGGAAAAGTCCATCCACAATATTAGCGGTTAGCATAAACCAAACCAACTCGGTATATCCCACTCAAAAGTAAGAGTTGGGGGGGAGGGGGGGTATGCAGACCTGTCCTCCATCCCAAAGGATAAAACGGTTTCCATGAAACTATGCAAGCATGTGAGCTAAAATTGGAAGGAGAATGAAAACTAGTAAATTGAAAAGAAAATAAAAGGAATTGATTGAGAAAAATGACATACGTTAAAGATAGAAAAGGAAGTAAAAGCACACAGCCCTTCCTACCCTATCTGCCAGCCCTCTAACCTTCCCCACCCTACCCTCACCAACTCTCTCAACCCGTTTAAGATAATACCGGTCCCTACACCTAGTCTGCTACCCTACTCTTCGTCTCCAAGAACTCCTATCAGAGGTCATGTTCTTGAAAAGGTCTAAGGTCGCCATGTTCATGCACAGCCATTCATCCCACACCCTCCTCGACTTGCTCCCCCTTAACTGTCATGCTTTCTACCCTCCTCACTGGTGCCGTCGTTGGTCTCCTACAAAACATGTCCTACCACAATCCACCCACTTATTAATGGTTAGCATGTGAGTGCTATAAAAGCAAAGTGAAGTCCTTCGGGGGTTGAAGAAATGGTATTTTAAGGGATGTCTACGGATATCTAGGACAGATATAACAGAAGCATAAGGACATTGATGAGATACTAGAAAAAAGGGTGGATGAAGCTTTGACATGCTTTTAGAGACTAGTGTGACAAAATAATCCCACTGACATTCATATGGAAAGTTTTACAGGAAGAAACTAGACCTGCTATGCTTTATAGATCTGAATGATGAGCCACCAAGAGAAAACATGCACATAAAATTGGTGTAATGGTAAAGTGGATGTGTACAACCACTTATGCATGTGTAGGTGTTGAGAAACCGTCACCCTACTTCAATTACAGAAGATATTCCTCTTGGGATGTCCAACAAGAATTTCTAATGGCATAGCGCATGGAGATTTAAATGATGAATATATGTTGCAGGGCTTGACCTAAATGGCTGAGCATGGAGAGATGCTATTGAACTTTCTAAGTGTCAGGCTGGGTTAACATAATTTCTAACGGCTCTCATGTTAGCATACCCAACTAGTACGAAATGAGAAGCTTGTTGAGAGGGACGGAACATGCAACTTGAACACGTTCATGGATTCTTGGGACTCTGGCTCTTGGCAATCCCACAGCAACTTGATCTCAGAAATGTTACTAACCAAAAGGCCACTAAATTAAGATGATTCAACAAAAAAGCAGCAATATAAGAAATTTCAGACATAAAAATGAACTTTGATGTTATAACTGTGAACTTAAAAACAAGTATGTGCTAAAACTGGAATATCAAGAAACGTTCAGAGTTTTAGATCTTTCAGCTTCTTGAAGGGAAGTAGGATCCACAAAATTCATCTCAACAAAACCCCACTTCAAATGAAAGTAAATATTATTAGGCTTACAGGATATACTGCTGTTTGGCTGTAGGTCATGTATTTGAGCAGTTCGCTTTTCAAGTCATCAACCTTCCTGCAAACATAGAATATATTTGAAGCTTAACCACAAGTCACAAATCATGGTGTATTCACTAAATTCTGAATCAACAGAACCTGAAACTGGAAGTTAGTAAATAACCACAAATTGAAATTGCCGCCATAAACTGGATGAAAGTGCAATTACATGTGGAGATGTTAGAGAAGGCTATAAGTTAACTTCTTTCAAACGCACCTAATCAGTTTAGAGTTGGCGCACTTGTACTCCTCTAACTCCATTGCAGATTTGCCATCCTGCATCAAGGGAACCTTGGCATTTAGTCTAGAGCAGATGTCCCAAGAGGCCAAAACTAACCTTAACAATCAGATGATGCACCACAAACCTCATATTCTCTTTGAGTTGGAAAATTTTGCTCTACATAGCTTTCTTCAACCTCAAGTGTTTTTAGAAGCTTTGCATAGCAAGAAAAAATGTGTCAAGAGTTTTTTCTCAGCCGTAAATAATTTAAGAAATCATAGTGCACCTGATCATGTAATGCTAAGACTTCAGTTAGCAATGCTTCACGCTCACCGCGTTCGTAGCAATTTTGGAAGCTGGCAGCAATCGGAAGTGGTGTTTAGAATGGTGCAAATAGAAAACTTTGAGGTATTAGAGCTGATTTATGAGCAGTACAATGAAATCTTTTTAGGATATAGGGCTTAGGAAAGCTTCTTAAGAAGACCAAATTCGATGATGCAAACCTTGTAACTTCAGGATTTCTATCACTCCTAGCTTGCAGCTGTTGAATTTCTCCCATTAAAGCATTATTTTCATCCATGAGATAACTGTCGCTAGAGATTATTCCATTTGCAAGCAATTCCAAACGTTTTATTTTTTCCTCGCGAAATCTTAGCAACATTTTAGTACACTGAACATCTTCTGTTGGAAGAGCCTGCAGTAGGATCAGACCATAAATCCATTTGTCTCCATTGTCAACATCAGCAATAACATCATGGAGAATAATGACACAATTATAATTAATATTACTAATAAGAGACAGTAAAATAAAATGCAATAATCAAAAGCATCATAACATACAAGTCGGTTTTTCTGTTTGGATGGAGACTGTATGGCCCTAAAACCTGTCTCTGCCAACTTTTCTCCACTGGACTCATTAAGTAAAGTAGCTCCGAAGTTCTTTATCTGTCACAAAAATTAGCACATGACTACATAGAGCATTGTGCTCAAAAGTATAACATCTTTTAGTTACTGCTGACAGTTACCTTCCTTTTCTGGTCATTTAGGACATTACTTGCATCGGATATATTTTCCCCTGAAAGGTCTTCTCTTTCAAAAAATCTACCTAAACTAGGCTGGAAAGTTGGTCCAACTTGAAGAGGTTTTGAAATTTTTTGATGCTTAATCAATAAGGACATTTGTTCCTGTCATATGAATAATATACCTCATGTCAAATGCCTTAAATATCCAAAGATGACAAATTTGGGTCTGCTTTTTGTTATATACCTTTAACATTTGAATTTGTTGCTGCAGTGCTGTCACATCGCCTGATGCGTCTTCATTTACTTTTGCCTAAGGAAATAGAAGAAATTCAGGCAACAGTATTGTGTATTGTGTATTGAGGATTTAGATTGGAAGATATATAAGACTTCAGTGTTCATACATCATTCTGAATAAGCTTGGCACGCTGAGCAAATTTCAAGGTACTTAATGTCTCATTTGCAGCACTGCATATAAATATGTTATAATTACAATATACACAGACAAAACGCAAAAACAGAAATTAGTGCAAAATTCACACAAAAATATACGAACCGAATACTGACCACATTGAGGGGCTGACATTTGCTATAATTGTCGTTTTTGAGTTTCCACCAAGTGAATCCTGCATCCAGATAGAAAGAAAGTAGTGTAATTGTACATGTGAGAGACCTACCAAAGAGAATATCATATAGGATTATGGTATGACAATGTGCATTCACACTTTAAGCTGCTGACCTGAAGGAGAAATGTAAGTCTTGAGTCCCTGTAAGGTACATGTCTATGTTTCCCATGTGCAACATCCACCAGAGACATTATTACCAGACTACAACCACAAAAGCAATGTTTAGAAGCTTGTCCCAAACACATGAGCATACATTTTATGCCTCCATTTATATGTTCAACGTGTGAAAGCCATGCCTCTGTCAGTAGATCATGCATTATTTCAAATTAATATATGCATGTATGATGCAAGTTAAATATTTTTGTCAAGGAAGAGCTCCTCCAAAGCAATTCAAGAAATAGTTGATAAGCAGAAAGAGAAGGATCCAGATGCATGCAACAAAAACAAGGCAACAGACACGGGACTGGTCATGTGCTCGAACTATCAATTACTGAAGCTAGGTTGAATTATAAAATTTATGTACTAACCTAGTGAACAGCTGACTCCAGCCTGTTACTGGATATAGCCTAAAGCTGCGATTCTGGAGTACTATATTTTATTGAAGACAACTGTTTCTTATATTTTATTGAAGAAAGAGAAAGAGAGATGATACAAGAACAAAATAATTTACAAAAATGACAGAATAAACTCTGATCTATAAAGGAAAAGTATATACTACCGAATCTCCATCAAATTTTTTATGATTTGATTTCCAATCCGTCAACATTCCCCCTCAAGCTTGACTATAGATGTTGATGAGTCCAAGCTTGCATAAAATAAAATCAAATACTCGTTCAGATAATCCCTTTGTAAGACACTGTGAATGTCAGCTAATTGTTGGTTACTGGTAAAAAAGTCAATATTGATAACTCCTCCATCAATATTCTCGTTAATAAAGTGGCAGTCCATTTCTACATGCTTCGTTCAGTCATAATGTATGGGGTTGTGAGTTATCTTGACGGTGGATTGGTTGTCATAGTAAAGTTGATAGCGGACTTTGTATTTAATCTTTAATTTCTCCCAGAAAACGTTTTATTCAAATTTTCACACTCCATGGGCCATGGCTTTGTAGCAAGCTTTATGGGTTTGTAGTAAGCTTCTGCACTGCTTCTTGCAACAACATTTTGATTCTAGTTTCACCATGTCACAAAGTTCACACATGCTAAAGTACAATACCCATATGTGGATCTTCCGTCATCAATTGATACAGCCTAGTCAGCATCTGTAAATACCTCAAGCTTCTGCTTATTTGTTCTCTTGAGAAATAACCGTCTTCCTGGAGATTGCTTTGTTGGTAATTTAGTGAATCATATGATCATTTTGTGTAATTGTATTCACAAGAGAATAGAAGGGGTTGATATTTAAACTATAATACTGGTTGGGAGGTGCGGAAGTGCGCACTTCTATAAGCTAGTTAGAACCTCGAGTCACTGGATGTCACAATATGACGGGGTCAAGGGGTCGTGCCACCTTGCAGGGTACGAAGCGCGGCTCCCCTAGCGGTGGTCAAAAACGGTAATCACTAATTGTCACTAAGAAGAAATGTTCATAAGCTTTGTGCTTTCTAAAATTTCTAAGGGTGGGTATTTTTGAAAAAGCTAAGTTTGAGTCTAGTTCAGAAATACGCTTTCTGAAATGACTAAAATCTAGACACTTCAGAAGACATGTTCAAAAATTTTGCTTGGTTCAGAAAGCTACATGCTTTCTGAAATTTCGAAGTCTGAAAAGTTCAGAATGCAATTCACCTTCTTTACTTTGTTCAGAAGGCAAAGTTCAGAAAGCTTCACTTCTGAAGGGCAAAAACTCAAATGGTCATACTTGGATTCAAAAGGTATTTCACCTTGTGAACTTTTAGTGCAGATACCATTTTGTAACCGCCCAATAATTGCTCCATTACTACGCCTTTTTATAGGTGCATTCGTTCTCGACTTTAATTGAGATTGTCCTCGAGCGAATCAAGTGATCCCCAGACCCCATATTAGGGTCGAAATATTGCTTATGGGAAGCAAGCTCTAAACAATCTCGATATTTGTCCTGACTAAACCAGCTTTCTAACATGCTTTAGGTAATATGTGAACATAGTATCTATTTAGATACGCTCAAATGACCCCTTCTCACAATGAGAATGTACATAACCCTATTCCGGTTTGGTCTGGTATGAAATGAAGTTATAATCATAGAATAGACTCAAACTCAAGATCCTATACACAGATCAGATACCTTGAGAGGGATTGAGAATATATTGACTTACTAGACTCACCTTAAAAGCAATGCCAGGTCTAAAGATAGATACGTTTCCCTACTAATTACCGATATCTCACTTTGTCGACTGGATCTCCATTGAACATTTTTGTAACATCCCTGAATTCAATTGGGCTTTTCTTAAGTATATAATATTTATATACAACAAATGCAACAAATAAACTCACAGACCCTCCTCACCTTTGGTGAGGATTGAACCTTTCTGCTAAAATACAAAGATACTTCTTTTTGCTAGTTTCTTTTAGATACAAAGATACCCATTTTTGCTTCTAGTTTCCTTTAAGATACAAAGATACCCCATTTTGCTTCTAGCAAATTCAATACCCTAAAGTATCTTAGCAACCCAATATCTTTTGACCTCAAATTTCCTTTGCCATCATCTCTTTGATCAGACTTATTTCCCCAAGATTATTTTCGGTGGAATGACGTCATCAACGTACACAATCAAGATTGTCACTTTTCCTTTTCCTGAGTGATTAATGAACAGAGTATGGTAGTTTGGCTTTGTATATATCGAAGACCCTTGACTACCTTTAGAAATCTATTGAACAAACGTGATGAGATTGTTTGAGGGCATAAAGTGACTTGATGAGTTAGCAAACAAGTTAGCCTCAGAAGTTTCTTCAAATCATGGAGGTTGACTCATATAGGCCAACGTGGGACAGTGAATTTTGTCCATCCTATCTCCCATGTACCAAACGCAGTCTTAGAATGCATTTTTACATCTAGGCTATATAATGCCTAACCTAGGTTTGCTGCTAGAGCGAGTAAGACCAATGACAGGCGATTCTCTTCTCAGAAATCATGGTCCATTTTCCGATTCTTCACTATTGTGCACTCTAACTCGCTCCAAACCTCGAGATCGTCTAAGCGTATCGATGACTTTTCGTTTTCTTCAATAGTTCATGTTAGAAAGCTTACAATTCAAATCACGGAATTCAACTAATTTCTTAGTTCTTATTTCTCTAGTTATGTTCTCACGGAGTTGTGAGTAATCAACTTATCTTCTTCTAGTGGGTTCATCACACATTAGCCAATTTATAGACTTTTGTACAGAAAAATTGTTTTTGTACAAGAATTTATGGGTTTTGGTCTATCATTTTAGCCTTCAACCGGTGCTTCTTGGACAGCAGACAATGGACATAGTTTAAACTTACATATTGTTTTAATTAATAGTGGGTTCATCATTTTCATATCGCTTTAAATTAGTTTCTTTTTTTGTTTAGCCTTGACATTTTAAATTTATAAACCACCCAAGCATTTTCTATCAACCAAAGTGTTGTTGAAAAAGATTGAAGTTTACATTAGTTCATGTGTTCTTGCAATTCTTGCATTTTGTGTTCTTGATAATTGAGTCTAGGGCAGTAACTAGTAACAAAGTTTTGAAAGTCATGAACTTCAATGACAATAGAAGCATGGAAAGGCGGTCAATGTTCAAAAGCATACATGACTACAACTACTACTACTACTACATCCGATTGGGGTTCAAAATGCATCAATGAGATATGGTCATATGGCTTGACTTATTTAAGTTGATGTTTTGATGTTAAAAATATATATTTTTGTTGAATACATATAATATGTTAACGGGTTTCTTCTTGTTTTTCCATTAAGCTTTGTATGGATTAAGCTAAACTATTGTTAGTTTGGTATGAAGACTAAATTGCTTGCATCATATAAATGACAATTTTACCCTTACTGCTTGTTTTTTGTATTTTTCATTTAACACATGCTATTGTTTGAACCAATTGTGGTTTACAAGAAGTCAGTTAAAATCAAATAATAGCAATTCAATTAAAATCAATTTTGTTCTTGTTTGAACCAATTTTTGTTTGCAACAATTCAAGCAAGATCAAATATTAGCAATTCAATCAAAATCTCAATACTAAACTTGTAATTTCAGAGAAAATATGTTGTTATACTCATTGAAAAGCAATAGGGGTATTTATACAGCTTAGAGACCTAACTAGAATCCCATAATTTAAAGGTTTGATAACATACAAGGAAACTTACCAAACTATAGAAATATCTACCAAATATGTTACAAAAGGAAAAATAATCCCAAGAAATCACATATTATATTCATTGTATCAATTCCACACTCCCGCTCAAGTTGGTGCATATATATCATACATGCCCAACTTGTCTATAAGACGATCGAATGCCGGTCTAAATAGTCCTTTGGTTAATATATATGGTGTTTGCTCTTTGGAAGGGATGAATGCAATGCAGATAGTCCCATTGTCCAACTTTTCCCTTATGAAATGTCGGTCCGCTTCAATGTGTTTTGTCCTGTCATGTTGGACTGGATTTTGTGAGATGCTAATGGCTGCTTAATCATCACAAAACAACTTCATAGGTAGCTCAACCTTTAAACGTAAGTCAGCAAAGACCCTTTTGATCCAGATTATTTCACATATGCCATCTGCCATTGATCTGAATTCAGTTTCTACACTGCTTCTCGATACAACACTTTGTTTCTTGCTTCTCCACGTGACAAGATTTCCCCATACATAAGTACAATATCCTGATGTAGATCTTCTGCTCATGTTTGGGTCTGCCCAACTTGCATCAATGAATGCTTCAATGGTTTGGTTGTCTTTTTTTTATAGAGTAGTCCTTTGCCTGGACGACTCTTTAAATATCTAATAATTTTGTGGACAGCTTCTTCATGTTCTTCATAAGAACAATGCATAAATTGGCTCACAATGCTAACTGCAAAAGCAATGTCAGGCCGTGTATGTGATAAGTAAATCAACCTTCCAACTAACCGTTGGTATTGATGAATATTAACCTGCTTCCAATTAGTAATGCCATCCAACCTTTTGTTGGGGTCAATTGGAGTATCTATTGGTCGGCATGCACTCATTCCAGTATCTTGTAGAAGATCCAGAACATATCTCCTTTGTGACAATACAATCCCCTTACTTGACCTTGCAACTTCCATACCTAGAAAGTATTTCATTTCTCCAAGGTCCTTTACTGCAAACTCTTTAGCAAGTCGATCCTTCATTCTTTCCATCTCCTCATGATCATTACCTGTGACGAGTATGTCATCTACATAAACTATTAAGGTTGTAATTTTACCTTTTGAGGAAAATCGAGTGAATAGAGTATGATCAAATTGAGCCTGTTTGTATCCGTGACTTTTAACTACTTGAGTGAAACGTGCAAACCATGCCCTTGGGGATTACTTGAGCCCATACAAAGCTTTCTCTAATTTGCACACTTTTGCGCCAAAGTTACTTTCAAACCCACGTGGTGGCAACATATAAACTTCTTCTTCTAGTTTGTCGTTCAAGAAGGCATTTTTCACATCAAATTGCCTAATTGGCCAATCAAGATTTGTTGCTATTGAAAGTAGAATCCTTATGGTATTTAACTTTGCAACTGGAGCAAAAAAATTTGTATAACAATGCCATAGGTTTATGTGAAACCTTTGGCTACTAGCCTTGCTTTATATTTTTCAACGGCTCCATCAGCATTAAACTTTGGAGTAAATACCCACTTATAACCAACTGTGGATGTACTTTCGGAAGATCTTCAACATGCCACATCTGATTCTTCTCAAGAGCACTCAATTCCTCTAGAACAGCCTTTTGCCACTCTGGACTGTTAAGGGCTTCCTGTATAGTGTTAGGAATTTGAACTTTGGACACATTTGAAGTGAAAGCAGAGTATTTTGGTGAGAGTTTTGAGCCAAACATGTAATTGGGCATAAGATATTTAACACATGTACGTTTTTCTTTTCTCAAGGCTATTGGAACATTCAGGTCACATGACTTACCAAGAGATGGTTCCTTCCTCAGTTCGGAATCAGAAGCTGAGATTGTGTTGAACTCTTTGTTTGGAAGAAATCTTCGCTTATACACTTTTCCGAACTGTTTTTTTTCTTTTTCACTACAATCCTCTTGAGTAACTTGTGGAGGTTCGAATGATACTTCTGTTTCTTCAGGAAGAATATTATGTTCACTTTCTCGATCTAGTGGTGGTTCTATTGGAACATCTACATTTTCCTCGTGTTTAAAGATTGGACAATCTTTGGGATTTGAGTCAAATGCAGATGGCTCAAATGTAGTTGGAAATACTAGATCCGGAAAATTTAAGTCTTCTTTTTTATTCTCCACCTGAAGACGAGATTTAAAGAAAGGAATATATTCAAACAACTTAACATCCATGGTAACAAACATTTTTCCCGTGTTTGGATGAAAACATTTAAATATGTGGTGTGATTCCTACAAAAACAAATTTGAAGGCTTTGTGGTCTAATTTCTCAAGGTTGATATTGGTGTTCTTAATAAACACAGTACAACCAAAAACTTTTAAAGGCATGGAACAAAATAATCATGACTTTAGAAAAGAACTTTCTAAAACAGATATGGGTGTTTGAAACTTTAAAGCTTTAGACGGCATTCGGTTCATCAAATATGTAGCATGCAGAAGAGCATCTCCCCATAAATATTTTGGTATTTCAGTTGAAAATAGTAAAGCCCAGGTGATTTCAAGCACATGCCTGTTTTTTTCTTTTGGCTATGCCATTTTGTGGTGGAGTATCTACGCATGAGCTTTGTTGAACTATGCCTTGAGCATCTAAAAAATTCCCTAGAGTTTTAGTAAAATATTCCTTACCATCGTCACTTCTAAGAATTTGAATCTTAGTGCCAAACTGAGTTAGAATCATGTTATAGATTTTTTTGAAAACATGTTCAACTTCTGATTTTTCTTTTATGCAAATAGACCCAACAAACCCTTGTATGATCATCTATGAAGGTAATAAACCATCTATTCCCATGACACGTAGTGACCTTAGAAGGACCCCTATGTCACTATGTATCAAAGCAAAACGCATGGATGGTTTATATGGTTGTAGATGATACGTACTTTTGTGTAGTTTTGTTAAGGCACAAATCTCACATTGAAAGGATGAGGGATTTTTATTACCAAATGGCATAGGAAACAAATGTTTTAAACAAAAGAAACTTGGATGTCCAAGCCTAAAGTGCCATAAATAAATCTCATTATTACTCAAATCAGATGTGGTGAAGAAGCAAGAAGTCTTCTTATTAGAGTGGATTCCCTCATCTAGTATGTAGAGTCCACTACATTCATCAACACGTCGAATCATCCTCCCCGAGTCCAGGTCCTGAAAAATGCAAATGGAAGGAAAGAACAAAGCACGACAATTGAGGTCAGCAGCGAGTTTATGAACCGAGATGAAATTACAAGGGAGTTTTGGAACATGTAGGACATTAGAAAGAATGAAGTCCGATGATATCTTTATATCACCAACTCCTGCTATTGTAGAAAAAGTGCCACCAGCAATTCACACTTTTCTATTTCGTGCACACGGCTTATAAGAATTGAAGAGATTCGAACAAGAAGTCATGTGATCAGATGCCCCTGAATCAATGATCCAGGTTGATGTATTTTGTAAGCACATATGAGTAGATGAATAGTTAGACGAAGGGGTGTTTTTACCAGATTGCACATAGGCACAGGATGGGTCAGCAAAAGAGGACATAGGTTTGGTTTTAAGTAATTTTAGGAGCTGCTCCATTTGATCCTTTGTGAATTGAGACTGTCMTGGTTGGATTTGAGTGTCTTGAGTCGTTTCAACTGTGGTGTGTAGGGTTCTTTCAGACTTACTCTTCCAGCCGATAGGCTTGCCATGAAGCTTCCAACACTTGCCTCGAGTGTGCCAAAACCTCTTACAATGGTCACAATAAGGTTTCTTTTCTGTATCACCCCGTTGTTCTATGCCACGGACAAGTAGGGTTGTCTCCGACATCAATAGGTTGGATCCCATTCGTCATTACTTTTCTTCAGCTTTCTTCAAGTCTTACTTTTGAAAAAACTTCTTGGATGGATGGAAGAGGCTTTCGGCCAAGAATTCTTCCTTTAACTTCATTGGGACTTGGGTGAACACCAGCCAGAAACATGAACACACGGTCATTCTCCTCTTTCTTCTTCTGCCGAGTACAATCTGCAAAACTCTCCCACACATCATCATGGCATTGATCCAATTCGTGCCATAATGTTGCCATCTCATTATAGTAAGAGGTAACATCACGGTTATCTTGTTTGGCTTGCCACAAATGTGTTTTAATTTCAAAGATCTGGGAAGAATTCTCCATTCTGAATATGTCGCTCAAGTAGAGTCCCACACTTTCTTGGCAGTTTTCATGAACATATGTGGCTTAGCAATGGACATGTCCATTGAATTGAGTAGCCACGTAGTTACTAAAAAATTCTCAGAACATCATTTCTGGTATCCTGGATCAGATGAGACCGGTTTTGAAGTTTCACCGGTCAGGAAGCCCAACTTACCTCGACCATCAATGGCGAGTTTCACAGATTGTGACCATTCCATATAGTTTTTCCCATTCAAACGATGCACAATGATTTGCATCGGTGATTGAGAGTAGTCAACTACTAGTGTTGATCGATTTGTAGATGTGACGGTGGAGTTTGATTCAGACTCCGGCATGTTGAACCTCGATTATTGGTTCTGATTATTAACAGCAAATAAGTTGTTAAAACATATACCTTTGTAGCTCTGATACCATGTAATTTCAGAGAAAATATGTTGTTATTCTCTTTGAAAAACAATAGGGATATTTATACAGCTTAAAGACCTAACTAGAATCCCATAATTTAAGGGATTTAATAACATACAAGGAAACTTACCAAACTATACAAATATCTACCAAATTTGTTACAAAAGGAAAAATAATCCCGAGAAATCAGGGATTATATTCATTGTATCAATTCCACATATTAGCTTAGCATATTCACCATCCGTTTACATAAAATAAAATTAAAATAGAAACAAAGCATAAGATTGGAATTGGATAGTCGGTTACAGCCAACCCTCTTTCAAATCACCATACCAATTTCTCCTCCATTTTCCACTAATCGAATAGTTCACCTGATGATATGCAAATCAAGTTCTAGTGGTGGGAAGTGGCAAACTGTCATCCATGGTGGAAACTATCATATCTCTGGTGGGAATGGGGAAGTGATTCTCGTTGGTGGGAGCATAGAGGGAAGGGTTATTTTGAAAGATGGGAGAAGTGTTTTAAGAGGGGTAGAATTTGGAAAATGTTGGCTTTAAGGGATTAAGCTCACCCTCATGGTCCGAGCAAATAAGCCAACATAATAAGCCAACAGTTGAGTGAACAAGCCACTCCCAAACTGTCATGGATGCCTTATCCAATAAGCCATACATGCCATAACCCATTGAGCCATTACTACAAACCGCTCCTCTTGGACCACTCTACCATCACTAGTAACTACTATATCAAATCACGATCTAACCACTATATTAGATTTTGATCATTCTAACAACATAGTTTGAGAGTAGAGGATAAATTACTAGAGTGTGCAACTGAGCATGAGGCACAGTGAGACTCAAAAGTAAATGTGGAAATTATAGGATGCATTTAGAAGTGTACACATATGCTTAATTTGTTCCATATCTAATGATAGAAAGGTGTGGTTGTTAAGGCACTAATGTTAGTTTACATGTGTTAAATAATCCTTTCTTTCATCGAGCACGAAGGAGTCTGGTTAGTCGTTTTCTGTTAAGTTCCTAGCAAGTAGTTGAAGAGTGATCATATTGTCGACAATGTTCATACGAGTGCCTTTCACCTTTCCGGGTTGGTCGAGGATCAAGTTTAGACTTGCTATATGACGAAGGACCAAGTCTAGAAGCAAGAGCAGAACTCTACAGTGGTTGGGAATTGTGAATCTCTGAGGCAGTAAGCATCTTGGTTTAAAAATGTGCTCTGATGCATGATGCGCTCCGAGGCACCGGAGGTAACACATCAGAGGGGCTAATGCGAAGCGATTCCATGATGCTCTGATGCGGTCGCATCACCTATGCATCACAAGATGCGTGCATCAGCGCATCATGTATGTTTCATGTTTGGGCTCCTTTTTCATTCTTTAGAGGTTTTTAGTTAGGCTTTTTGTAGACATGGTCTATGTGAAATTCAATTGTGCCTTACAACGTCGATATAAAAAAGAGGGAAGTGGTGATCCTATCATTCTAGAAGACATAGATGAAAGTAATGAGTGGTTGGTGGGGACATTGGGGAGGATGGACAATGATGATGAAGATGATGATTTGGTGTTTATTGATGATGATCTTACGTGGGATGACGTAGGTAGAGCTTTCGGGGCGTATGAGACTCCTCATTTCACTAGAGTATCAAGAGGGAGAGTAAATGATGATGGGTCGGGTCCATCAAGAACGAAGTGCTAGAGGAAAAGGACATGCTCTTTAGGATGAAGATGATGAAGTTGACGTGGAAGCAGATATTGGAGGGTTTGATAATGATGAGGGAGATGAACCCCTGTTGGGGTTTGATGATGTTGATCTTGGGGAGTATTAGTTGGTCACTTGGTCATTTAGTTTAGGGATTGGGGACTATTAGACATTTACTTGYGTTCTTCATGGTAGTAGTTTGTGTGTTNTGYTATTCCGATTCACGAACTTTTTAAGATTCTAATGCCACTTTTTGAACTACTTTATGTTATAAATGAAGTATTTTGATAGGTAAGTATTTTTAAGGTAGAAATTGATATGTAGAATTATAAGTATTTTTTGAATATCGGGCGCATCACACATCGGCTTCCAGGACCCTTACCGCCTCGAACTGCATCGTGCTTTTTTGAAACCAAGGTAAGCATTACCCAATGACACGCTTCTTCACGACAAACTTCAAAAAAGACCTTGGTATCTGGTAACGGCAAACGACCGACCAAACGTCCTCACAATTCATCAAGGTTGTTGCCCGACCCAGTAATGAACTCAAAGACTCGTTCTTTTTTAAAATTCTTTTTTTTTCTGTTTTATATTACAACTAATGCACAGAGGTGTGGTTTTGAGATATAGGTCGAGTTCCTGCCACAAGTCTTGTATGAGAAATACCGGGTGACAATACGATTACCTTGTTTTATTTCTTTGAATTCGGTGTTCATTCAAATATCTAAGACGCATTACCAAGACACGAGTACGTACACCAAGCTGCATCTGAAACTTCCTAGGCTGTTTTGAAGAACATATATATGTGGTTGATTCTGAGATCCATTGAGCTAATAAGCCAAGCAAGAGCAATAGAGCTCTCAGCTTGTCATTCCTTAGAGTTCAGACCTATGATGGGAGGGGCAGGAGTCAGAAAGGTAGCCCATGATGGAGTCGAGCTTGCCACCACCATAAATGAAGATTTTCACAGTATGTCATTGTGGGTAGTTTATGCGTTCTGGCTTGTGTATGTGATTTGTAGAGCCACTTAAATGATGTTCAAGGTCAAGAGCCCCATTTGTTTGAGAGGGGGCTTCTTTACTTGTGGCCATTTTCAAGAAACAAAAGCAAGTAGGATTCTTTTCTTTTCTTTAAGAAGCCGAAGGTTGATTGTCTATAAAAAAAGACAAATGCAAACTCAGTTGCTTATTTCTCGGCAGCATAACCAAGAACGTCGAAAGCTGGACGAGAATGTCACAAGCTCACAACAGAACCAAGAATAGTCGACAACACGTACAGATAGCGATAAGAGCGGCTGCAGTGACGAGGACAAACGAAGTTGAGACGGCAACGAATGTTGGAGATGGTGACCAAGCAGTGACGGCAACGGCGAAGAGTGGTTGTCGTACCTTGGTAATGGCAAGGAGGGGCTTCATCGAGGTACACATTTATAGTACAAGAGCAAAATAATTTACATAATTGACAGAATAAAATCTAATATAAATGAGGAAGGGATATACCATTCATCTCAAATCTTTTATGATTTGATTTACAATCTTTCAACAATAGGATATATTAAGCAACGTTAAACGTCATAGTTATTAAAAGCGTGCATGAGGCGCACCTAGGCTGTGAGACTTATAAGGCTCAAGGTCTTGGGCTTTTTTAAAGTCGAGGCTAGGCGTATTCACGAGGTTCACTAAGGCCCTACACCTTGGCTGAGGTGCCTTCTGGGCCTACACGTGCCTTATAAATAGTTATTACATACCTATTCAAACCCTAATATTAAATAAGTTTTTCATCTTCTTATCTCTTAGAGTTATTAAATAGATGAAATAAGTAAAACCCAAATATATTAAATACTCAATTGGCCGGTTCTTACAACTTCAAGCCTCTTTCTCTATAAATACCCAAACCTTAAAACTTCTTCCTCATGGGACACGCTTTAAACCCTTCTCCCTTCTGCCTCTATCAAAGTACTGTTGGTTGCTGCACTGGAGGCATGTACTTGCAACATATTTGAATTGTGTGTAACTGTGTGTGTGTATACACTTTCCTATAAGATGTGCCTCACATTCCTGACACCTGCGCCTTATGCCAGGCCCGGGGACCCCTTTACACCAAAGTGCACCTTGAGCCTTTAACAACTTTGGTTAACGTCCTATCTAAATGAGTGATCTCTGTCACCAGGAAATATTTTCATCCTGTAAGTGCAGACCTATAGGTCTTAATTCAAAATATCCTGAAATTTGGTGATTATGCCAAGAATTTGCTTTAGTATCCCTCTAGTTTACACACTCCCGATATTCACAATGTCACCTAGAGGAGAAATTCAGTTCATTTACTCGACTAAGATCCTTCAAGCGGCCAAAAGATATCAAGCAATGTTAGCTGCAGCAGGCATGCCACAAATTGGACCCATATAGAAGATCTTGAGTGTTTAATTAAGTACATAAAATGATGCCATTCATTACCAAAAGCAGTAGATGTGGAGTGTTGGCTAAAAGGACAAATTTGATCACCTACCCAAGAGTTGATAGCGATTTGTTTATATAGGATGCCTCCTTCAAACGTTCTCCTGCTCCAGAACTTCTCTGCCTAAATGACAATTTTAATATTTGGAGAGTTAAAACCATGAGATAGAAGTCAAATGCATGAGATGGTTTAACTTACAGAGGTCTCTAGAGTATGCTACTACTGAAAAATAACTAAAAGGAATGTGGATTTGTATGTGTACATGAATGACATTTATTATCCAGAGAACACCAGGTTCTTTTTGGGACGGAAAACTACCTTTCAGAACCAGCCAGATCTACCAAATTTAACCTTCCAAATCTAAGGTGCGTCGTTGAATCCTTTTCCCAACGACTTTCAACAACACATGTGAAAACACTATGTGATCTGCTGCTCTCACTGTTCATATCTGTTCCAGCAACTTTCCTATTTGCAGCACCCTGTAGAAGTAGACTGATTAAATAGCCGGCGGGCATACAACTGTTGAACTAATCATAGAAAAGTGTTAGCAAAATGTGCAGTTTCACTATATTGACACACCTGCAACAAAAGCTTGAGGACTTCATCGACAGTTTTGACATTATATTCTGTAAGATTTTCAACATATACTCCTTCCTTCAAATCTTCTCTGAGCTATAAAACGAAGAAATCATGTGTAATCTCCAAAGAGACAATGAGGAAGGGAAGCTGACCTTAATGCACTAGCATGAATAAATGAACTTATACTCACTTGGAGATTAGTGGATGAAGGCTCCAGGAGATCTGTGATCTGCTCATTGTATATCTCCAAAAAGGAACATTTGCAACTATATTCTAGTCGTTCATCCCTTCTGTTCTCCTCCTCCTGCAAATAATCTCACGGTGCAATTAGGCATCAAAAAGATTTGAGTGTGTTATAGAATCTAGTCATACATAGTACAATCTATCTCACCAATTTAATCCTCATGAATAAATATTCAAAAAGACGTGGTGTTATCCCACAGTCATCGACAAGCTTGCCATCCAGTTGACTTATCTCACCCATCATTGTGTATGTTTTGCCACTACCAGTCTGAACACGTGAAAAGACAAGAATCAGTCAAATCCAACCTCATACTACATCAAAACAATATAACAGCGCAAGTTTATTAAAGCCATACCTGACCATAAGCAAACATGCAACTATTATAGCCGGACATGCAATTATCAACCATGGGCAATCCAGCAACCCTGAAGAGCTTTTCCTGAGATATAATATCACCACAAAAGCACCACCAATTTGTATTAAGAAAACATAACTATTTTTCTTTGGTAATTGTAATAAGTCATATATGCAAGCAAAAACTAAATTATAGTACCTGTGATATCATCTCACAGACAATGTGATCGAATGTAAATCTGACTTCAGGGTGGCCAAGCCACACTAAAGTCTGTAAACTCTCCTGCTTCAAGCACCTACCAAATCCTTGGGCCATCTTCTCCATATTACTTAACGGTCTCATCCGTATTAAGACCTGTATATTAAACTTTCAGCTCATGGAACCATCCACAGCAAAGCCATCAAACCATAAGCAATAGTCTCTTTCAAAGTGATTTCTGAGAATTCCTTTTCTTATCCTGAAGCCCTTGCAATTCCATTCTAACTCTTTTAAGAGTACATAATCAAATGCATATTGATTGAAAACAATGTGACAAGGAAGAGGTTTATCCCTACATTTCTTTCTAAGTAACCTTTTGGATTTTGTGTTCAGGAGAAAAATTGGTGATATGAGAGTTGAAATACAAATCACATGATTGAAACTGCGTGGTTGTTTTGCCATTTATTGTTTACCCTCAAATGGAAATTTTTCCCAGCAAGTTGAAGTCAAATTTCCTTTCTGGAAGTAAGTTACTGTTCTAAAATACTTGTTCGCAAATATTAGCGCTCCTTTATACCAAGAATGCGGATATAATATCTGGCAACTCAAGTTCTTTCTCAAACTATGAAGCTTATATACCAAGCAGATATACCATCTCAAGTGAATGCATTATAAAATCGTTACATGTCATTCAAGAGGGGCATCTGTATCACAAAAAACTTTCATGGATGTGGTGTCGTAGAATCATAGTGTCCGCTTTTCTAAGGTTTCATACATATTTTAGATAAAGTTTACTTCAAGTAGGGTATAAGAGGTATAATGTAATTGACCTGAACATTGTGATCGTTCCAAAAGGAAGGATCCTCGACAAGCTCAAAATGCGGAACTTCAGTAGGCGGCGGTTCACAGCTTACATTTGAAATCCTTCTCGAAACCCTAGAACTGCTCCCGGCCCTTTCTCCTGTACTTAGAAGAGCCCTTGGCCCGGTACAAGCCCCCAATTGACCAGCATAAGTGGTCCTCCTAGCTGGTGTACTATGCGCCGAATCATATTTCCTCCGATTAGAAGTAGAACCAGCTTCTAGAGATTTATCCCTAAATCCATTATGGATGAGAACCTCTTGAAAAAATTCCTTGGAGAATTGTGATGGATCTGGTATGGCAATCAACGGAGTTCTTGAAAGAGGAATATCTACTGGATTCGTCAGTGTCTTCTCGAACTGATTCTCGTTTCCGTCAGCTTGACTGTTCTTCGAACCATCTTTCGCCATTTTCAAATAGGAAGAAAAAACCTCGATTTGCTTCAAAACTAATGTGGTTGGAGAATTTAGTAACGAGGATTCACACTGGTGACCATGATTGAATAATTAATCGCCATGAAAGGAAATCTCAGCAAATATAGAAAGTTTCCTGACAGAGAATCCAGATGAAAAAGCTGAAAGCGGGACGATGATAAAAGAAAATAGAACCGCCCGTTTTCAAATTAAACAGTGGCTGGGTTTAAACTTTTCACTTTTAGCCCTTTAAAGTATTTTAATTGCAAAATAGACCCCCTATCATCATAAATGCCGAGCAGATCCGGAAATCTATTGGTGGCAACCCAATCTCACTATAAAAATATTTTATAATAAAGCAAAATTTCCAAAATATCAAACTACTTTTTATAAAAAAAAATTATTATAGCATTGTACTTTAAGTTTTTTTTATTACAGTAATGTATTTTTAAATTATTTTTTATTAGAATATTGTACTTTGAAAATTTTACTCATTATAGCATTGACTAACCTTTTGATTTAAATTTACTTATTATAGCAGGTTTCTATGTCACCTCGTTGTCCACGTAGTTTATCCACATATACTATAGTGATGTGAGTTTCTTATTACAACATTGTACCTTTAAAACTATTTTATTATAGCATCTACTAGTTCTTATTAAACAATGTACTTTTAAATTTAATATTTAGATATTTTACATGTTATTTAATAAATATATTGTTTTTCGAAAAAAGAAAACAAGAATTGTTCATTTTTTACCAAAAAAAAAATATTATCTTTTAAAGAATATATTATATTTATTCAAAAGCTTTTACTTAATGTATAAATAAATTAAATTAATTAGATTTTTTTGAATTATTTATTAATATAACAATATTAAAAAATTGTAGAACACAATTCATTTCGTTAACATTTTAGATAGAACTTTAAAAGATATATATTTTTTGAACAACATAAAATAAGAAGCGTTACCTTTTTTACAAACAAAATATATATCTTGAAAATAATTTAGCATATTTATTTAAGAAATATTTTACTCTAGAATATTTAATTTGCATGCAACTTAATAAGAAAAAGTCAAAAAAATTAAATGTTTTTTAAAATCATAGCAAATGAAAAATGAAAATCACTAATAATAACTTGAAATAGGTTTTTATTTTTATTTTAATTAAGTCATCAAAATAATATGTCATCTACATCACCTCATTAAAGTCACAAAAGCAAAAAAGTCAATGGGTTAACCGGTTTAAAAGGTAACAGGTTACTCATTGCTATAATGGGTATATTTTTTAAAGTACGATGCCTTAATAAAAAATAATTTGAAAGTACATTGTTGTAATAAAAAAAAACAAAAGTAGAATGTTATAATAAGAAAACTTATGAAAGTAGGTGTTATTTCATGTATTTAACTCTTTATAATATTAATATGGATTCATAAAAATGACCTATGTTTGAGTTTAGATTGTAATTTTTTTTCTAAATATATAAAAAATCCAAATTTAGGTTAAAACTAAGGTCCCGTTTAGTCATATTCATATAAATCAAACACACCAATGCTTTCAAATTCATTCCAATCTGAATCCCTTCATGAAATCCAAATCCCTCAAAAACAATCCTGCAAACCAAACGGACCCTAAAAGATTTTGACATTTGTGAGACATGAACCTGGGTTTTTGTACAAAGCAAACAACATTTATCAACTATGTCATTAAAAACTTACACGAAAGCTTCAGCTTCAAAATCAATACAGCGGCACCTAACAAAACAATACAGTAACACATTTTAGAAACGCAGTTTTTCTCTTTACATCGAAACCATGAAGCGACAGCTTGTGCCACCGTATGATCCCATACAAGTGTTGGTTTGAATGGAAAATACCAAGTTTGTTTAATTAGGTTTTTGTTGATGTATTACATAAAAAAATAGTGTGTATATAATAATATTATCTGAAAAGAAAGGAGATGATGATGATGACGACGATGACGACGACATTTGTAGTGGGAGTGGAGCGTAATTGATGCATAAAAAAGAAACAATATCATTAAAAAGCAATGATTTGTAAATTGGAATAAAGGAATTTGTTTTGAACAAGAAATGAAAAGTTACAAACACTGTTTTAAACCTCTAAGTTTACGTTTGTTTTAATAATCTTCATTGTATGCGACCATGTATAGTTTTAGTTTTCGAACTGTGTCAGTTAAACTTACAAACAACCAATAGTTAAAACAAAGTAAAGAAAACACAAGAAAACAGTTTGAAAGGATAATTTTTAAGACATTTGTAGAGATGTTTTTCATAAATATCATTATATTATCACTAGAAGGGTACTCGTGCAATGCAGCGAGATAAATCTTAATTTTAATATTTTATTTTATTGTTTATCTCAGTCAATGTTATAATATGATCTTATATGATTTTGAAAAAGCAATGATGTTTTTATTTTTTAATAAAATGTAAATTTGAAGATATCATAAAATTTTGACAAAAATATATCGATTTTAGTATCAAATTAACTATTTAAATTTCATCTTTTTTTGTGTAAATTTTCAATTCAATTTTCTTTATTATAATTTAATTTAGATTCAATAACGAAGTACTTTATATTTGGTTTAATAATATAATTTTCTTATAAAGATAATAATTAATTGTTTTGTTAGAACTTGATAATTATCTTAATTATATTTTAGATTTTTTATATTTTAAAATGAGATGTTTATCCTCTATTTGATTATGTTTATCTGCAGTTAGTTACACGAATTCAAACATGGAGCTTTAATAAGTTGTACTTATGCATAATTACTTGTAATCTTGAATTTTAAATAATATGCATCAATATACAGTACTTTATGCATAAAAAATGGTTTTTAAGAATTTATGTCAAATGCTTTATAATATAGTATAGATAATATAGAGTTGTGCGTTCAATGGATACATTATACATAACATGTATCTAAAACATATTAACTCTATAAAACCCAAAGTTTCTTAAACAAATCCATCGTTTAAGATGATGATTAATCATATGATACTCCAAAGTACGTTGACCCTTCTGAGCTTTCTCGAGCGTACTTGTTCAACAATCCTATCAACAATTCCCTATTCAATTTTCAGTGACACGTTTCTTTAAGCAAAATTGTTGAGTGATTACGAGTTTGAGACGTTTAACATAAACATAGATTCATATCATCAGTTACAACATAAAAACATTATTTCATGACCTCTAAAAATGCTCTTTTCGTGAATGTTATGTGTGCTCATTAGTCATTTCGGAAAGCCGTCACCTTCTTGTAGCAAAATAGTTTCACCGTAACAAAATTATAAAGTAAATTAAAAAAAAGTTGGAAACAAGCCCGAGTATTGAGTTGAGGCCCGTGTTAGACACGGTTTCCTTAAAACTGAATCGCCCCCCAACAAGGGCGTCGATTTCTCCTAGGATATAATGACTTTAAAGAGAATAGAATTATGTCGGACTTCATCTTCATGCCTGAACTTGAGAACCTGGTGTTATTTAATTACTTGATGTCAATGCTTTTCGTTTGTGTTATCTCTTCCTTTATATTTCCTTTGTCCTCTTCTTAAGAACTCAATTGTTGAGTTATTTATATGGGAAACTCGTTAGTAACCCGATTAAGTTTAAGAGATGGATCGTAATGGAACTTAATTCCTTTAATTGTAATCGAAGCATATGGAAGGTCAAAGACCTTTTCCATAATTTTTCGTTCAATTTTTCTAACAATCCCCCACATGAATGAAAATTATCATAAACATGACAATAGTCGTATTCTCAAGTTCAATGCTTGAATCTTGTAAATGATGGGTAGGCGTTAACCTCTGAACCTTTCCTTATGAAGCATATCTAGTCTGCTAGCGAATCAGTAGACGCGATGTCCTTGAACTGTTATGCCATTCGTGTACACATTAACACACTTCATACTAGGGACATTTATCTGGGTTCTGATTCAAAACTAGTCGGTTATAAGTCCCAACTTCCATAACCAACTAGCATGCATCTCACATTAGCTTTACCTATTATATCCACGAGTTGGATTTTGATGAAAAGAAAGTTAAAAGTGAAAAGCGTAAGAAGGGTCTCCGCCCTTAGATGTACATCAGGATGAAATGCACCGGATTCCTGTATCAAGCGCCGTTCATGGGTGGATTTGAGATTAAAGATGATCAAGGATCCATATCCCTTCTTACGATTCTCACATTAACTCTCCTCCTCGCACGATCTTTGACCTTATATCCAAATACTTACCGTTAATGGTGAAATAAATCAAATGTAATGTAAAAACCACCTTTTCAATCTCAATTTCAAAATAAGCAAAATTACCAGCACTTCATAATGCATCAATTACCTGTCTGACACACAAAAAACCAAAGTCTCAATACAATTATACTTGAATAAAAAGCTTTTGTCACAGAAATACATACTCAAATTCTACATGCTGTATATTCCATTCATTCATTCATTCTCTAGGAAATTAAGCTGCCTGCTGCTTGATAGAAATGAGAAGAAATCAATCACCTATTCCCTCTCAACATACATAAAACAAAAAACAACCCCATAAAATGCTCTGTTGATGCTGCTGCTAACATGTATACCCCACCTTTGTATCACTCCCTTTTAAGCCTGAAAAGCAAACACTCAATTCAGACACAAAACCACCACTTCTTTGTATCATCAAAACTGACACAATTCCATCTTTCTGCCAACTTCTTTTTATTGAGTTCATACCATTACAAATAATTGATGACATTAATTTGGATCCACATGGTTCCCCAATCATCATTATTGAAGGCTATTGAAAACAATTACACCTTCTCCTTTAACTATGTGGCCACTCAGATAGTGCAACACAAGGAAATACTCCCTCTGTCCCAAAATAAATGTGCACAATGAAAAAGGCACACAGTTTTAGAAATATATATATATATATATATATATATATATATATATTTACAGTTTTTATTTAACTAAATAAATAGAGGGAGTAATGAATTTCTCCATCGCATAATTGAAGATACAATTGAAAAGTAGACACTTAGGGGCCGTTAACCAAATGCTTACTTGGGTAAGCGCTTACCAAGTTATATTACATTACCGGATGAATATGGTAAGAACCAAATATCTTACCGGTAAGAACGAGGCAAAGACTGAGAGTCTTACCCTGTAAGTGAGGGCAATGACTCTTACCACAGTCAGCTCTTACAGGGTAAATTGTTGCATAAAAAGCCGTTTTTGTTGACTAAAATCTTACCCGGTAAGTAAATAATAGTATTGAATTTTACTCGTAAGTGCTTACCGGGTAAGTGTTTGGTAAACGTCCCCTTACTTTTGTGAGTGGACACCTATTTTGGAACAAAGTAAATTACAAATGCAGACACTTAGTTTGGAACCGCCCCGGGAGGGGGTTCTTACACATAAATTTCCATTTCCGGAATATAGCAATTTTATAGGCAATCTTAGTTCACAAAGCAAGGAACATATATAACAATCAAAATGGTAGATGATTAATGGAAACATACTACCACTTCATAAAAATATTTTTTCTCAAACAAGCAAAAAAGAAATATTGAAATTTTCATGTAAAACAGGCTTAAACATTGTCATGACTTTGATTATCCACTCAATGGTACTTACCTTGTTAGCAATGTTGTTGGAAAGCCAATCCAGTCCCTCATATAGACCTTCTCCAGAGGTGGCACACGTGCTCTGGATATACCTGATGCATACAAATTAACGCATAAATGCAGGCACTGTGTACATGTGTGTGTGTTTGTGTGATAAAGTGGTGTTGTTGGAGAGAGTTACCAGTGTCGTTGTCGGAGAGAATGCAGGCCGAGCTTGTCAGTGATCTCAGCAGCATTCATAGCATTTGGAAGATCTTGTTTGTTAGCAAAAACAAGCAACACTGCATCTCTTAGTTCGTCCTATAACAAGGTCAACTTATATCACAATGCCGAAAAAGAAACAAATTCCCACCGCAAGTTTCCTCTAAAGTTCCGGAGTAATGTAGCAAAGCTTCAAAATACCTCATTAAGCATTCTGTGTAGCTCATCTCTGGCCTCAACCACACGGTCACGATCATTGCTGTCCACCACAAAGATAAGACCTTGTGTGTTCTGGAAGTAGTGCCTCCACAAAGGTCGAATCTGATAATAACTAATATGAGCATTTCATTTCAGAAATCATATAGTGAGTTCAATATATAATATAATATATATATATATATCAGTAAATTGGGTACTTCTTTTCTTCACAATTGATCATAGTGACATTGTACAATAGCCTACCCATCAGGATCACAATAAAAACATGTTCACAAGTTTATAGGTGTCAAAATGGAAGTAATATGAGCACCAACAAAATCAGCCTTACCGCACAATTCAGAGGGTATACCGCTTATATAAATCAGGATAGGCTTAAATTGATCTGGCTTATGATGATGTTAGGTGCTGATACAGCATATTTAATCAGCACCAGACGGTCCACAAGCACAATTACACAGATAAGGATAAAGAGAAAAAGGTTATTTGTAAAAACAAAGAAGCATTACAATGTTAGTAGCAATTGAGTACTATATCTCATGCTCATGTAAATAGATCAGCAAAATACGTGCATAAAATGTCTCGCAAAAAATGAATCGTTACCTTAATATAATAATCTAATATGAACCAACTAACTGGATTTACAGTAAACTGAGTTTTGGGGTGGAGTACAAAAATCATCACTCTGACTATTGATTAATCTACAAGTTTCGCCCTGCACGAACTTTTTGGCACTCTTCATCATTAGATGAAGGATCTTGTCCTAATCAATTCTTTATGCATGTCAAAAGTTGCTGACATTCGTTAGAAAAATACCATGTGAAGGCACATGCCTATTTAAGGAAGGCGTCCTTATCAATTCATATCCCTTCTTATTGATTATTAATGGCACCTCACCCTCCTCTCCCTCATTCTTCTATATCATCATCTCGCATTTAGGTTCATCTGCTAATTAGATCTGCCATTGATTCAGTCCATACATGGGATATGAAATGACATCAAGAAGAAAGTATGAGAAACTTGAGCCCAAAACAAATTAGAGAATTGGTTAGTAGCAGACAGCGATAGGGATTTCATTCTGCAATGGCATAGTCCAATCTGCAACCACTTCAGATGCAGAACTGCTCCCCCCCCCCCCAAAAAAAAATTATCCGTCAGCCACCACCCCACCTCAATTCTGTTTCATTCTAGTTCATACAATGCCAAAACGTCAAGTATCCATTACCGCCAGTGACTTCAACCTCCTGAGTCAAAGTTCTGCATCACAATGTCGTTCGAGGAATTGATCTGTCACCGAAAAAAGGTTTACAAGAGCAGATAGATATTCTTTAGCTTCAAGATCACCTTTCAACCATCTTGAAATCAGCCCATATGATGAAGCCAGGACCACTTCATTATCGTACTCACCTCAAGTCCTCAACTCACTCGATTAAACTGGAAAGATCCCATTGAGAGTTTGAGACTTGTGAATTGAAATTGAAGGGGTTGACTATTGTGTCCAACCGTGTCTTAGGTTCCTATCTAAATGGCCTTGTTGACCAATTAATCATGGGGGAGGCAGAGTGAATGCTGTTGATGATTGATTCATGGATGAGGAACCAAGTCAAAAAGCCCAATCAGACTGCTTCAAGATTGCAAGCTTGATTTGAGACCAACATATTCTTTCTCTCTCATATTTAATATTGATCTGCTTCCCTGGGCAAGCATAAATATTGAAGTTCGTGACCATATCTGTGTTAAGAACCAAGAGGGGAATAAAGAATGGAGTGATAATAAGAGAGCAAGAAATGAACAATTTTAAGTTGGGGAACATGACTTCATTTCTTGCAGCTGGGCCTGGAAACGAAATGGCAAATAATAAGATGATTCTGTGATCAGCACAAAATGTACTTCAGCCACTTGCCCCTCATTCAACGATAATAATAGGTGGGGATGAAGTGAATGGAGGGGTTGCAAGTTAAGATGATGAAAACCAGAGCAATGTGGTCATTTGATTTGACTACTATTCCTCGTAAAAAGGGGCCAGTTCCATTATACATGATAAAACTAGCAGACAGAAGTTAACAGTAACAAAAAGAAGGGCTTGACTGGAACCAGATTTAAGAACCAAATTTTTTTTTTGTCAAGGGAAGAAATCTCCATATTGAGGAATAGTCAGGGATGATTTTTGTAGTTCACTCTTAAGTTAATCTATAGAAGAGTTTTAAAGCCACATCATCTTGCTGGGTCAGTCTTGCTGACAGTTTACAGGTTGCCACAATATCGGTTTTTATATGATTTTGCAATGCAAGTCAAGTGATCAATATGCACATACGAATTGGTAACAACGTTACCTTGTCTTGACCACCGACATCCCACACAGTGAAGCTGATGTTCTTGTACTCTACAGTTTCAACATTGAATCCTGCAAAAGAATCGAGTTCAGTAGCATAGAAGAGATGAAAATAGAACTCCATATTTTTCTTAACCGGAGAGAGAATTTTCTGGGAGATCTGCAAGTCGCTGTTAGAAAATTCAAAGCTCTGTTGATGTAACAAGATTCATGAGGCAATGAAGCTTGATCTACAAGCCATGCAACAAAGTATGTTTGGGAATAAGTCTTATAATATGGTTAATCAGGTGTGCATTTTCTATAACGCTCAGCCCTCTCGCATTTGATTGGCCAAAATCAAAACATAAGATGACTTGGGTATTATTTTCCTCAGAATATTAAAAATTTAGCCCTCATATACGAGTTGTACGATTCGAGCCTTGCAGGAAAAGAATAGCACTATGGGGCAACCAATGTTTTTAAGCTCTGCATTCAACTCTATGTATATCACCTACTAGAATTATGCTAAAATTAGAAATGACAAGTTGAAAACAATACAAAGACCACATAATTTCATATTCCCCTCAAGAATTATTGGATGATATAATTGGCAAAAAAATGTACTACTTCCATCCCATAAGAATTGCAATATCCAAACCCACATGCAAATTAATAGAAACTTAATTATACCTTAGTTAACCATGTAAAAGTGAACTTTGTGGGCCAGAATAGACACAACCACTCTTGTAAGGATTACAATGGTAGGGAGTTGACATTCAAACTTAAAAAAGAAAGATGTTGCAACTTCTATTAGACATCCCAGAAAGGGAAATATTCCCAAAAAATGGTCCCTTACCATTTATTTCAAGTTATATTTTGGTCACTGTTGTTATTTATATGCTCACACTCTTAACAATTTTGTGAAATTCCCTATCATTCCCTTGCTAAAAAAAATAGCCCCCTAGGTGCCATTATATCTTTACTTTAGTTCTCATTTATACAAATCTATTATAAGCACTCCTGCTTTTTTCTATTATATTAATCACTATCATAATTTTTTTCAAAAACCTGCTTTTACCCTTTAAAATCACATTTGAACCCTTGAATTATGCTTTCTAATATCTTATGTTGCATATAAATACAACCAATTTCAATTACCTTCAAGGAGAAACGATTAAAAAGGGCAACAGACTTTTACTGACAACTAAAAGCCAATATGACTCATAGCCAACATCCAGATTACAAATCTGACAAAATTTACCAGAAATGAACTACATGCTAGAAATAACTCTTGTGGATGACAATTTTTATGATGGCGATGATAAACTATAAAATTTTTGTAGGATACCTAATCAATATTATGTTTATGGATGTAGGTTAATGTTTATATTAACTTCCAATAGTTAATACAAGCATATAGTTGTTAAAAGCGCACCCGAGGCACGCCTAGGCTCTGAGGCTCATAAGACTCAAGGTCTTGGGCTTTTTTCAAGTCGAGGCTCAGCGTATTCACGCACTGCGCCTTGGTTGAGGCGCCTTGTGGGCCTAGATGCGCCTCAAAAAGAGTTATTAAATAACCTTGTTAAACCCTAAGTTTAAACAAGTTTTCTCATCTTCTCATCTCCTAGATTTCTTTAGAAAAGTGTTAATAAGTAGATTACATAAGTCAAACCCAAATATTGTATACTCAGTCCTTAGAACTTCAAGCCTCCTCCTCTATAAATACCCAGACCTTAAAACTTCTCCTTCACGGCTCAAGCTTTAAACCCTTCACCTCTATCAAAGTACTGTGGTTGCTGCATTGGAGACTTGTTGTGTGTAATTGTGTGTGTGAATGAGTGTATGTGTGTGTGTGTACTGATAAAATGCGCCAAGCGTTCCTGAGGCCCACGCCTCAAGCGTACTCCTAGCGCCTAGGCCCCGGGACCTCTTTGCACCTAAGTGCACCTTGAGCCTTTCATTACAACTCTTAACTTTTGTCATGTCTCCTTAAAGGTTTGTATTTTTTTTTTTTTTTAAATTTTGTAGACAAAAAAAAATGCTAGAAAACCCAATTTGGGAGTTGCAATGTGATTTACAAAAATAAAATTAGGTTATTGGAAAAAATAACGATAGTGATTCGAATAGTAGAATGAATAAAAGATGACTGTTTTTTAAATAGATTTGTATACATGGACTACCAAAATAAAGATTCACTTAAGAGCAAGTAGCCATTTTAATTATTTAACGAGGGCATAATAGCAAATTTTAAAAAGTTATTAACGGTGTAAGCATAATATAAATTAAAAGGCAATGATCAAAATTGAACAGAAAAACAACAGTGTAAGCATAAAACATAAGTGACCATTTCACATATTTTGTCAGGTGTGACTAAAGCATATATTTAGTAGAAGGCGGGTGGCCAGTTATATTTTTTGGTAAAGGTTGTTCTTGTGGGACAGAATGGAGAAGGCAAGAACGCTAAACAATGGAAATCACTACCTCCATAAAAGGCTGATGTTTTTTCTTTCAAAATTACTACCCCTTGAAATGCTAGAATCTCACAAACTTAATACATGCTAAAAAGAGGAAACATTTCATAAAGATCAGTGGAATGCACCATGCAAGAACCACGAGTGGCTACTAAATGCTATCCATAACCCTAAGTTCAGCTAGCCAATCGACCATGTTGATACACTTGCTGTTTAATATATATTTTGTGATGTTCCAAGAGCAAAACTTTCTGCCTTTTCTTGATCAGTAATTTAAGACTAACACTCTCTAGCACATTCATGAGAGAAACATAGTTCTTATCCACAATTCTTTATATTTATGATTCAAGCTGAGTGACTAACCACCTAGCATAAGACATTATACAAGCAAAAGGAAGAAAAAGAGGCAGTATAAGTTTAGTTTGTTGACAATGAGGCATACCAATAGTAGGGATGGTGGTGACAATTTCCCCCAACTTGAGCTTGTACAAAATCGTGGTTTTACCAGCTGCATCGAGACCAACCATCAGAATACGCATCTCCCTCTTAGCGAACAAGCGACTGAATAGCTTGGTAAAAGACAGTCCCATCTTTGTATCTAGTATAAAAATAGACCAGATTAGTTTTTATCAGAAGTAAGCCACACATGGCGCCTTGATAAATGAAAACAAGGTTGGAAATCCTGATTTTCATTGTCGTATAAAAATCTAAATAAGATGGGAAATATTTGATAGAAACATGGAGAAGGACCAAATACTTATATTGGCAATGCAATAGGTAACACGCACCGTCTCCTCTAGAACCAAATATCCATCAGAGAAATACACAACTGCTCTAGAGACATTTGCAAGGCCAAACAACATCAAGAAATTTCACGTTCAAAGTCTAAACATACTATTTAAAAGCCTTTGCCGTTTTGATGAGTTAAGCTTGACAGCCTTTAAGAAAAGGCGAGCTTGATGATATAAAAAATGAGTTCCGTATGATACCATCATATTGGATTTTATCCCCATTAAAGCGCTTTCCTTATACATGCTCGGATATGCACTGTCCAAGAAAAGTGAGTTTCATATGGTACCATCATATTGGATTTTATTAAAACCCCGTTCATGTGCTTCCTTACATGCTCGGGTATGCACTGTCCAAGAGTTGCTTAAAGTGCAAACATACAAAACTTTTACCATTTGCACTCGAATAGATAACAACTAGAAAAGAGAGCAAATTTGAGCAGTTCCAAGAGCCATGTGAGATTTGTCAACCAAAGATGTCAAATTTGCATCAAAACCAATACTATAACTTGAAACTAAGACCCTTCATTATATGTACCACTTATGTGTGGTCACTTCTCATATACTTTTTGAAGACGGTGAAACAAAAATGCCAGATTTTACTATGAACTTGAGAGCCCCTCTCATGCCTGCAAATGTATCTCCCATTTCCTCAAAAGAAATGAAACCATTGAGTGCAATTAAGGGACAAAGACAATTACTTGCTTCAAATTTGAGTTGTCGATATCATTATAGAACTGAGTCAAGTGAAAACCCAATTTCACGGATATTTGTGATTATTACAAGTCGTTTTGCAAATCTGAACTGAAAATGTGGCTTAAGGATTTAAACAACAAACTCCTCAACGACTATAACAAATCATCAACTTAAAAAACAAATACTACAAAACAAACTTCTAAACAGAAAGATGCGCGTGATCAGATTAAGAAATAACACGCGAAAAATACCATCATGAACGTATCTAATGGTTAAGAAAGATTACAAAAGCCTATTCAATAAATATTGAGTCGATGAAATAAATATCAACGAAATATTGATCATGTATTAGATCCAGTTCCGATCTGATCTACAATGGAAATCAGAATCAAGTATTCATATTAAACGGCATAAATGAATAGATACAAATTTACGAGACTTACGATCTGCCGGCAACCGGAAAAGGTGACGAAGATTGTTCGAAATCGGGAGCCGTCGGTCGCTACCACCAAAGTGTGAGATAAATACGGAGTCGATCAAAGCGGACAGGGTATTATTTAAAGGGCCGATATTCGAGGAACACCGACGTCCGTTAAACATTGGGAAGATGCCTTTAACTTTAGACTAATATACAAATGAGCCCTTGATCTTTGTCATATTACAAACACACCCTGTAACTTTTGTGGCAATGACACTTGACTTGTTTTTCTTTTAAATTTTAAATATTCAAATCATGGAATACAAGGAGTCTCATAAACCTTCCTAAATTTGTGTTATAAGATGGTACTATTGTCGGACTCGCGTGTCGCATGGTAACGATATGTTTTTAAGGAATCAGTTGATCGAGTTAAGATAAAACGTAATTCATCGATTAACGATTAATGAGATACAGTCTTATATAATGAATGTATTTTTATCAGTGGTAATCTGCATACGTTGATAGACGATGAATCGTGTGACAATAGAAGTTAAGTGAGAAGTGTAAGAAAAAATTTAGACCGTTGATCACTTTTCAAATCAACTCATGAATTGTACCTTAGAAGAGAATTGATTTGGTGTATCTCATTAGTGTTGATTTTATATTTATCTTCAACTGGAATTGATCTAAAAGTGGTTTCTTACCCTTCTCATCATAACTTTCATTATGGTCATACATTGATAATCATTTGTTATTACGAATAGTTGAGATGGATCAGTAAATAATTTTGTTATTATGCAATTTAGAACTCAAACGACATGCCCGACAACCGTATCACTATCAACCATATAACTATTGTCGTTAAGGGTATACTCCAAAAAGGGTCGCAAAATTAGTCAACCTTATGAGTTGTCACATAGAAAGACATTGTCTTATATTAATATCTTTCATACAGTTTTTCATCTTTTCAACAATATGGGATAATATTCTCACCGTATTTCAAGATTTAAGAAATATTTCATTCTCTTGATGTCACCTAATTACCCATGGTTAAATACATTGAATATTTAGAACTCAGACAGTATGTGCGCACAACCGTATATAAACCCTTCCTCATTTCTTATAGCCACCTATATTCTCCAATCAAACATTCTCTCGTCAATGTAATATGATTAAAACAACACGACAATGCAAGATTAAAGAATACTCAAAATCTCAAAATATTACCTCAAATACCCTTCGTTGTTTTTTTATACATATAAAGATATACAGATTTTTCTGTTATATATATGAAGATTTATGCCATGTATTGTTAAATTTCTTTATCGAGGGTTTGGTCAAGAGACGTTTTTAGGCAAATAAATCTTTTAATTACCGAAGTTATCCCATTCATTTATTATAGTCATATTTATTATAAACACTCGCGTGAGGTTTTTTTTGAGAATCAATTCACCCGACTTCAACAATCTGATTTTCAGTTTGTTTCTACTTATTTTCAACAACTTAAGGTACCTTCAGACCAACTCGCTAATGTAGGGGCTCTCGTTTCGGATGAACGACTGGTATTACAATTAGTGGTCGGCTTTCTAAGGTTTATGACGGAGCCGCTACCATCATTCAACAATCTGATTCCTTACCCCCTTTTTATCGTGCCCGTAGCATGCTCACTTTGGAAGAATCACGTAAAACAAAACGAGTTGTTGGACACTTATCTACTCCACCTACGGCCTTGATGATGACTTCAATCGGTGCTCCGTCACCACCCCCCATTATGACTTGAATTCACAACCATCGTACCGCCCACCATATCGCAGACGGGGAGGGATCGAGGGTACCGAGCCCACCGTGGTTGCGGTGGTCGCCATTGGCAAAACCCACGGCCTCCTGGGGAGTTATTCCACCAGAATTCACGCCCTCCGTGGCACCAACAGATAAAATATACACAATGGCAGTCGTCCCCATGGCCATCACCACCATGCCCATATCTGATGCATGGCTCTTCCACACCTTCGTAGACTACCCGCCAACCATCACAATCATCGCCTCCTTTGGCAACCCCGGGTGTTTTAGGTCCACGACCACCGCAAGCATACAATGTCAAAACCGCATCCAATTATGTTCCGACAAACATTGAGTCCACTTTGCACAAAATGACGCCTCAACCCTCGGATAACCAGTGGTGCATGGATGCGGGTGCCACGTATCACATGACTTTGGATCCAGGTACAGTTTCTCCTGTTAGTAAAGCATTAAATCATCATATTATAGTTGGTAATGGTTATTCTCTTCCAATTATAGCTATTGGTATGACGTCCTTTCCTTCTCCTTATCCTCCATTTACTTTGAATAATGTTCTTCTTGTTTATGATTTAATTAAGAATCTTGTTTCTGTAAAACAATTCATAAAAGACAATTCAATTTCAGTCGAATTTGACCCAACTGGTTTTTCTATGATGGATCTAATGCAGGGTACCATTCTAATGAGATGTGATTGTCACGGTGACCTTGACCCACTCCAACTAAATCGTCATCACATTCCCTCCGCGTTTGCTGTTTTTTCCTCTTCTCGTTGGTATGATCGTTTGGGACACCCCGATGATAACACTTTTGAGCAATCTTATTTCTAGTCGTTGATTTCTAGTGTGAAATGTTTGTCTTTTTTGTGTATTTGTTATTCATGTCAGTTAGGCAAACATAATCAATTATTGTTTTTTCCGTCTACTTCGTTAACTACATCACCATTTGAAATAATTCATAGTGACCTATGGACTTCACCTATTTTGAATACAAGCGATTGCAAATATTATTTATCGTTTCTTTGATGACTATACAAACTTTGTTTGGATATTTCCGCTTGCCACAAAGTCACAAACTTTTGCCATGTTTCAACGGTTTTGCAATTATATACGTACTCAATTCCAAAGGAACATCAAACAATTCCAATGTGATAATGGACGGGAATTTGATAAACGCAATGTTTCGACAATTCTATTTCGATCATGGAATCCATCTCCGTTTTTCTTTTCCTTATACCTCATCTTAAAACGGAAAACCGGAACGCAAACTAAATACTCAATAAGATTGCTCGGACCTTACTCTTTCATTCTCACACTCCATCTTCTTTTTGGCCATACACACTCTAGACTGCTACATATCTTCATAATATTCTTCCGAACAAAATACTAAAATACAACTCATCGACTACTTGGTTGTATCACAAAACTCCTATGTACTCCCATCTCTGCGTTTTTAGGTTTTTTTTATTATCCGCATAATCCCGCATCCACAATTCACAAACTCGAACCAAGATCTATATCTGGTGTCTTTATGGGTTTTCCATAAAATCATCGTGAGTATCAATTTTTTGACATGTCTTCCAACATGTTCATTACTTCCCAACACGTTACCTTTGATGAAAACGTTTTTTCTCTCTCAAAACTCTCCACCTAATCTGAAACCCATGACTTCCTAAACACTCCACTTCATCCCCCTTTTCATGATCATCTCACACAAACACCACCTTTATCCTCTCATGTTGTTCTGTCCACGCCACCTGCTCCTTCGAACCAAACCCCTTCTTCAGTCCAACCAACTACCCAACCAACTATCATCGATCAAACCCCTCCCGTCACCCTAACGCCACCACTTCGTCATTCCATAACCGAGGGTATCACCAAACTAAATCCCAAATATGCTCTTAACGTAAATGGCCCTTCTATTTCTTCTTTTCCCACTTCTCACGTTGACGCCTTCCAGGACCGTAATTGGACTACTGCTACGAATGATGAATTTAATGCACTTATTAAAAATGACACTTGGGAACTTGTACCTCGACCACCTGATGTTAATGTTATACGATGCATATGGGTATTTACTCATAAGTTTCTATTTAATATGGTGCTTGAACGCCATAAGGCTAGATTGGTTGTTAATGGCAGGTCACAAACAGATTGGAATAGATTGCCACGAGACATTCAGTCCAGTGGTTAAGATGGATAATATACGGACTGTCTTAAGCCTTGCCCCCTCTAAAAAATGGGATATTCATCAGCTTGATGTCAAAAACGCTTTCTTACATGGGACTCTTCACGAAACAATTTTTATGCATCAACCACCCGGGTTCAAGGATGCTCGGTTTCCCGATCATGTATGTCGTTTAAAGAATTCCCTGTATGGTTTGAAACAGTCCCTTGCATGTGGTATACTCAGTTTGCCTCATTTGTCTCGATAATTGGCTTTTCCCACATTCGATCGGATAATTCATTGTTTATTTATCAGCGAGGAAACGATATGGCTTACTTATTATTATATATCGCTGACATTATTGTAACTGCCTCTTCCAATAATCTCCGTCAATCGATCGTTTCTAAGCTTAGTTCCGAGTTTGCTATGAAAGATCTTGGCCAACTTCATTGTTTTTTGGGAATTTTGGTTGCTCGTAATAAACAGGGTTTATTTCTTTCTCAAACTGCTACCAAAATCTTGGAGCGTGCCAACATGTCATCATGCGACCCTTGTTACACTCCCATGGACACAAATGTGAAGCTTAGTGTGTCATTGACCATCGTTATTGATCCTATTTTGTATGGAAGTCTGGATGGCGCTCTTCAATACTTGACATTCACCCGCCTGTATATCTCTTATCTGTTCAACAGGTATGTATGTTTATGCATGATCTACGAGAATCACATTTTCGATCTCTACGTTGGATTTTACGTTATATTCGCAGTATGTTGGATCTCCGGTTACATTTGACAGCCTCCACTCCTACGGGCCTTATGGCCTACACCGACGCAGATTGGGGCGGTTTCAGATACTCGCCTATCAACTTTAGGGTATTGTGTGTTCTTGGGTAATTCTCTCATCTCTTGGTCCTCAAAGACACAATACACCATCTCACGATCTAGTGTAGAGGTTGAATATCGGGCGGTTTCAAATGTGGTTTTCGAAACCTGCTGGTTAAGGAATATTCTACTCGAACTTCATTGTCCGATTGACAAGGCTACACTCGTTTACTGTGACAATGTAAGTGTAGTGTACCTTTATGCTAATCCGATTCAACACCAACACACCAAGCACATAGAGCTAGGTATTCATTTCGTTTGAGAGAAGATAGCCCACGACCAAGTTCTGGTTCTCCATGTACCATCTTGGTACCAGTTTGTTGTTGTGTTTACAAAAGGTCTACCATGGTTCTATTTAAAGAATTTTGATCCAGTCTTAGCATTGGCGGATCATCGGCTTCGACTGTGAGGGAGTATTAGCCGAAGATTTGATTTGTGCAGAAGATTTGTCTTTCCATATGATAGACTTTCTTTATGGTTATCTTTTTGATCCCTATATATAGAGAGGTAAGGGAATTGTATTGAACACAAGAAATATTGAAACACCGTTAATATTCATTCTCAAATCTAATATTATTAATATTAAGTATCTGGTATTGTCACTTGATTACCCTTTATTGTTATTTTAAAGTCTATTGATATAAAAGATTTTCTTATATAAATATTTTTTTTTGCAGAAATAGGGTAAGCTAAAATAAACCAACCCTCTTAGGGGCCGTTTACTAAACACTTACTCGGGTAAGCGCTTACCAAGTCATATTACCTCATCGGATGAATATGGTAAGGACTAAGAATCTTATCCGGTAAGAGTGAGACAAGGACCATGAGTCTTACCCGGTAAGTGAGGGCAATCGACTCTTACCACGGTAAGCGCTTACCGGGTGAATTGTTACATACAATATCGTTTTGATGGACTAAAATCTTACCCGGTAAGTAATTAGTAGTGTTAAATTTTACCGCTAAGCACTTACCGGGTAAGTGTTTGGTAAACGGCCCCTTAGTTAAAATAAAGATCTTCTTTTAATTATCTATATAAATAGAGTTTTTTTTTTATTACAAAAATAGGGTGGCTAAATTGAGCCAACCTTATAAGTTGACGTAAAAGCATTTACCCCTCATTTTATATACTCACTTCCTAGTTCGAATTTTGCAACTTATCACCAATATGGGATTAAAAAACTCAACCATATTTCAATATTTGAGATTTGAGAATACTCAAACCTCATGATGCCAAATCGTAATCCACACACACGTGTGTGTGTGTGTGTGTGTATATATATATATATACCACAAATCAATTGCAACTGTAGCACCCTCATTTTACCATGAGAAATATTACGTAATCTAAAACAATTTCTCCATAAATACTCCAAAATGACAGCTAAATTAAAACCGTTTACAAATAAAGACTTTAAAATAATAAATATGTAACTTAAATGCTAATTCATCCCAAGCCAGATTGCGTTACAAAATTTATCTATCATAGATGTCTGAACATAAATGGACAAGATAATTTTCTATGTATGCCATTTTCCATTTGTCCAACCTGAAACTTTCTGTCCCTGAGATGCATACTATAGTCAGCTTATACAGCTAAGTGAGTTCATGATTTGCATGGATAAAATCATTTAATATCATATATATCAACTTGTAAACTCTATACCACATAATATGCATTTTCTAAAAACATGCAACAATGAAAGAAAATAGATCTTATAAAATGTCTGGTTGGGTAGGGTCATTTTATCACTTACATTTCCTGCTTTGTCTAACCTGCATTTGTTTGGACACCTATTACAGGATCGTGCCACTTGTCGTATGACTTACTGTTCAAATGTCCATCTATTAAAACTGGTCATAAATCATTCATATGAAATAAGATGCTAGAGTTATTTGAAAACAAAGTAAACACATAACATGCAACTGATCATAAATAACATACATGTAAAATACACCGTATCATGTACATAAACTGAAATATCATGCATACATACAGATCACTGCACAAATCATATCATGCTCAAAGTAAATTTGTACGTAGGTATGTACCTCAGTGTAAGTCTCATGAAGACTTACTGATAGCTCTTGACTAAAGACCTGCACATTTTATACTATAATATCTCATTAATGACTTAATTTCTCCAAAAATCAATAATAGTCAACTATATTCAAACTTGACCCGACCTAAAGTCAAACTCCAAAACAAGTCTCCTAATGTCTCAAATATTTCCATTTTATCTCATCGTTAAAATATTTGTGGATCAAAACAAGATAAAAGTCAACCCTTGGTCAACTCGACCAATCTCGACTAACTTTAGTCAAACATCAAGTCTAAAACTCGATGACGTGCCAATACGTTGAAATACTCATTTTATAATCTTATAAATCCATCTCTCCAAATTAAAAACGTCCCAATAAATATTTAACTCAATTACAACGCTCCAATCCCGTTATTAAATCATCAAAATAATTCAATAAATATCTAAGTGTTACGCTCGATGACAACTCTCAATGTCGATTTATTCTTTTAATCACTAAAGAAATCATTTGCTCCACATTAAAGCGTCTCGATAATATTAAACCAAAATACACGCTTATTATCCATCACTCAAATTTAGCTTAAATAATTTCATTAACACCTCCTTATGATATAATAACTAAAATACCAAGTTCCAAACCATGTCGGAAATTTTATAAAGCAAAATACTTAAGTATTGCTTAAAATACCAATTTTTTTAATTAAAAGAGCATTTTGGTAATTCCATAAGCTAAAAAAATTAAAAACGGGCCGGAATTACATTTTATAGAGCCCACTGATATTTATGAAATTTTCATAAGGCTTTTGTAGCCGAAATCATGTTTTTGGACTATAATGTAATTTATTATCAATAAATAAATGTATGATGTCATTTTAGTAAACTAAAAACACAAGCTTTACAGTTGAGCAGTTGATGGGTCGATGGTCAAGGGTTTAAACGTAGTTTTATGTAACCTCTTCTTTATGTTTTTTTTTTTCCTTTTTAGTTCTTTTTTCTTTATTCTTTTTACACCAAAGTCTTGGTAATAATTTTACCAACATTTTGACATAAAAAACATTTTCGTCAAGAAACTAGACTCATTTTCTCATTTAAAGTTTTGGTTTTTAAGTAAAACTGAATAAAACTTTAAACTTCAAAATCGACCTTAAAACACAAATCTGAAATATAAGACTATGAGAATTCCATATATCTTTTAAAAAGAAGCTATGAACATAAAAATCATTAAGTTTGGTTGGGTATTTTACCTTGAATCGATAAAGAACCGAAAAGTTTAACTCGAACATTCAAACTCATATTTCTCTATTGAAAACTCAACGAAATATTGATTTTTTTTCAACTGAAGTGCTCCATAGTTGATTCACTTCATTTTTCTATAACTTTTTTTTACCTTCTTAGTTGACGAATGGAACTAATAGTAAGCTTCAAAAGAGTGATCGTTTTCAAAATCTGAAAAAAAAAAATAGATATGCCCTTTTTGCAGAACATGTCCTCAAACTTCCAGGAGTCTTACATTCGACCCCTTCAACTTTTTAACTATTACATTCGGCCCCTACTCTCATTATTTTGGCTAGATTAACATAACAACCCCCTCTGAGCAAATATTTTAACATCGTCGGTGCAAATGAATATAAACTCCTTTATTCACTTATCACTTTCATTAAATGACATAATTGGTCTCCTTTCACTATTTTCTTCACGTTTTTAGTCAAATATAATTTTATTTTCCTTTATAATTTTATTTTCTATAATTTTATTTTCCTTTTTCCTTTCTTTCATATTTATTTATTTACCCCATTTTGCCAACGTCAACCCTTCAAAGGTTGCAACCCATGCAACTCAATTGATTTTAATCTTAGTCATTGATCTTCCACCTTTTTAGGGAGTTTTTTTATTTTTAATCAAAAGGGTAATATTGTCTTTTGTTTTTATTTTATTTTAATTAAAAAATAAATTCCATTAAATTAGGAAATGATTTTGGTTTTTATATCAATTAAGAGTTTTTCTATTTATGATTTGAAACTGACAGCCACACCCAAATGAGCGAGACAATGATTTTGTAAATTATATATATATATATATATATATATATATATATATATATCCAAAACCGTTTTTTATGTCCATAGCTTCACATCTAATGTTTTAATTAAATTCTGTATGCTTTATTGGTTGCTGATTTCATATATTTTTTATTATTCAATAATAAACTGATCTCTTATTTACATATATGTATATTGTTGATTTCATTTTTTTTATATTCAATAAATTGGTTCATATATAATCATTTCATACATGTAATGTTTCTTGTATGATTAGTTAATATATGGTTTCTCATGTGAATGGATTTGTTATTAACGTTGTTTATTCTCCATCATGCATAGGTTTACTATTACTATTGTGTATTGTTACCAAGGCGTGTTCAACACTTCCAATGTCACCTATACATAAGTGAGCTTGTCGTTGATCTCGATACCTTCCAAATTTATGACAACTGACTTGTTAGCCAAATATTTCCTCAAATTTGTAATATTTGGGTTTTAAGTTTTCATTAAGATTTTTGAATATATATGTATATATATATATATATATATATATGTCTGTGTGTGTGTGTTAGGGTTGTGTGAAAGTGTGTGAAGGTGATGAGGTGTATAGCCGACTTAGTAAAAGACGGCCATACACTTGCTATAAATACCAAGTGTAGGTTTAATTGCAAGGTTTTTCTGATTTCTGAGAGTTTTCTTCATACATTGAGAGAGTAATTGCAGGTTCAAATCCGTTCAACATCTTTTGTAAGGTGAGTGTATACCGCTTTAAAGTATTGGTTATTAATTCTTTTACTGCTAGAATATGCTATTTATGAACTGCATTTCATAAATATTTGGTTAAGTCCTTAAACCGCCTAAGTGTTGTCCGATTTATTCTTAAACCACCCAAGTGTTGTCCGGTTTATTCTTAAACCATCCAAGTGTTGTCCGAATATTTTCTTAAACCGCCCAAGTGTTAACCGGATTAAGAGCTAAACCGCTTAAGCCATGTCCAATTTATTTTTTTCTATTCTAAGTAATTGTCCGGATTTCATATCCGGACAATGTTGACCGGACTTCAAATCCGGCTAATGTGTTGAAGCTTTTGATATGAAATTTCTCAGGAGATGTAATGGCGGTGTAACTGCGAGAGAGATGAAATGGCGGTGTAACCGCGAGAGAGATGTAATGGCGGTGTAACCGCGAGAAAGATGTAATGGCAGTGTAACCACGAGAGAGATGTAATGGCGGTGTAACCGCGAGAGAGATGAAATGGCGGTGTAACCGTTAGAGAAATAGATAAATATTTATATCCGTACAGGTTGATTTGAAACTGTTAGTATTGGAAAGTATGTTATCTGTTTGAGAATTATACACTCACTAGACCTTTTGGGTCTAACGCTCAGTTGTTGGACTAACCTGTTTTGCAGGTCATCATACCTCGCAGAATAGAGGCAAGGGAAAAGTTTAGAATTGATGATTTTTAGTTACTCATAAATGTATCAAAGAAAGTTTTTGTTAATCCGTATTTTGTAAATAATATTACATTTTGTGTTATGAGTAATATCATGTGGATTATCTGTATGTGGAATTTGTGGGTTGTTACAGTTGGTATCAGAGCCTTAGTTTAAGGGATATGAGTATTTGCGAAATACTTAGACTTAAACTAGAGGTGTGGAAGTTGTAATAATAGGTTTCACTAGGACTATGAACATGGGGAATATGTTATAATTGAACCTATTATGAGAAAGATAGATTATATATGATTGATATAATCTGAGTTATGGATAGACTTGAGGAAAAATGTGTTATTATGAGAATAATCATGTGTGTTTAAATGTGACAAAAAGCGTTATACACTGAGAAATGGCAGATAATCTCAATCAATCAGAAAGGACCTCTACTGGTTAAAGAAGAGGTCGGGGAAGAAGAAACATAACACAAGGAGAGAACCCAGAAAATGTCATGACGATAGAAACACGAAGTGTAGCAGGGGTCGAGGAAGAGGTAGAGGTACTAGATAAGAACAGGAACTGTCGGCTCAAGAAAGTTCAATGTCTGGTCATGGAAGAAGAAGGGCATGGGGTGGACACAATGTTCCTGATCCCGGATTTATTACCCAGGAAATGTTGGCAGCAGAGTTGGGAAARTTCCAAGAAAGTTTGGTGAATTTGTTGGGGCGTACATCCCAAAATAATCCAGAAGTGGTAAGAAATTTCGATTATCAGGAGGAAGCCGGAGCTAGTACACCGGTAACTGGTACATCTGTACCCCTTACTTCGTCCTCAGTACAAAAATGAGGAGATATCAAAATGTTTCTTGCTTGTAAACCTCCCAAGTTTTCTGGTGAGCGTGATCTTGTTAAAGCTATGTGTTGGCTTAAAGAAATAGAACCGAGTCTGCAAATCAGTAAAAGTGCAGAAGAGGACAAAGTCATGTTTGATGTTTCTTGTTTAAGATCAAGTGCTTTGTACTGGTGGGAAGTTCTGTCCAGTTCAGATCCGAATATTCTGAAAACCATGCTATGGGAATAATTTATGGTTAAGTTTAAAATGCAGTATTGTCCTGAAGCTGCAATACGAAAATTAGAAGATGATTTTCTTCGTCTAGAACAAGGAAGTATGTCAGTTCGTTAGTACACAGAAGTCTTCATGGAACAATCCCGGTTCGCTGAAGCCTATATTATATCTGAAAACAGTAAGGTGAGAAAGTATATCTGGGGATTGGAGTCGAATCTTCGGAAATATGTGATATCCAGGAATCCGACAACATTTCAAGCGGCAGTTGATGCTGCTAAAATTCTAGAGCAAGATATTAACCGACAACCATAAGAGAAAGATGGAGAGAAAAGAAAGGGGGAATCTACAGTAACTGATTTCTGTAGACCGAGGTTTATGGAAAATTTGAATCGACCAGTTTCAAGGTTTGCAGATAAAGCATGTACCCGGTGTCATAAAATACATCAGGGAAATTGCAATACAGAATCTCGAGTATGTTTTAAATGTCAGGAACCAGGACATATAGCTCGAGATTGTCGGGTGACACGGAGGTGTTTTACTTGTAATTCATCTCAACATATAAATGCCGATTGTCCGCAAGCAAAAGGTCGAGGGTCTGGTTTTGTTGGAGGACGGGGATCTGGATATTCTGGGGGCCGAGGACCTGGTTATGTGCCAATAGGTCGGGGACAGATGGATAATCGTGTTAATTCAAGTGGTCGAGGAGAGATAAGACATGGGGAGTCTGCGAGAGGCGAGGCAGAAGAGCACCCTGAAGTGGTAACATGTACATTCCTCGTTAATTCAGTATGTGCCAAGGTTTTATTTGATTCGGGAGCAAATCGTTCTTTTATGTCACCATCGTTTGTTAACTGCGCATATGTAGAATCTAAAGCGTTGAGTGAGGATCTAATTGTGGAAACACCAAATGATAGTGAAGTTTTGGTTAAGGAAAGAATAGATGAATGCTTTATAAGTATAGAAGAGTGCGAAGTGCCTATACAATTGTTTCCTTTGCCTTTAAAGGAATTTGATATAATTATATGCATGGATTGGTTAGCTAAAAATCAAGCTAACATAGTTTGTGATGAGAAGATGATTCATATAGACTTACCAGAAAAAGGAAGGGTTGTGATTTACGGGGATCGACGGGATCGTTATTCTAGCCTTATCTCAGTTTTAAAGGCTCGAAAGCATGTGCAGAAGGGACATATTAGTTTTCTTGCGTATGTTATAGACGTGAGGAAAGAAAAAGAAAAAATGAAAGATATTCCAGTTGTGAGGGAATTTCCTAAGGTATTTCCGGAAGATTTGATAAGTCTACCTCCGGATCGAACGATAGAATTTCAAATAGAACTACATCCTGGAGCAGCACACGTAGCACGTGCACCATATAGAATAGCTCATTCTGAGTTAAAGGAGTTAATGTCCCAGTTGAAAGAATTATTGGATAAATGATTCATTCAACCAAGTACTTCCCCATGGGGTGCGCCAGTGCTTTTTGTGAAAAAAGAATGATGAATCAATGAGGATGTGCATTGACTACCGGGAGTTGAATAAACTGACAATCAAGTATAAGTATCCTCTTCCAAGAATTGATGATTTATTTGATCAATTGATTGGGGCTACTTATTTTTCAAAGATTGATTTACGATCCGGTTATCATCAATTGAAGATTCGAAATGAAGATGTGTCGAAAACATCATTCCGTACACGCTATGGTCATTACGAATTTCTGGTTATGCCGTTTGGACTCACAAATGCACCTGCAACATTTATGGACATGATGAATAGGGTGTGTCGTCCCTATCTTGATAAATTTCTGATTGTCTTCATTGATGATATTCTGATATATTCTCGGTCAGAAGAAGAGCATGCTCATCATTTGAGATTACGTCTGGAATTGTTGAAACAAGAGAGATTGTATGTCAAAATGTCAAAGTGTGAATTTTGGCTACGAGAAGTTCAATTTTTGGGGCATGTTATCTCAAAAGAAGGCATCAAAGTGGATCCTTTGAAGATTGAAGCCATTGAAAATTGGGAAGCCCCAAAGACTCCAATTGAAATCAGAAGTTTTCTTGGATTGGCTGGGTATTATCGTAAGTTTATACATGATTTCTCTCGTATAGCTACTCCATTAACGAAGCTGACCAAGAAGAATGTGAAATATAAGTGGGATGAAGCGCAAGCTCAGGCCTTTCAGATGTTAAAAGATAAGTTATGCAGTGCACCAATTCTATCTTTGCCAAATGGAATGGAAGATTTTATGATATATAGTGACGCATCAAAGATGGATTTGGGTTGTGTATTAATGCAACGTGGAAAGGTAATAGCTTATGTTTCTAGACAGTTAAAAGATCATGAAAGGCAGTATTCTACTCATGATATGGAATTGGCGGCAGTAGCGTTTGCTTTGAAGATATGGAGACATTATTTGTATGGAACGAAATGTCAAATCTTCACAGATCATAAGAGCTTGCAACATTTGTTCCATCAGAAAGATCTGAATATGCGTTAGAGAAGATGATTGGAATTGGTAAGTGATTATGATTGTGAAAWTTTGTATCATCCAGAAAAGGCAAACATAGTGGCCGATGCGTTGAGTCGACAAGAGAAAAGTGGAACTATCAAAGCTATAGCTTTACGAGTTGAGTTGTTATCCAATATTCAAGAAGAGTTACGAGAATTTCAACATGAGGCAATGAAAAAGGATAAGTTCAAACAGGAAAGTTTGGGTGGATTAATATCTAATTTGGTAAAAGATGACAGAGAATTCTGGAAATTCCAGAATGGAATTTGGGTACCATGCTATGGTGATCTCAGAAAACGTATTTTGGGTGAGGCTCATAAGTCACGTTTTACAATTCATTCAGGTACAAATAAAATGTATCGGGATTTGAAGCAACACTATTGGTGGCCAGGTATGAAGAAGGATATAGCTAAGCATGTTGAGCAATGCTTAACATGTCTTCAAGTAAAGATTGAACACCAACGCCCTTATGGTAAGTTGCAATCTTTAAAAATTCCAGTGTGGAAGTAGGATCACATCACTATAGATTTCATAACCAAATTGCCGAGAACATCAAAAATTTATGATGCTATATGGGTGATAATAGATCGGTTATCTAAATCTGCACACTTCTTACCTATAAAAGAGTCATATTCAATGGAGAGATTGACAAAACTATACATTGATGAGGTAGTGACACGATATGGTGTTCCTCTGTCAGTTATTTCTGATAGAGATGGTCGGTTCATTTCTATGTTTTGGAAGAGTTTCCAAAGAGAAATGGGTTCTCAGATTAAGTTAAGTACATCTTATCACCCTCAGACTGATGGACAAAGTGAACGAACTATCCAAACTTTAGAAGATATGCTAAGAGCATGTGTCATTGATTTTGGAGGGTCATGGGTTAGTCATTTGGCTCTAGTGGAATTTTCATACAACAATAGTTACCATTCAAGTATTCAGGTAACACCTTTCGAGGTTCTGTATGGGCGAAAATGTCGAACTCCATTGTGTTGGAATGAAATAGGTGAAAAACAGTTAGCTAGGCCTGAGTTAGTTCAGCAAACTGCAGATAAAATTGGAATAATACGGGAACGAATGAAAGCGACACAAGATAGACAAAGAAGTTATGCAGATAAACGTCGAAAGCCGATTAAGTTTCAAGTGAGTGATAGAGTGATGTTAAAAGTATCACCTTGGAAAGGAATGGTACGTTTTGGAAAAAGAGGGAAGTTAAGTCCAAGATATGTTGGACCATTCCCTATTATTGGAAGAGTTGGGGAAGTGGCTTATAAGTTAGAACTTCCTTTAGAGCTAAGTGGAATCCATAACACATTTCATGTGTCGAATTTAAGGAAGTGTCTAATAAATCCAGATGTGGCAGTGCCGCTACCTGAAATAAAGGTGGATGAAAAGTTATGCTTTGAAGAAACCCCTGAACAGATTACTGACTACAAGGTGAAGAAACTACGAAATAAAGAGATTGGATTAGTAAAGGTTCAGTGGCRTTATCATAAGGGACCAGACGCCACCTGGGAATCAGAATCAGAGATGCGGATGAAATATCCCTACCTTTTTCCTTAAATGGAATTCCGGGACGGAATTCTTTTAAGGAGGGAATGTTGTAATATTCGGGTTTTAAGTTTTGATTAAGATTTTTGAATATATATATATATATATATATGTGTGTGTGTGTGTGTGTGTGTGTTAGGATTGTGTGAAAGTGTGTGAAGGTGATGAGGTGTATAGCCGACTTAGTAAAAGACGGCCATACACTTGCTATTTATAGCAAGTGTAGGTTTAATTGCAAGGTTTTTCTGATTTCTGAGAGTTTTCTTCATACATTGAGAGAGTAATTACAAGTTCAAATCTGTTCAACATCTTTTGTAAGGTAAGTGTATACCGCTTTAAAGTATTGGTTATTAATTCTTTTACTGCTAGAATATGTTATTTATGTGTAGTCCAAATTCACTAATCAATCTTCATAATATCTTCAACAATGGCAGATTTAGAATATATCTTGTATGAACATCAAGAACACTTAGAGAGAGAAAGTCAAACTCTACAAATCAGTCAACTCTCTTAATACGTATGAATATTACTATAATGCTCTCCTTTTTTCTAATTACAAAGACCACCTTCTATTTATATGGTCAAACTAACTAAAGACAAGTCAAAGTCAAACTTCTATAAGAAAGTCAAACACGCTGACTTTTACAATTATAGACTAAATTTAAACTTTCAAGACGAATACAATTAATACTGATTTTTCAGTCCTAACAATTTATGAACTGCATTTCATAAATATTTGGTTAAGTCCTTAAACCGCCTAAGTGTTGTCCGGTTTATTCTTAAACCGCCCAAGTGTTGTCCGGTTTATTCTTAAACCGCCCAAGTGTTGTCCGGTTTATTCTTAAACCGCCCAA
>NC_037542.1:3257530-3263428 GCF_001531365.2 Cynara cardunculus var. scolymus | reverse complement strand
GGTTTATTCTTAAACCGCCCAAGTGTTGTCCGGTTTATTCTTAAACCGCCCAAGTGTTGTCCGGTTTATTCTTAAACCGCCCAAGTGTTGTCCGGATATTTTCTTAAACCGTTCAAGTGTTAACCGGATTAAAAGCTAAACCGCTCAAGCCATGTCCAATTTATCTTTTTTCTACTCTAATTGAAGTCCGGACAATGTTGACCGGACTTCAAATCCGGCTAATGTGTTGAAGCTTTTGATATGAAATTTCTCAAGAGATGTAATGGAGGTGTAACCGCGAGATAGATGAAATGGCGATGTAACCGTGAGATGTAACGACGGTGTAATCGCGAGAGAGATGTGTTGGTCCCGTAAGGGTCTACAAGAATAGAAACAGTTTGTAGAAGGGGGGGGGGGAATGTATACAAACACAATATTTTTAAATTTAAAATATATATTGATAGAGAAGATCAATACAGATTTTACAAGACTGTATGCGTAAAGATAAGGTAATAGAAACCTATCTAAACAATCTTTGGTTACACACAAAGCTTTAGCAAATACAAGAAAAGAGATTGCTAAAAAGAAAGATCATTTACTTAAGCTAGAAGATGCTTGAAGCAAGAATAAGGTTAGAGAGAGATGCGCGCTCTCTGCATGGAGAAGAAACACTTCTATTTATACCCAGTGCATTAAATGATCATTTAATGCAATATGGTAGGTTTAGAGTGCGTGTCAAACCTTAAGAGGAAGGTTTGTCCTTTGCTACAGTGAATAGTACAAAAGCACTATTCTTGAGCAGACATCCTTACCTAAAGTTGGTGGACAAAGAGTCGACTAATCGGCTCCGCGTACTAACTTTTGTAAGGGTATGGGTTTGTCCTTTATGTGCATAAGGACAAGACAACAACAATCATGCTAAGCAAGCTTCCTTTGATCGCTGAATGCTGGAATGACCTGGAGGTCTCATCATCATTCGCTGAAGCTAGAGCAGTCTTCACACATGTATAGACATGCTTGTAATCACTGAGTACCGCTTCAGATCACGTACTCGCCGGTCTCTAATCTTCAGTTTCAGTCTTCGACGTTTGCTGAAGGTTCTTTGGTGTGAGTGTTGTCTTCTTGAAGTATTGTTGTCTCTGATAGATTTACAATGCAAGTTCTTCAGCGATCACTGAACATACTCAGTGAAGATCGTTGGAACTGAAAATACAGAAACATAAATACAACGTGAAAGATAAAAGGGATTATCATCAAATCACTGAGAGAGAGGATCAACAAGATGTAATGGCGGTGTAACCGCGAGAGAGATGTAATGGCGGTGTTACCGCGAGAGAGATGAAATGGCGGTGTAACTGTGAGAGAAATAGATAAATATTTATATCCGTATAGGTTGATTTGAAACTGTTAGTATTGGAAAGTATGTTATCTGTTTGAGAATTATACACTCACTAGACCTTTTGGGTCTAACGCTCAGTTGTTGGACTAACCTGTTTTGCAGGTCATCATACCTCGCATGATAGAGGCAAGGGAAAAGTTTAGAATTGATGACTTTTTGTTACTCATAAATGTATCAAAGAAAGTTTTTGTTAATCCGTATTTTGTAAACAATATTACATTTTGTGTTATAAGTAATATCATGTGGATTATCTGTATGTGGAATTTGTGGGTTGTTACAAAATTCGACATGCGAAAAGTGTCATTAATTTTCTTTGTAACTCTGCTAGCGAACTTGGTCGATAGATTATTCTATTAACTCTTGTAACCAACTTTTCAGTCCAAAGTACTTTGGACTTTATTTACCTTATTTTCCATATATGACTATGCCCTTTCAGATAGATGTCTTTAACATTATTCTGTCTGGCCTTGAACTCTAGTAGTCTATGCTGCTCATCATCATAACTTTCCATGTACCATGTATTTCTACTATACTCATGTCATGACTTAACTCATGCTGGTAACATGTTTGACTACTGCATTTTTATGCATATGTTGGACAACTTGTACATAATACTACATAAGCTATGCGAACACAACTTTCATGGGTGAGAACCCATCTATTAAACATATCATGCCATAACTAAACATTGTTGGAATCATTCATCAAACATGATGCAAGATACATGAGCACTGCGACAAATATTTTATCGAGCGTGATGCACAATGATAACGCTTGTTGACACCTGGATGCATACTCAATGCATATACTGATAGCTAATAGAGATATTATTGCTTAAATAACATACATACTCAACGCTATTGAGGTATTGTGACATAACTTATAGTACGTACTCTACCTCGCTTTACCATCTCATATAGTAAGGAACACATGTTGCATTACTTACTTGCCTTCGGTTGAAGACTCTCGGACCAATGATTGCCTTACTAATTTGACTTATAGGCCCTCATGCATATACTAGTCATTACTGAAATTAGGAGCTTTCCCCAACTTACCGTCACTGATTCGACGTCTTAACATGTTTTTTACACATTCTAAAATTACTTTTCAAATTCTTGCACATCTTTTAGCTATCAGGGTCCCCAGGTACAAGGATTTTCATAATCCTTCTAACATTGTCTTTCTAAAATCTCCCATGTTGGAACCCACATTATGTTCCAAAATCTACAAGATTTCATCTAAGTTTATTAATAGAAAATCAGGTTAATCATTCTCTATTTCTTAACACTCTCTTATTGAAGAGTTCCTTACCAAACTGCTTGAGTCTAATCGTTCAAACTCAATCTAATGTCTACCCTTGCAACTCAAAATCTAGTCAGGTTTCATATTTCTTTATTTGTCTGGATGACAGTGAATCTCACCATCATAATTCTACGATGATCCTAATCAACGTTTCTAGCTCGAAATTTCTCTTTTGTAATTGAACATGGACTTTTTAACTATTGTCATGTGTATATAATACACTTTGAGCCATGCTGGTAGTGTCTACAAAACTTGAGTGCAATTACCACATTGCTAACTTTCTATCACGTGTTGGATTAGCTTTCTCATGTTCTTACAATTAAATTATTGCGTAGATGATGAACTTGCCTTGTTGCATCAGTATTAAGTCTAATTCGAACTTTGAGGTATCACATAAACTACAAAGTCTTCTAGTAATTATGACAACATCAAATTTATACATAAATTTATCTTTGCTTTCAGTAACCGAAAGACTTGTTCTTTATGACCTCAATTTACTATGTTGTCAGGGTCAATGCTGATAATAAAGTCTGCAATTTAGAGAACCTTGAATGAATACTTGACAATAATCTAGTGGCCAAAATAAACCTCTATCTCAATTACTAATCCTGGTTGCTTTAAATCTGACACAACCTCTGAGTTTGTTGCCTTTTTACTTAGATGTCCTTCTTGTCAACTACATGACCAAGAAACTGAAACTTCACATTTACAACTCATAATAAATTTTATTTTTCTTACAACCTATCTTCTTTAACGGTTCTAAGACCAATTTTTGTTGTTTTACATGTTTAGCCTTATTTCTCGAATAACTGAGCACACTGTAAATAACGACTATAACAAATTCCTTAAGTATGGTCCACACATTATGCTCACCAGGTTCATAACACTATCGTCGCGTTTCTCAACCCAGATGGCGTTACTGAAAGCCCATGATTTAGAACTAAAAATTATATGAGCAAATGTTAGTTCAAAGCATGTAATGTTTAAGTTGATCTGAAACAATGAATATGATGTCTAAAAACTCTGAACAATTTGTATTTAAACAAACTACAACGCTTGGCACATTTGAGATCTTGACTCTTTTGGCGTAGTGTGGGGGTCATCTATTTATCTGAGCCATTCATGTATAATGACAGTAGTATGTACATGTTACTTAACTGAACTAAATCGACATGTGTACGAGACACCTTCGTGGTTTAATGTTATTGTTGAGCATTGTTATAAACATATAATGATCCATATATGATTATTTCTGAAATCCTTATATTTTATTAATATATCCTTCGTATTTTGTAGCATTGTTTGGATAAGATTAATAAAGAAAATATTTTATTCACCATTATTATATATGTAGTTGTAATTTTTTTTAACATTCTTGCATTTTTTAATAGATTTTAATCATTTACCTTAGTTTTAGAATTATTAATTATTTAATTATAGCAACCATCAATTAAGATCCTTCCAATATTAGAACTTTACCATTTTAAAGTTCAAAATATGAATTCCTCATATGCCCTCCACCGGGAAATTTTTTCCCCTTTTTACCCTCCAATCTAAATAATTTTTTCATCCATGCCACCGCCCAATTATCAATCCTTAAAGAAATGAGTGTATGGCTTAGATTAGGTTGCATTGGTTGTAACTTTTGTAAGGGTTGCATTTGATGATCCCGGTACATTGATGATGATAGTTAGGCATGGCAACGGGGCGGGGATGGGGCGGGTTTTGTAATCCCCGACCCCGTCCCCAGTTTGTAATACCGTCCCCCGGCCCCGGCCCCGGTCCCCGGCGGGTACGGGGATTATCATCTCGTCCCCGGTCAAATTCTAGCAATCCCCAGTCAAAACCCGGTAAACCCCGGTCAATCCCCGGTAAACCCCGGTCAATCCCCGGTAAAAAGTATGCTTTAGTTTGATTATACCGGGGATCCCCGTCCCCGACCCCGGCCCCGTTTTGAGTAACATTCCCCGTCCCCAGCCCCGTCTCCGGTTTGAGTCTACCGGGGATCCCCGTCCCCGGCCCCGGGACCCGTTTTAACGGGGAATCCCCGTCCCCGTTCGAGTCGGGTGAACCGGGTTCCCCACCGGGTCGGGGCAAATCACCATCCCTAATGATAGTTCATTTATACAACCAATGCAACCCAATCAATTGAAACATTTATGAAAATGATAAGAGTTCATTTATTATGATTTGAATATTTATAGAAGATTACTAGTATTCATTAATTATGATCAATAATTTATATTAAGAAACAATATAAACTTTTATGAAATCACATATTCATCAAATTAAATGGACGGTTGAGATTGAGTTGTATTGGTTGTACAAATGTAAATGGTTGTTTAATAACTCACCTCTATTAATATATTGATTTACTTTAATTCCAAACTTGGGGGCAAGTGTAACATATAGTCAAACATTGTTGTTAATCTTCAAGCATCCTTACCGTTTAACACACACACATATATATATATATAGGGGCCTAATCAAATGAGAACTGATTAGTTTTTGGTAACTGTGAGGTCCAATATCAACCACAAATCAACGGATAAATTAGGAAATTAATAATTATGGTAGTTTGAGTTAAAATTATAATTAAAGGGCATATTAGGTATTTCTAAAAAACTCCTCTCTCATCTCTCCGACCTCCAATCTCCGGCCTTTGGTGAAATCGGTATCACAGTATATCACAATGGGTATTACATTGTGTATTACAATGAGTATCACATTGTGTATCTTTATTTTTAAGGTTTGAGTTGGTATCATAGTTGGTATCACAATGGTATCACAGTATATCACAATGGGTATCACATTGTGTATCTTTGTGATTACTTGGTACCTGCCAGATTAATGTTCACCGGATACCGGAGATTGGAGGTCGGAGAGATGAGAGAGGAGAGAAGAGTTTTTTAAAAAATACCTAAAATGCCCTCTAATTATAATTTTAACTAAAACTACCATAATTATTAATTTCCTAATTTATCTGTTGATTTGTGGTTGAGATTGGATCTCACAGTTACCACAAACTATTCAGTTCTTTCTTGAATGATCATATATATATATATATATATAGACTTGGGATCATGTGAGACCAGCCTGTTTTCGTGAGACCCGTGAGACCAGTATTTTACACGTAAACTTCACAGCAAAAATGCTGTGAAGGTGACTTTTTAAAACCTTCACAGTGTTTTTGCTGTGAAGTTTACGTGTAAAATGCT
>NC_037542.1:3224537-3257430 GCF_001531365.2 Cynara cardunculus var. scolymus | reverse complement strand
AAAATGAGGAATTTCAAATAGTTAATTTGATACTAATATCGATATATTTTTTTCAAATTTTTATGATATCTTCAAACATACATTTTATTCAAAAATAAAAACATCATCGTTTTCTCAAAATCACATAAAGCCATATTATAACATCGACTGAGATAAAGAATAAAATAAAATATTAAAATCACGATGTATCTCGCTGTATTGCGCGAGTACGCTTCTAGTATATATATATGAGTCTAATCAAATGAAAACTAATTAGTTTATGGTAACCGTGAGGTCCAATCTCAACCACAAATCAATAGATAAATTAGGAAATTTATAATTTTTGTAATATTGAATTAAAATTTTAATGCAAGGATATTTTAAGTATTTTAAAACTATTCTCTCTCCGTCCCCCATCCTCCGGTGATACCAAGTGGTATCACAATGCATCTTATATGTGTTTGACTATCACAATGAGGTCGTTTGTGTGGTCGATCGAAGATGTAATACAGTGGTATCACAATACATCTTATATGTGCTTAAGTATTACACTGTGTATTTTGTTTAACAGAGTCAATATTTTTAGGTACCATAGTGGTATCACCGGATGACGGAGGACGGAGAGAAAAGAGAGAAGAGAAAATACATAAAATGTCATTGCATTAAAATTTTAATTTAAAGTTACCAAAGTTATAAATTTTCTAATTTATCTATTGATTTATGGTTGAGGTCGGATATCACGGTTAACACACACTAGTCAGTTCTCTTTTGGATGGACCCCTATATCTATACTATATTATAATACATTTGATAAAAACTCTTAAAAACCATTTTGTATGCATGAAGTATTGTTTATTGATTCATATTACTTAAAGTTCAAGATTACAAGTAAATTGTACGTAAGTACACCTTATTAAAGCTTCATATTTGAATTCGTGTAACTTGCGGGTAAACATAATCAAATAGAGGATAAACATCTCATTTTAAAATATAAAAAATCTAAAATATAACAGGATAATTATTAAGTTGTAACAAAACAATTAATTATAATCTTTATAAAAAATTACATTATTAAACCAAATATAAATTACTTCGTTATTTAACATAAATTATATAATAATAAAAAAATTGAATTTAAAATTACATAAAAAATGAAAAAATTTAAATAGTTAATTTGATATTAATATCGATATATTTTTGTCAAAGTAAAATAACATCTTCAAATTTATATTTTATTCAAAAATCACATAAGATATTAAGACCGTGTTATAACATCGACTGAAAAAAAAAGAATAAAACAAAATATTAAAATCAAAATTTATTTCGTTACATTATACGAATATCTTTTAATATATATAAATATATATTAATTAATACCTTAAATTCTAATCTTAAATAAAAGTAAAAAATAATATATAATGTATTAATTGTAAGAGTTGTGAAGGAACTGTCGGTTTATCGTATTCGTAATAAAAAAACATGTGTTTACTGTGCTCTTTCTCTTTCTTTTCCTTTTTCCTCTTTCAAATAGATCCAAAATTGGTTTCTTCTGTCCCTACGGCTTTTCTAAGCCTCATAAATACATCTTTATTTTATTTTTATTAAAATTCATTTATTTTTTCGAAATCGTTTTTTTTTTCTTTTAACTTGGAGAATGAAAACAACGTAACCGTGTAAAACGGAAACAAGTAGAAACTTAATATCGAAACATGTTGTTTGAACGTAAATTTGTTGTATATACTCGATGTGAACCATGACAAGTACATTAGAAATTTTGAGAATTGAAAAGATGCACGAGACATCAACTTCTATCATATCATACACAAATACATACATATATATACATATATATATATATATATAGGTGAGTTATTATGCAACTCTTTATATTTGTACAACCAATACAACTCAATCTCAACCGTCCATTTAATTTGATGAATATGTGATTTCATAAAGTTTTGGTTGTTTCCTAATATAAAGTATTGATCACGATTAATGAACTCTAGTCATCTTTTATAAATATTCAAATCATAATAAATGAACTGTTATTATTTCCATAAATATCTCAATTAATTGGGTTGCATTGGTTGTACAAATGGACATGGTTGCATTTGAAATATATCATATATAGAGTATATTTCAAATGCAACCATGTCAATTTGTACAACCAATGCAACCTGATCAATTGAGATACTTATGGAAATTATAAGAGTTCATTTGTTATGATTTGAATATTTATGAAAGATAATTAGAGTTCATTGATTATGATCAATACTTTATATTAGGAAATAATCAAAATTTTTATGAAATCACATATTCATCAAATTAAATGGACGGTTGAGATTGAGTTGTATTGGTTTTACAAATGTAAAGGGTTGCATAACAACTCACTTTTATATATATATATATGGTATATTTCAAATGCAACCATGTCCATTTATACAACCAATACAATTCAATTAATTGATATATTTATGGAAATAATGAGGGTTCATTTATTATGATTTGAATATTTATGAAAGATGATTAGAGTTCATTAATTATGATCTATACTTTATATTATGAAACAATAAAAACTTTTATAAAATCACATATTCATCAAATTAAATGGACGGTTGAGATTGAGTTGTTGGTTGTACAAATATAAAGGGTTGTATAATAACTCACTTTTTTTTTTCTCTCTCTCTCTTTATATATATATATATATATATATATATATATAATGGTTCAAACAAGAACAACCATATTTTACGAAAATGCGAGAATACTTCTGAACCTCCAAATTATAGTAAAAATAAGAATACATGAAAATTAATTAGTATTTATCCATAATTTTCTTTTATCCAGGATTTATTTTTATCTCTTACAATTTGTTATTATCATCAAAGACTTTTATGTCAATGTGTCCGTTGTCGATATTGATGTGATAATATTGTAATATTATATGATTTCTCGTGATAATAATGTGATAATGATTTGATAAGTTAAATTCTTTTTATGATGTGATTTTGATGTGATAATCATCTAATAATTATGTGATTTTTGTTGTGATAACGATGTGATAATGTTGTGATAATAAAAAACCAGCGATGATCACGTCTATATTAATCGCTCTGTCTTTGTATTATGTGATTTTGTTGTGATAATAATGTGATTATTATCTGATCATATTGGTTAACATATTATTTGTATGTGATTTTAGAGTTAAAGATGTAACCAAAATCACATATAAATACGAAATCACATGATTATCCTTAATTAATTACTCTATTTTTTTAATTTTAATTATGCGTTAAATAATTTAGAGACTCATATATGTTCTAACTTCTAACATTCTCGTAAAACAGATGTGTTCTCATTTGAACCTTCAACCCCATATATATATATATATATATATATATATATATATATATATATATAGCGGAACGATAAAATGAAAACCACTCAATTTGTAAAAACCGTAAAAACTTCATTCCACCAATTATAATTTTTCATTTTGTTCATTTTTTTTTGTAATTATGAGAGGTTGATTAATCATTTTTATTGTGGATGATGTTAATCATGGATATTATCATCTTCATTATTTTAATTATAGAGAAATACATAAAACAGTTTCATTAAATTTCATTAAGTAGTATATGAAACAATTTCATAACCATATATGAAACAACTTCATCAAAAAAAGTATTATATGAAACAATTTCACAAGATTAAATAACTTCATGAAAAAATTTCATAATATTAAACAATGAAATCGACGAATGAAAGTAGTTTTTATGGTTTTTACAAATTGGAGTGATTTTCATTTGATCACTCCTCTACCTTCAACTGCAATTCATGACGTTTAATATTTTACTTTATATATATATATATATATAAAGTAAAATATTAAACGTCATGAATTGCAGTTGAAGGTCTTAATCTTACAACTCATTGTATGTTGATATTGAAGACTTGAGTGAACAAATGATTCCATTCGTGTATATGGCGATATTTGATAGCTTAACAAATTTATGTGTCGATGTTGACACTTGCTTTACACGGTTTCATGACGCTTCCCACCATTAATTCCTTTAAAATTAACATCGTTTTCGTCTTCAATATGAGGTATCAAACGCTTCAATCACGATTGTATCAATTATCAGTTCTTTTAAACATTTTCTGCTGATTCAAATGCAAACCATACGAAGGTTACAAACTTACAGTCAAATATATTTGGGTCTTTTTTTATCAGATTCGTATTTTTAAAAATAATTCAGATTTTTCTTTAAAAATCTTACTCGGTTATCATATGTAACCGACTTCTCACCCTTTTATGAAACCAAATAAATCATTACGTTTCTATGAAACAATAACAATTTTTGTTACCTCAGTTTCATACCAGTATTGTTTCACTTAATGAAATTATTGGTGCTCATATGAAACAACTACAATTTTATCAAACCCAAAACGCATCTCCACGTGGAAGAGAAAGAACAACAACCATCACCACCACCAGACACAAAGCATCACGATCTTTATCGCCGTTAAGAGATTCTGAAATCTACCCAATGACAAACCCCACGACGGAAACAACCAGAAAGTCTCAACTAATCAATCATTTCCGTTTGAGTTCATGTGGTACAACAAATAGAACCTGGAAAACCTGTTACTATTCTAGAGCACGTCAGAGGGGAGCTCCACCAGGAGTAACGACCCATTGGAGAAATGCACGATGATAACAAAAGGAGACCATAACGTGAAGAACTCGAGCTTTAGAAGCAATGACGGCGGTGGTTCAGTAGGGCGTCTTCATGGAAAACGAAGAGGAAGGTATTTGTACATGAAATACATTACACGACGAGATAAGAGAAAGAGAGAGTGATGGAGATAATAGGAGATAAAATTTTGGGAGATAATAACCAAAAGTATAAAATTCTAATTATTTATCATAATTAAATTTAAAATATTTAAAATATATTTGAAAACAATCCCTTTCTTAATTTTTCTAATGAATTTAAATTAGAAAATTTCTCAACCGTTGATCAAAAGAAAAGACGGTTTAGACTGGTTTGCATTGATTGTAACCTTGAGATAGTTTTCAAATGATTATATATATATATATATATATATATATATATTGTACATCGGTCTATACGTCTTCCACTTTTAGTTTCCCAAATTTACTTATATATTTTAACAGTTTTTCTATCGTCATATATCTCATAACCAAATCGACCTATAAACTATAACACTCGTATATTTATCAACTGTTAATTAAAAACCGATACAAATTGATAAAATACAAGAGTATAGTTCCAAAAGGTAGCGGAATACATGATTTTTTTAATCCAATGTTACAAACGTATATTAAGTCATAATCATATAATTGATGATGATATGTCGTCTTTTTAAGGTCTTAACGTCTTCTTTTTCTTTGCAAGCGACTGGCTAACTACTTGTATATTGTGACGTTGATGCATGCGCTTTAAAGAAGACGCACATCGTTACTTATTTTTCATGACAATTACGTCTAAATGGTCCATGCTACTAGACTTCAATAGTCTTAATTCGACTTTTACGAATAGACTTCTAGCTATGTCTTGATCTACAATTTCACCTACAAGTAACTAAAGTTGCTTTGTGTTTTTCTTATGTCTAGGTCAACATATACATATTTTTTATTTTATTGACAAGTAAAATTACATTGTCAACCACAAGGGTGGTGTCTGATTGGTTTGAGCTTGGCTCCAAAGGTCAAAAGTACCGGGAGGTCCCAGGTTCAAATCCAAGGAGGAATAAAAATCCCCTTTTGGCCACAGAGGTTCAAATGCGGTGACTCCGGGCTATCTGCAAAGCAGGTGGTCGTCATGGGATTAGTCGGCTCGCATAGCGGGTTGGATATCCAGGTTAATAAAAAAATATTACATTGTCTTGACCTAGTTTTGGTTGGCCTAAGGGATAGAGGAGTTGTTTGCTCAAAAAGCCGTTGGTCTGGGGTTTGAGTTCGGGTCCCCTCATGTGCCTTGTCGTCGGGTGAGTCTTGGATAACCCACTCACACTGGATTCCTTGGACTTGAATGTCGTGTGGGAGCGATTGAGGTTGTCGGTACTCAACCTTTTTTTGCTCAAATATATGTTGTCTTATCAATCAATTAAAGAAGATCTGATATAAATCCTAATACTACGTACCTTCTTTGCAAATCTCATTATGCAAAATTATTTAGATAAAAAAAACCGAATAATTAACCAAACGATGATTGGACCAAAAGACCAAAACCGACTATATTCAATAAAAACTTTTTCTTGGTTCGGTTCAAAAGTGGAAGTGAATCGTTATTCATTTTTCAATTTGAAATGACGTTTTAAATCTATATTTTTTAAATTATTTAAACAAACTCAAATACATCATTACTATGATATAAAGCATTTACCCCATGTTTTTAAAATCTTTTAAAATTTAACGTTAGAACTTACAACTTAATGTTGCATACGTACAAATTCGTAAAATTCCACATTTGAATTATATAAAACTAACTGATAAACATGTTCAAATACACGAGCCTACTAATATAACAAACAACTAGATTTATTTTGGATTTTATTTTCGATGAGGATTTGCATTGGTTTCTGTTTTCGATTTACAATAAATTTTACATACTACTGCATTGCATGGATAAACAAGTAGAATTGTAGGGAAAAGTCCGAAAAAAACCGAATGGATATTTCAATTTCGATCGATCAAATCTTTGTACAATTTCTTAAACAAATTAATTATCGGACTTTCTAAAGCATGACCTATTTTTTTTACCTATAAAACTAGCAAGTAAAAAAATTGGGGAATCATATGTGACTTAACTTTGAAGAAACACAATTCACCTACAATTCACCTTTGCACCCTTCATCAATCATCACAACCCATGTCGCCATCTATTGTTGCTCCACCCCCTTCCCCCGGCACGCCATCTCCTGTTAGCCTTTTCATCTTCGACGTCGGTGATGAGGTGACCACACAGATATGAATCTCATGTTTGATTTCTCAAAGACCATGTAGCCCTATCTCGATCTAGATTCTTGCTACAATTTCTAGTTACAATTTGACATTCTCGATTTCTTGCTACTATATCTAAGATGGATCATGTTAGCTAGCATATTTGATGGCAGAGCTCAGGTTAAAATCTAACAAGTTCTGTTTATTTGAAGGGATATTGTTATTATTTTCATTGGATTTTATCGAAAATACAAATGTTAGGCCCAGATGTATTTTTTGGAAGTTGTGGTTAACCAGTGAAGGCTTTGGTTGGTGTTATTCTCTTAAAAATGAGATAAATCTGAGGATAACCAATTCAGATACATCAGAAAGTATAAACTACTATGAATATTGAATTTTCACCCACAACGAATGTGTTACTTTGTTAAAGAATATCTTTCTTGGAGAGAGCTTGTGTGTTTTTGTGGCTAAGTTGGAGTCAAGAAGATAAAATCTATTAACTCATCAATCTACAACTAAAAGAGATTTGTTTAAGGATGTGTCTGATACAGAAGATGGACATATCTTTTGATGTACTTTGTAGATGGGATAATTGTTGGGGTCATTGATAGATTTGTTGTGACCCTTTGATTAAACTTCTAAATACTTATCATGTTGTACTTTGTAAGCTTTTGGTTCTTTTACTTGTAATTTTTTTTATGAACTTAATTATATCGATAACAACGAAGACTAGCCGATATCTCAAGAAGTGGATCAGCCTTTAGATCCACTTTTCTTTAATGCTAAACCTTTAGATTAAAGTCTTTATCCTCTGTTTTATAAAGGATTTATGTTGGTATATTATTGGTAGACAACCACGCGAGAAAACTCTTGAAATTGACTGAAATCGAAGCGAGTTTTGTACCTCGCGACTTCAAGTCAGGCGGTAAGTCGTGTATCTCACTGCCGAGTAGGCATCTGGGTGCGCGTGGCCTGTGGCCCCAACTTGGAATGGCACGCTAAGTCACACAGAAGTCAGATCTGTGCAATAAGAGGTCGAAAGTCGGATTTTCATCTCATTTTTCTCACCTAACTCATTTCTCCTCCAATTTATTTCTTCCTTCCTCATTAATGGCAATTTTTAGGAGCATTTAACGATTTCTTTCACCACTTTCCAAGAGGTTCCATCATTACAGCATATGATCCAAGCCTAGGATTAAAGATTCAAGTGTTCATCTCCACTTCAAGTGTTTTCTTGATTTTTCTAGGTTTTCGTCAAACCTAGCATTGTGATTTCATCTTAGACTTTTACTAAAACATATACATGTTAAAATGTTGTATATTAGTTCCTTAAATCTTTCATTTCAAGTATTTTACATATCGCTGATTTTGGACCAACTAGGTCAATGTTGGGAGTTTGGGGGATTCTGTACTGTTGATAAAAACGAGTGTGGGGAATGATTTTAAGTGGGAAATGATTATGACCTTATGTCTTGATGAATTTTAGAACTTAAACTTATAATGTTCGTATTTTGATTTTTGTTGATAAATTGAGAATTTTTAACCACTTGTTGGTTATTTATAAACACATATTTATGTGTTGGATAAAGTTTGATATATCTAGAAAGATATGTAGTTATGACTAGAATGCGATCAGTTGGTTTATTGAATATGTATGGGATGAGATTTCCTAGTTGTAACTTGGATTCAAGGTAAAGACTGGATAAGGTTGAACTTGGTGATTCCCCAAGCGAAAGACTTGGATAGAGTTGAGCTTGTTAACGTATTGGACTAAAGACATGGATAAGGTTGATGTCAATGTTTATTATCCATCAGTGATGTTTATATAACATTGAATTATGACTTACTTATGTGTTATAACCAATGGTAAATCGGGTCTCTCTTGTGATCTTACGATGTTTACACCCTTCCAAGGGTGAATATGATCTAATAATGCTAAGTGATTTGATCAAAGTTGTTGGTCCCAAATGGGATGACAATAAACATAAATCAACCTTTTATTCTTATTGATGTATATCAAGAATTAACACACATAAATACAACACATGAGGACTCTTGGGATCCTTTAAGAAGGCCTTTTTTTTTGAATTTTGGTTTGCTCATAATTATGGAGAGTACCATAAAGAGCAGTAAGAGGCATGTAATCAAGATCTTTGGTTGTCTTAATGCAGGTGCCGATGTTTTCCCAGAAATTTGGTAAATAGTTCATGAACTTGCACAAACTTCATTATTATAGACTCTGCCATGATGCTTTAGATCATTCAAGAGGCTGTTAAACTTATTATATTATCTAGTGAGAGATTCACCTTTCCCATGCACAAAGAGCTCATATTACCTGAAGAGACCAATCTTCTTGTTTTTCTTTACTTCAATAGTTCTTTCATATAGAACACAGAGGGTATTCGACATATCCTTAGCATTAGTGAGGTTCACCAAGGAGTGGTAAACATCATTAGGAAGAGACAAAGCAATGATAACCCTTACCTTGGTATCCAACTGAACTTTCCTTTTGTCATCTTCATTGTACTGTTTAGGATCTTTGTTGATAAATATTCCAGAAGAGTCATATTTCTCTCCATCATCACTTGAAGAGTCATCTTCATTTTTTTTCTTTCCATGACAATCCAAACTTTTGGAATAATAAGACCATATTTGAGGACAGAGATATTGACTACCTTCAAGGAAAAGTGTCATGTGACTTTTCCACAAAGGAAAGTTGTTCTTGCTAAACTTTGGAGGCGCTTGGCAATAGTGTCATTGTTATGGTACGAAGAAGAAGCGGGGTTAGTAGAATAAGAGGTCATTGCAGATCTAGCTTATAAGATTAAGCTAACTGCTTTGATACCACTTATTGGTTCGGAATGGGATGACAATAAACAGAGAATAACTGTATAAGAGGGTGGTTGAATACAACTACACAGATTTTTTTCAACTTTTTAATTCTTATTGATGTATATCAAGAATTAATACATAGAAATACAATACAAATTGTTGCAGAATAAGGAAAGGATAAACCTATCCTAAACAATCTTACACAGAGAATAACATACAAAAACAACACAAAGAGTACTTGCAAGAAAATGAAGAACAGTAAGTTTTCTTCACACGCAGGAGAGTAGGAGATGAGAGTAGAAGAAGATAGTCGATTGCCTTGAGAATGCACTTAGAAAATTCTATCTGGAAAGTGTTGTTTGCTTGGGAGATGCACTCCGTATTTTATACTATCTCCATGTGTTAAATGCATGAAGACACTTGTCACCTTTGGATAAGGAGGCAGGGATTGACTTGGCCACAGTTGATACATCATTTTCATCATACTCTGCGTGCACACAACACTGTTCCTATAGAGACAAATCTACTGATAAGGACTATCTTTATCATGTACAAATGTTGCAGAGATATGCTTGAGTGGAGCGTTGTACCGGTGGAGGCATTTTTGGGATATTATCGTTGGAAGTCATTTGTAAAGTTAGTAATGTTACATTTATTATTTTGAGGATTTTAGCAACACTAATTACAATCTAGATCTAGAATTAATTTAGATTAGTAGGTTGTTGGCTATTGTCTACTTTTGATGTCTCTCTTACTATTTCTCCTTTGTTGGGTGGTTATGTTTGACTCAGCTTTAGTCTGCTTTAATTCTACAAGTTAATTATCTCTTATTTTAGAAGTGTTGTAGCCGTTGTAAATCAAAGATCTATTATCCCGACTTGCACACCAAGCCTGCTATTCATTTAGCCGATTTGTTTAATCGGATAGTCATCCAAACCATCGACCCATATGTGGTAACTTTCGTAACTAAATCTCATCAACCTTGTACTTGACAAAAACATTCTTTAAATCACTTGAAAATGCATGCTTGTCCCAATATGCTCCAGATGTGACCTTTTAGAAATGACTGCAATATATTCCACCGATAAGTCCCTTTACCTTGTACGATGAAAAGGACTCTCCAAAGTTCTGAAGTTAACACTGAACATCTTATCCACAATTGACATGTGTACTCATGCATATAATTCACATGGTGGTATTTAAGGCATAGTTCTTCTCCCATACAAGGTTATGCTTTCTATCAGCTCTCTACGTGAATAGAAGATTTCGGCTACTCTCTCATTCTCAAAGCATTAATTTCTCGGTACTGGTTGAGTTCTTTGTAATCTGAGTGAAAGATTGTTTAATCTATTATAAGCTTCATAGTTTCGAATCAATCTTGTTTTATGAGTGTAATTCTTGATATTATTATCAATAGAATTAAAATTAAGTAAGATTTGTGTAGTTGTATTCAATCCCCTTCTACAATTATTTGTTAGTTTTTCATCCATCCCATTCGGGATTAACAATAACAACATTTGGTATATTTTGTAAAGAGATGGTCATAACGTTTTTATTTATTATGTTGAGTACAACTTTTGTATGCTTTTGAATAATTAATGGAAATAATATATTCCTTTTTGTTTTTTCAGTTAACTGTGCTTTGTACCGGTATGTTGATGCATCAAGGGAGAAATGATATATTTATTTCGTTTTATAAGTGTAAATATTTATTCAATATAAAATGTTCAAGAACTTATCTATACTATATTATAAAGCATCTAATAAAAAATCTTAAAAACCATTTTTTATGCATGAAATATTGTTTATTGATGAATTTATTTAAAATTTAAGATTAAAAGTAATTTTTGCATACTTACAATTTATAAAGGCTCTATTTTTAAATTCGTGTAACTAACTGCTGATAAACATAATTAAGTACAGGATAAACATCAATTTTAAATATGAAAAATCTAAAATATAATTAAGATAATCATTGAGTTATAACATAATGTTAATTATTATCTTTATAAAAAATTATATTATTAAACCAAAAATAAATTACTTTGTTATTAAATCTAAATTAAATTATAATAAAAAATTGAATTAGTTACACCAAAAAAACGAGAACTATTAGATAGTTAATTTGATACTATTATCGATTTATTTTTTTACAAATTTTTATGCTATCTTCAAATTTATATTTTAATTCAAAAATAAAAACATTATCGTTTTCTCAAAATCACATAAGATCGTATTATATCGATAGAGACAAAGAATAAAAACTAAACATTAAAATCGAGATTTATCTCGCTGTATTGCGTAAGTATCCTTCTAGTTTTGCTTAAAATATGAAAGTCCTAAGAGTCTTTTCAGACTTTCCCATTCTTTTATAACATCAACATGTTATATAAGTTAAAAAGATATATCTGATCATTTTTAGAAAGTTCAAAAATTTATTTTTTCAAACGAATCATTTAAAGATTTACTTAAAAGTGAAAACTTTGTTGTTTTTTATTTTTCACACACACATACACACACATATCTATACTATATTATAAAACATTTGACAAAAACTCTTAAAAGTCATTCTTTATGCATAAAATACTATTTATCAATGCATATTACTTAAAATTTAAGATTACAAGTAAATTATGCGTAGGTACAACTTATTAAATCTCTATTTTTGAATTCGTAAAACTAACTATAGATGAACATAATCAAGTACAGAATAAACACAATTAAATATAGAATAAACATCTCATTTTAAATAAAAAAATCTAAAATATAATTAGGATATCATTGAGTTCTAACAGAATTATTATATTTATAAAAATTATATTGTTAAGTCAAAAATAAATTACTTCGTTATTAAACCTAAATTAAATTATAATAAAAGGTTGAATTAAAGAAATTGTATAAGAAAATATATTAATATCGATATATTTTTCTCAATTTTTTATGATACCTTCACATTTATTTTTATTTAAAAGTAAAAACAATATCTTTCTTAAAACCACATAAACTGTATTATATTAATAGAGATAAAAAATAAAACGAAATACTAAAATGAAGATGTATTTCGCTGCATTGTGCGAGTACCCTTCTAGTATATATATATAGGTGAATAATCTTGTGAGAAACGTAAGAAAAAATCTAAACCCTTTAATTTTTTGTTCACCCATTAATTATGTTTTAGAAGAAAATTGATCATGTACATCTTAATGCACCTCATTAATGTTAGACATTCATGTGGAGATTTCTTTTTAATATAAAAAAGAAAAACGATTTCAAATTTGAAAATAAAGAAAAATAAAAAAGGTACGGTAACTGAGGCTGCTGGCATTAATTTAAAAATAAAAAATAAAAATAAAATAAAAAGGCCAATAACAGAGACACACTATCAAACGTGACGGCCATCCATTTGCAACCATTTTCAATTTTAAACAATTCTCGTGTTTCCATAAATTATTATAATTTAAAATCTACTTCTTATTTTATTAATTTAAAAAAACTATTTACATTTTTATATTCTTTATGTTTTATTTTTATTTTCATTATACATTTAAATTTTAATCTTATATTATTCTGTTTTTTCAAGTAAAATAATAAAATCATTAATAATTTTATTAAAGAGGAATTGTTTAAATTCCCAAGTACTTTGGAAACATAAGCATTATCTTATATGAAAAGAAAAAAAAATATTAATATTAACAATTTATTTTAAAGAGAGTTAACTTTTGAATAACTTCCGATTTAATCTAAGTGCTCATTTACCTAAATGCTTATCCGGTAAGTGTTTACGATAGGAGTTAACATTATAATTTATTTTGATGCGTAATATTTTAGCATATCAAAACATGTTGAATACAACAATTTACTGGGTATGAGTCGTCATCCTCACTTACAGGATAAGACTCTCCATCATTCTCATCGTTCTTACCCGGTAAGATTCTTGACCCTTCTCATGTTCATCCGATTAGGAAATTTATGCGTTAAACGACCCCTAAATATTTAAGTATATAAAACGAGCTTCATTTTTTGATTCTTGTGTTTGAATAAAATAGATTGCATAAAAAATACAATCATTTTATTCTTTTAGATCAGTTTTTTCATGATTCTATGTTCTGGTGCTTCATTTTTTGACATAATTTAAGGAAATTAATTGATTTGATTGTTTTGAGTTAGCTTCATGTTCGATCAATTTCTGGTTTTCGTGTTCAGCTTCTGTGTTGAAAACCTAGTACGTTATAAATGCATTTATCATGGGAAAGGTTCTTTCTTTTAGTTAAACTGCAATAAAAGGTTAGAAGATACAGTGTGCACACTTATCTAAGCTAACTTGAACCCAGGATTACTAGATGTCAGTGTATCGCATAAGTCAATAAGTTGTGCCCCCCTTGCAGGGTCTAGGGGTAACGCTAATAGGCAGGGTTAGGGGCAGATCCCCTTGCGGTATGTATGAGATGTTGAATTATTTTGGCATCAGTGATTAGTTTAGTGTTTGGAATTAGTGCTTAGTTTCAGCGTTTGGCGTCAATGCCTAACTTCAAGATATGTATTTAGCGGCACTAATGTTGATCAGTGAGCGAGTGCCATTAGTGATATAAATCACTGAAGTTGTTAGTGAGTGTTCACCACTGATATTAATTGCTATTAACTACCCAGTAAGTCTCGGTAACCTTCGACAACTGTCTACCTTTATAAGGTGTATTCATTCTCGTTCTGATATACGATATGAAGGGATATCTAAGTTTTTTTATCTCGATTTTCTGCCTAAATACATGAATATGAATCTAATTTTTTTTTTCCGAGTAAAATTCGTATAACCCAAAACAAATACATAGTTGATATGTTACTTACAACAAGCAATTTCTTACATGATCTAAGATTCATGTACAAGTATATCTGTCACTGATTTCTCATACAACCTAATATCAGTTTTCTAACATGTTGAGGGCCAACCCCCTTCCGACTCCTTATTCAGTTATATTTCATCATTTTAATCCATTGGTTGAGTTGTTTTTTTCATCAATTTTATCAGCATCAAAGGTTAGTTTCAATGACCAAATTCAATTTTTACCATACCCGATTTCTTCCTTAGCAGTCAATACAGACCATTTATTCAATTTTCAAGTGTAGTAACTCATTAATATCATTTTTTTTTATTAACCTGGATATCCAACCCATTATGCGAGCCGATTAATCCCAGAGCAACCACTTGTTTTGCAGATAGCTCAGAGTCACCGTATTTAAACTTCTGTAGCCACAAGGGGATTTTGGATTTGAACATGGGACCTCCTGGTACTTTTGACCTTTGGAGCCAAGCTCAAACCAATCACGCACCACCCTTTTGGTTCATTAATATCTTTTAGTTCACCATATTTAGATTAGTGATTAGTTTGGGTTCATGGATTCAACTTAATTCTCTTTTTTGTGATTTGCATCATCAATGATGTTATTGATGTTGCACAAGTACACAAAGGGTTTTTACATACTAACGGTTCAGTAGCTTTGCTAAGTTGTTTTTGATAATAAGGGTAAATGTCTCAATAGTTATGTGATTGTGGTGCGATGCTGTTGCAGATTTTGTTGTGGAGCTAGGTTTTCACTAACTGGTTTTACTCACTCGGTGGGTGATTTTTAGTCTTGTCGATTTAATTATACAGTATTTAATATTACTTGTGAATTACATCCATTATGGCTGATTTAATTTTAGTTGTTAGAACCATAATTATATTATTCGTATGTAATTCTTTTATTTGATAAAAGATTGACTTTTTAAAGAAATCATTGATTTTTCTTTGGAAAATTCATTCATGCCATTTATACATAAAAGAATAATTCAATAAAAAGATTGACTTTTCTAAATAATAATTAATTTGTCATTGGAAAATTTATTAAATTCCATTTACCCATATTCATTTATTCATAAAACAAATAATTTAATAGGGATAGAAGGACATTTGAGTAATTTCAATCCATTGCTTGATTTCAATTCTATTGTTTGTGCCCTTGAGGGGCATATATGTAAATTGTCATGATAAAAAAAATCCCGATAAATGGTGTTTAGGTGATTTTATTGATCATTTATTTGTTGTCATGGTTAAAACAACATTTGAATCTAATTACGTTATATATACACAATGTAAGGATATTTACGTAATTTGACAAGGGAAGAACCTTGTTGGTTGCTAAACAACTACACTATTTGATTAAATAGGTGTAATTTAATTAACAAGTAACAATTTGAAATATAATTCTATGAATGAAATATGGTGTTTAATTAAAAGGGAATGTGGTAACCCATTCATTTTCTTTGGTTGGTACAAGACATAGACAGGATTGGTTGATTCCAATTCCATTGCCTCCTCTTTTCTTTCATTTTCATGCAACCAATTCCAATTCCAATTCATTTTGACTTGGTATAACACCGGAATGGTTGATTCCGATTCCAATTCCATTGCCCATCCTTCAATGTAAATGGGTAGAATCAGACAAGGGTATTTAAGTCTTAACACCCATAACTGATAATGGTGTCCAGTCTGTTTCCTTGACTAAATTTACTCACTCCAATAAGAATCATTTCTTTTATCAAGAAAAACTCACAAAACTCAAGACACCACATTTCCCAAATCAAGATTTACCCAAAAATCTTGATTTTAATTTACTTAAATCTTTAATTTAAGGGTTTGGTTCATTAATTACAAGTTCATTTGAAACTGAATTGTATGAGAAATGTAGGAAATGTGTTTTTTTTTAAGAAATGTGGAGGTGAGGAATGTGTCCAGTCTGTTCATTTGACCTTCCAATCCATCCATTAGTTAATTCCATGGTAGAATTAAGCTTTTTTGCTTTCTTTAATCTTACCCATTACTTGTCTCCTGAATCATAATTATTTCCACAACTTTTTCTGATTTAAAGCTAAATGCTTTTTGACTAACAAAGGATTTGAGCAGTAATTGTATGTAATTATCAGTTACAGTCACCCCAAAGCTTCAAAAAAATTAAAGAATTTGCATATCTCATTTCATGCTTGTGTTTTACTACTATTTCTTCCTTTCTTTCTAGATATCACCTACTACTGATGAGTCCATGCCTCCTTATTATCTTCCCCCACCACTCATATTCACAGAATTCCATGTGACTAGTTGTGTTTTTCTCTGCAACAATTCCCTTCAACTTCAAAAAACCCCCTCTTTTTCATCCTTCATTCTCCTCCAATTTAAGGGATCTGTTGAGTTTCTTCATACAGATGCATATACATGATACAAATACATTCCCCTTTTGTTTTTGAGCAATAAAAGTCTCACACATTTGAGTTTCTGGTATGGCTTCCTTCCCATTTGGCTTCTTCTGTAAGAGATCTAGGGCTTAGACTCTTGTTCATTGTGTTTGGAGATTAAGCAACAACAACAACAGCTGCTGCCTCTTTTCATCTTCAGACATTCAGGTAAAATCTGCAATTAATGTTCTTGACCCTTTCAGATTCTTGATATTATTATGCTTCAGTTTCTATCTTTATTATACCTTGAAAGATCTAAAAATTTCATGACAGTGTGAACACAAAACAATTGAATTTGCTTTTAACAGATGGAAATTCAAACTGATACCTGTCTTCACAGGGCGATTGGATATACATTGTTTGAGATTTACCCAAATCAGAACCGATACTTGTGTTCTTCCACCTTTGCTAGAGTAATTTGGCATAGAAAAAGCCTGGAATTTACAATCATATTCAAGTTTCCTAATTTCAGTTTCTGATTTTCCTAAATTATCCATCTTTTTTTTGAAAGATTGGGTGAATTATCATCTGGGTTGTTTCTATTTAATCATATCTTCAAATTTGTTCAAGATTTTAAGGTGGACCTTTTTTTGGATCAGATTACTATATAGTTAGTCATATGTACATACATATGTTTGTGCTATCTCTTTATGACAAGATTTAATTGTTTGATGTGTGTATCTTGTATATGAGTTTATGTTTCAAAGCAGCACTGACCATGGTTTTGTTTTATCGTCTAATTTACTTCGTGCTACTTGCATTCTTGTTAATGTTTCTTGTACATTGAGTTATGGTTCCATTTTCCTTACAAGTTCATAAAGGATTGGAACTAAGGTTGATTGCCAAACTAGAATTTGGGTTTCAATCGAACTTTTTAGAGAAAAGGTATCTATATCCTCACATTTTCTCCAATTTTAAATTTGCAGGGTGTATATATATAATCGCAAATGGGTCTCAAGAAAGAAATGACTGAAGATATTCCAGCTTTAAATCTCCAAGTTTGGCACCTTATAGCAATATTTGTGGCAGTATCCATCGTTGTCGTCCTTTTGTTGCTTTGGTGCTATACCTTCTCAAGAAAGAAATCTAAGAGGGTAAATGGCAGACTTCCGGTTAGCCAAAAACCAACTGTGGTGTCAGCAGAGATCAAAGACATACGAGTTGACCAAAATTCAGCTAATACATTTATAGGCCAAGATGCAAATTCTCACACCCTATGGGACAAGTTCAGTGACAAAGATAAAGACTCAGACAAGCTCTTAACACGTCCAAGTGTCGATAAGAATAAATTGGGTGACAATAGCAGTCAATCGGGATCTTTTAATCATTTGGATAAAGAAGATGTGGGCCCTGACTCTGGCGAAAAGGGAACGTCTGATATATATAGATCTTCTTCACATCCTATGACCGGTACTTCCCCTTTATCTGGTTTACCCGAGTTCTCTCACCTTGGTTGGGGTCATTGGTTTACATTGAGGGATCTGGAGGTTGCAACAAATCGGTTTTCAAAGGATAACGTCGTTGGTGAGGGTGGCTATGGGGTCGTATATCGTGGCCATCTTGTTAATGGCTCTCCTGTGGCTGTCAAGAAGATTCTCAACAATGTGTAAGTTCCTTTGAAGGCCTTTTTGAGTCCCACACTATCTGATTTCTCAATTCATCACTCGTTGATTATGTGAGTTTCTTAACATGAGGTTTATCTTTCTAATGCTTGGATTGTAGAGGACAAGCTGAAAAGGAGTTTCGAGTTGAAGTTGAAGCAATTGGTCATGTGCGCCATAAAAATTTAGTTAGGCTCCTTGGATATTGCATTGAAGGAACCCATAGGTATTTACTTTCCTTGAATCTTTCTAAAATATTGAGCATATAGTTCTATATTTGGATGACCTTGGTGCATCAAGGCTCTTCAACTTTGCAAACCATGGGAATATTTTTGTAACTCCAATCTTTATCCTTTTGATCATAAAGGAGTACCCTTATGAGTTGTTCACCCCTTTTTGTGTGCTAAAAGAAATTGAATCTAACAAATGAATGATAAAAGGTACTTACTTGCTCACCTTGTTTCAAATATGAAAATTCGTAGATAGCACATTAGTTTGAAGAAAGGGTAATTTTGTTGATGTGAACTTGAACGTTACTTAACCACAAGGGTTGTGGCGTAGTGGTTGAGGCCTTGGTGGATGTGGTGGAATATCCCATCTGCTTAGGGTTCGATTCCAAGCCTACACGACAATTGTGGCCACTGAGTTTATCAGGGCTGATTCCTTGCAGTCACAATTTGCCGGATTAGTCCAGGCATAGTCTGGGACACTCTTCCAAAAAAAACCTTGAATGTTACTTGTGTCTAAATCTATCTTTTTTTCATGAAACTTTAGGTTGTTGGTTTACGAGTATGTGAACAATGGTAATTTAGAGCAATGGCTTCATGGAGCTATGCGTCAGCATGGATATCTTACTTGGGAGGCTCGCATGAAAGTCATCCTTGGTACTGCAAAGGCGTAAGTCCTTTTCCAGGATCCCTTCAGAAATAACTGAAACTGTTTGTTTCATCAAACCTTTCATAACGTGATGTTTATTTGCAGGTTGTCGTACTTGCATGAGGCCATTGAGCCAAAAGTGGTGCACCGAGATATCAAGTCGAGCAATATATTACTAGATGATGAGTTCAATGCTAAGTTGTCTGATTTTGGACTTGCCAAGTTATTGGGTGCTGGAAAAAGTCATATCACTACCAGAGTGATGGGTACCTTCGGGTAAGCTGTCTGATTTTGGACTTAACATCCCATAAGCAAATAATTTTAAAAAAATGAATATATATTTGAAAATCATGAGTCCTGGTACTTCTTATTGTGTTTGCTGTTATGTTTCTGGTAATGGTTCAGTGTTGTTGGTTTTGGTTAAAATGTCAAATGAACACAGTTCTAGTTTCTGTGGATGAAATTGGATATCTTGTTAAATATATTTTATATTATTTTAGTAAATAACTCAATCTGCTGTTTGGCAGTTGCTGAATGATTTGGTGCAGAATGATTAAGTGGTCAGAATGATTAAGAGGCTTTCATGATATAGTGAAAAATGAAATATAATTGTTTGGTAATTGTTTATAATGAAATTATGGCGCTTAATGGTTAAGGGAGACCCATGATACAAAACCATTCAGAGGATTTTAGAACCATTAAGAGGCATACTTTTTTTTTGCCAAACAAGATTTACCTCTTAATGATTTAGAGTTTGCCTCTTAATGGAATTATTAAGAGGTAAACAAACAACCCCATTTTGACTAGTTTTGATGTTGTACAGATATGTAGCACCAGAATATGCAAATAGTGGGCTTCTGAATGAGAAGAGTGATGTTTATAGTTTTGGAGTTTTGCTGTTGGAAGCAATCACAGGAAGAGATCCGGTAGATTATGGTCGTCCAGCAGACGAGGTATGTACTCCAAATGAGAAAACATCTAGAGATAGTTTTGTTATGGAGTTTAATGTGTTCTGTTGGAATAGGTGAACCTGGTGGATTGGCTGAAAATGATGGTTGGAAACAGACGATCAGAAGAGGTTGTTGACCCTAACATTGGTAGCAGACCATCCAGAACAGCACTTAAACGGGCTCTTTTGACGGCTTTGAGATGTGTTGACCCTGATTCCGAGAAAAGACTTACAATGGGTGAAGTCGTGCGCATGCTTGAGTCTGAGGAGTATCCGTTAACACGAGAGGTTTGTCTTTGAACCTGTTTGAAAAAAGGTAGTTTCTTTTTTCTTTTTCCATTTGTTGGTACTGAAAAGTGGTTGGATTACAGGGTCGAAGACGACGTAGGAGTCAAGCAAATGCCACAGAACCGGATTCTCAGACTGAGAACTCTGATGCAGAGAAGGGTACCAAATGAAAATTGAAGCCGTTATTACAATGTAGAAAACGGGATCATCCATTGAAATCTCGAAGCTCGTAGAAGATGATGCTAATACGAAACACATGTTTTTGTTTTTTGTTTTTTTATGTGTCCTTTTTACATGTAGATGTTGGAGATATTGTTTTGTGCATGAAAAAAAATCAGATTAATGGTGTGTACAGTTTCTTTATATGGGTGTGATCAATACTAGATTGGCATGACCATAGTTTTTTTTTCTGTAGTAATGGATTCCCTTTTCTTTTCCTTTGCTTTACTTTATACAACCATGATATTTACTTGTATTATTGTTATATGCTTACAACATTCAAATGCCTTTTCAAGATTTCAAGATTTCAAGATCTGCCAAGCTCTGAAAAAGGGATTTTGGTTGTTTGTTTTCGAGAAATTTACAAAAATAGCCAATTTACCGACTCTTTTCATTATATAGCCAGAACCCAACTTCATTAAATATTCAATGCTTACGTAAAAAGCTTATGCATACGTGTAATGATTGGTTTTCGAGCAAAAAAAAGAAAAAAAATCATTTCGCAGAAAGTGGTTTTTACGCAAGGATTCTTATTATTTGGGTTAGAAAATGACTAAAAAGTGAAACCACCTATCAGTTTTTGACTATTTATGTGAAATTTGCTTTCTTTTTCACTTGCAGTGCCTTTGCAGCAAAGCAATAAAGGCAAACCACCAGTAGAAGCAAAGTAGTTGCAATTGGTTTGATAATGAAGCATGGTTTTGGTTGTGTGATGTTACTTTTCAAGATTGACAGCAACCAACCAGACTCATCTGTTTTCAACAAAAAAAAGAACATTTGGTAAATAAGACAAATGAATGCATCAACAAGCAGTGCAGTGAAGAGTATGCTTTGCCAAAACCACATTTCCAGAAAGCAAATGAACTTGTTTATCATAGAGTTTGTTTGGTGAAAGCGAGCCACACCTAATCCCTTCCATATTTACGACAAATTACAAAGAAAGAACAAACACCTTTTTCAAACAAAAGAATATGTAAAATGATTGATTTTACACAACATAAATATCTGCTAAACAATGACATGATGATTAAGCAGAGGTAAAGGGTCCAGCCAGCCCTAGAGATTGAGATTCATTTCACAAATGTGGTGCTTCAGTTTGGGGTCCAGCACGAGCATTCAACAACGGCTGCAGTGCTTTAACGACAATGCTCATGTTTGGCCTGAAATCTGCTTCATATTGCACACACAAGGCTGCAACCGCCGCCATCTATCAACACACACAATCCATGGATATCAGTTTCATAAGCTAAAAAGAATTACATGTTCTTTATAGGTAATATGCTCAAAATTTAAAGAATACAACATCTATGAAGCATTAAGTACAAATCACGAATGCATTGAGAGTTGTGAACAATAGGTGGATGGTTTTAAAAAAGCCCATCTCACCATCGACCCCCTTCCCCACAAAAATCAAAACGATATAGCATATTTAGTGGTTTACATACAGATGTATACGATTACAAATGATTGTAATTTCTATCTTGTTCAAACATAAATTTCTGATTTTCTTTTTTAACGAGGAATTGCATTAATTTTCCATTCTTGTTTTACAGTAAAATTTTACACCCAGCTGCTTACATGGCTAACATATTTTAATTTATGAATTATGCAACAACTTATTTCTTTAACAATTCACTTTTGGATGCACACACACATATAAATCGCAAGCTCATATCCCAAGTGTTTTACACTCGATGGATCCAACATCCTGCATTTAATCACATATTGTTGTTTTCCCTTGCAATATATATATATATATACACACACACACACACAAACATAAACTAAGCACACGAAAGTTTAATCTGGAATACCTTGGCAACTGCCTTGGGCGGGTATTCCCCATTCAGTCTAATATCAACACACTGTTTCACCTTATCTTCACTGAGTTTTGGTGTTGCCTGACATAATATAATATTTACAAATAGTTTATATTTAAAGGAAACTCAAAAAGAAGCACAAAGGGAGTACCCCATATAAGGGTTAAAGAATAAGTATGTGTAGCATACCCATGTGACCAGGCTCTGCTGACCACGAGGCAAAGTGTGGTCAACCGGCTTCCGGCCTGTCAAGAGTTCTAGGAGAACCACTCCAAAGCTGTAAACATCACTCTTTGAACTCAACTGTCCAGTCATAGCATATCTGCCGAAGAAAGTCAAAGAAAGCACAATGAATAACCGAACTTTTTTCTTCTATTAAAATCCATATTCTCATAAAGATAGTTGTGGGAAACAAAATCAAACACAGAATTTATGTGGTTCAACAATTTGCTTGTATCCATTATCAAGAGAATTTCCATGGCACAAAGAGCAACACATTTCAAACATGGCACCTTACCTCATAGGATTTTGCCATGAAGCCAAGGTGCTGCGATTTCATCGCATCAGAGTGGCACATTGACACAACTTCAGAGTTTTGGTTTATGTCTAGATTTACTATAGAACAAGACCATACTTCCTTTTATTAAACCAATACAATTACAATCCCATAAAAGAAAAAAACATAAGTCTCATCATGAACAAAACCAAACTGCTAACTCTTCAACATCCTTCTCTTCTCGACAAGTTTCAACATTTATTTTCGAGCAGCTCTCACACCTCTTTTTTGCAAATACTTTTTTGTGCCTATGCCTATCTTCAGATTTTTTATGTAAGATCTTTTCTTGTAGCCAATAAGCTTTCTCTAACTGTAAATGGTACTTTTCACTTGGTTATTCATCTAGGCACCAGTTTTCTTTAACATTAAACTAATAAAACTAGATGGGTAATGATCATTTTTATTTATCGACTACTTTTCATTTACCAATGATTTTTCAATTGCAAAAAACCAAGCCTTTTATTTATTAAATTAGCCATTGTTTTATGAATTTTGATGTTTAAAGTACTAGCTTAAAAAAATTTAAATCTAAAATACAACTTCATAAAAGATTTATTATCATATACTTCAGTTTTTTTCACCATGAGACATGTGTCATGGAGTTTAACCGACTCATATGAAGGTTACAGGATATTACGCACAGGGATTAGCATGATGGTATGTTATTCTAGTATCCCCTCAATCTTTCTAGGGTTTCATGTATTTTAGAATACTCCTTGTGAATATCTAAATAGAATTATCTAGAGATGTAATCTTGTTCATCCATGTAATTCAATCATGGCCATCAACTTAAGAATGGGAGGCCTTTACAAAGGGAGGAGCCTCATTTGATCCTCAATCCTTCGAGTAATAAACTTGAGTATTCTTCCAAACTTTCTCCCTCTCTAAAGCCTCATTGGTTGTTAATTAGCTTCGTTGGTTCCAAGTTTGGCCAACTTTGTAGAAGTACTAAATGCAATACACGAGCTTGTGAAGACAACTCCGTGACGAGTGGTGTCAGATCAAAGGTAGAAGTAACAAAAGCAACGAGGAACAAGTGTTGTGGTCAGATAAGAGACCCGAGGACAAGACTCATCATGAAGCTCCCAATACTCGAGGCAAGAGTCATGGTTTGTCAAAGGAGTTCATGACTAACTTGGAATCTAGAGTCAACTTCAACGGGGAGTAGAAGGACTCCAACCATGAGCTAGAATAAGCTTAAACGTCATGTTGTGCAAGAACTTGCAACTCCTCACAATAGCTGAGTAACTAGTGGACCTCAAAGAAACCTTTAAAACCAAGGAAAGTAAGGGATACAAATGGAAGAAGTGGGGGAGAGAGACCCACTCACACTAGAAATGATGATACTCAAAAGACTCCTACTAAAAATGGAAGATGAGGGACTTCAATGAGACGTCCAAACCAGTAAAATGTTTCTCGTGTGACAGGAGATTAGATAATGGAATGGCCAAAGATGGCGGGTTTCCATGCCATGGAAGCACGAATTGAAAAAGGTGGGAGAAAAGGAGTGCACATGGGTTCCTTTATGAGTACTCGATGTCGTTATGGCAAAGACGAAAGCATCAAAAGTGACAACAATGGGACTACAATTCGTGGAGACCAAGGTCAATGGATCAATGGTAAAAGCTCTTGTTGACTCTTATGCAGCTCATAATTTCATAAGTGAAAATGAGGTCAGGAAATTTGGACTCCAAGTAGCAAAAGGAAAGGGTTCCATGAAAGCGGTAAACACGAAAGTCAAACCCATCTTTAGTGTTGCAAAAGACATAAGAGTGTAGAAAAATGGAAGACGAGGGATTTCAAGGAGACGTCCAAGCTAGTAAAATGTTTCTATTGTGACAAGCAACCCCGGATAATGGAATGTCCAAAGGTAACGGATTTCCATGCCACACGGAAGCTAGATTTGAAGAAGGTGAGAGAAAAAGAGCATATATCGGTTTCTTTATGAGTGATCAATGTTGTTAAAGCAAAGGTGGGAGCATCAAAAGTGACAACTGTAGAACTACAATTCATAGAGGCCAAAGTAAATGGATCAACGGTACAAGCTCTTGTGGACGCCTATACAACTCATAATTTCATAAGTGAAGATAAGGTCCAAAGATTTGGAATCTAAGTAGCAAAAGAAAAGGTTCCATGAAAGACATAAACTCAACAGCCAAACTCATCTTAGGAGTTACAAGAGACATAAGATTGAAAAATGGTGAACGGGAAGGTACGATAAACTTTTTGGTGATTTTGATGGATGATTTCAAGCTTTTACTAGGGTTGGAGTTCTAACATGGTAAAAGCTTTTCCCAATGCATTTTGCTAACTTTGGATGATTTCGAACTACTTTGATAGGCACGACTCTTATTTAAGTTGTAGGAGTTTCATGAGAGTCGTGTCTTGTCCTCGGTCTCTTCTCCAACCACAACTCTCTTCTCCTCATTGTCCGCCATGAGCGAGTAGTAAACGAGGCTCCTCCCCATGGCCATGATCGAATCACATGAATGAACAAGATTACATCTCTAGGGGACTATATTTAGATATTCACTTGTACTCTAGAATACATGAAACTCTATAAGGGTACAGGGGATTCTAGAATAGTCTACCATCATTTAGATTATTGAGCCGGATATCGTGGAACCTTTATGCGGGTGGTCACACATGGCTCCTTTAATGTTGGTACCATGTTGGAGGCCATGTCTTGTGACTACCATAACTTCAAATTGACTTTTGGATGTCTAACCTAGTACATCAAAGAACAAAAAATATTACATTTGAAAACCATGTTTCTACTTATAGTGTTTTTTTTGTGAGTAAATAAATTGATTTGAACTATGAAAGTTGATGCCTGGTCTTTTCACTTTCGAAAATCTAAGCAGGACTTGTTTATAAGTTAGGAAGATGATGTACTATAACGCACTAAATAGACACCACAATGAATTCCTAACAAGAAGTCATGAAAACACCAAGGTTGAAACACACATTTCTACCACGAGCTGACAACATTTTTGTAAGCTAAAAAACACTTGATAGCAAAAACTATCAAGGGGAGAAAGAATTAGGCATTTATGAATTTTCTTTTTTTAAGTAGAATGTTCAGTTAACTTCCTTATCAATTGTTATACACCATTATTTTTTGAACAATAATAAAGTGGACATCAGAAATACACCCTATTAGAAATGGAATGGAATTTTGGATACTCCCTTGGTTACAGAAAATAGAGAAATTATAACTTTTAGGCTCAGCCACGTCATTTCATATTCAAAACAAACGTAGATATCAAACTTTCTTTAAAACGTTTGAAGAGTTTATATCAGTTTTGGAGTTGAAAATTAGTTTGTTTGACCTCAAAATCATGTTATGCTTCTTTTCAGGACATACGTATCATCATATCTAAATGAATCTTTAGGATTGTAATACTATGTTCAACAACACCATAGATATTTTACTTGAAAAATTCTAGGTATGCAGTTCCTCAATTTCCCATGATGAAGCCGTGAACCCTTAAGAATCTGACCAAACTGTATTGTGAAAAAGAAAAATGAAACTTAAACTTTAAATATCCAAATAAGAACTTACTCAGGTGCATGATAACCAAAGGTACCAAGAACACGGGTGGAATGAAGGCGCGCTGCCATGTCAGGTGCTTGATTTGACAAATCAAAATCAGCAATCTTAGCAACATCATCATCAAAAAGCAGAACATTACTGGACTTAATATCACGATGGATAATATGAGGCTGCGCCTTTTCATGCAAGTATTCAAGTCCTTTTGCAGCCCCAACAGCGATCTTAACTCTTTGAGACCATGATAGAACTGGACCGGGCTGTGCACCTTTAACGCCTTTTCTTCCTGCATCCATTAAATGAAATATTTAGTATTTCCTATAAACCGGCTAAAACTGCATGACCACAAGGTGATAAGTAACAAAACAGATAAATCAGACAAAATAACTTGACAAACAAACATCATCAAAGTATTTAAATCCATGCAAGGATAAGTTATCAAGCTTCTGATGATCAAAATCTATTGGGATGTCATATCCAATAAACATATGCAGCAAGGAGAGAAATGCTGAGAAAATGGGACAGCACAGAAAACTGGAAATGGAAAAGAGGAGACATTGCAAAAGCAAGTGAAGGAGTTGTACGGCGGAAACATGAAAAGAAGACGAATGTGTACAAACAAAAAAGTAGAGAGAGAGATGAGAGAAACAGAAAACAAAACGTCAAAACACTAATTATATAAAAAGCTGGAGCGTGAATATATTTATGCTTCTAAAACTATACATAATTAGATATATATAAGATGCCAAGGGACTGATAAACGGATATCTGTCAATAAGCAACAAAATCTGACAAAACTTTCTCTTAGAACAGAAGAGACCATGTCATGCTGACTTCTGACTATCGACATCTGAAATGTTTATTGTGCTGAAAACCTGAAAGTATCAGAATAGATTCACATGCCATTACAGTAAGAAAGACACTTACAGTAAAATGTCTCTCTCAAAGGTGTTCCTAGTTTTCAGGTTCTAATATATATTAACTTCATAAATAACACAAAGAAGACTTAAGATATCAACTCAAAAATAAAACCATTTGGTGTTTAAGACATCCATACATTTACGGCAAATATATCAGAGCTTAGATCGTGCAGTATCTAAAACACTTGCCGTGCAGAATATCATGAAGAGACCCATTTGAAGCATATTCATAGGCCAGCACTCTTAGACCACCATCAACGCAATACCCGAGTAGCCCGACGACGTTATCATGTTTAAGCCTCGATACCATAGAAACCTGTCATGATAGGCTAAAACCATTAGGAACCCAAAACTTAAAGTTTACCATCTAACGTAGTCCCTCCATCCATGAAAATCACAACACTTGCCTTTTTGGGAGGTCCCAAGAAAATTGCAACAATCTTTTTGGCAAGTTTTTAACCTAAAGTTACTCAATTGTCCATTCTCATCATTACAATTTAGGACCACACAAGATCTCATTACTTTGTCATTATTGAAGGGTATTTATGACATAATTAACGGTCAACTGAGCAGTTTTCATGGAACAAATGGAAAGTAAGAAAGAAGCCCAACCTGTGCTAAGAATTCTTGGTCTGGTTGCTTACTGGAGTCAAGCTTTTTGATAGCTGCTGCTTGCCCACTTCTCAAGACACCATGGTAAACTCGTCCATATGATCCTTCACCAATCAAGGACTTTGTACCAAAGTTATCTGTAATTTCTTTTAACTCGTCCACTTGAAGAGCAGGGACAGCAATAGGTTGGATAGCTACGGCCTGTGTGTCCTTTGGTGCAGCCTCTGTGGCACGATAACCTGCATTATGCCCTGAAGCCATAATTTCTCCTTAATGAATGTCTGTTTGTAAAATTATAAATGAGTGATCTCAAACTTTTGCTTTTTATTGCAAAGTAACCACAACTCTTGCGAACATGCAAACAAAAACGCACACACTTCGCAAGTGAGTGATTTTGGCCAAACGGCGCCATATGTCATTTCTTTGTGCATTTACATTCACTCAATCTGTCCAGAGTAGCTCATACTTTAAACTACGATGTTTTTTTGGCAGTTTGCAAAAAGAAGGATGGTTAGCTAACAACAGAGAGCTACATATGATGGTTTAAAAGGTGTCAATAACTTGAGTTAACTTTGGAGGTCAAACATTGGTTTTTAGTAGTATATTGATGAATGTAGTTATTAACTTATTCTCAATAATTTATAAATAATGTACAAGCTTTGACCGTTTAAAGTTTAATAGTAATTCTTTACTAAATGAAATAAAGTTAATCATCCATACTGAAGCTATGGTTCATTACGGATATGAATGGCATTCCTAAGTGAATGCTACCTTCCCTAACTGCCAAAAGAAAATGAGAATTACTATAATGCAACCATGTGAAGCAATTTACCAACAAGTGACATGCTTGAAACAAAAGTTCCATAAACTTGGAACAGAAAAGCAATATATCATGCTCAAATCAGACATAACCAAAAATTTCATGGTGATCATGCACTACACACAAGCTACAGTTTGTGATAAAGAATCACCTGCTGCATTATTTGCCATGAATGGTCCATTATCATAAGACTTGTGCATATCATCTTCTCCACAGCAGTTGAAGCAGCTCATAATCGCTTGCCCTTACTGACACCTCTGGACAAGTTGCAAGGTTGCGTTAGACAAAAGCTTGCAAATCATATCTTCATTCATAAGGAATTCTTCTGGCAGAATAACTTTTCAGTAGTTCCTCAAGAAGGAAAATGGGACTTAATTCACACAATTCTGAACAATGCCTTCTAGGACATCAAAATCACCTCATACACAATATATTCAAGTTAACACGTTTGATGGGTGCAAACCATTTAGTCTTGTAGATCTAAACAAGTAGGTATGTAACTTATCCCCTCATTCACAAGTGAATACAAGATATCTTTAGTTGCTTTGAGGACGAAACTGAAAATAAACAAATAGAGTAAAGAAACTGCATACTTGTATACAATATACCATTAAAGGGAACAACTTCAGAACAGAAATTACAGAAAATCTAGTTGATGATAGTCTTGACATCAAAAGGAAAGTCTAAAATCCAAGGGTTTGTGACTGGGAGCCATCTTTCACCTCTACTGTTCTTTTGTTTGTTCAATTCTACAGAACAAAGCATAATATATAGCAATCTAACCAGTGCAGAATCAAGAACACCAAAAATTCATCAAAAAACATGCTTTTTTTTGCCAAATAACATAGTTGACTAATTATTGCTACAAATTTGACTCGATCTACTTAGAAACTAGTAGGATCAATACCCACCCCCATCAAGAAAGATCCCAATCTAAGAAATCAACTAGAACCACAATCAACAAAATCCAAGTTCACAATTGGAAGATCTGATCAGTTGTAGAAATTTAAAGGGTTTCATCAGAATCAAAGAGACATAAGAAATTGTTGGAGGAAAAGACAGAAAACCCACCTAGGATCTTTTGTAGTTGGGACTGGAATCAAGATTGAGGGAAACAAAAGAAGGGAACTTTAGCAAACAGAAGCAAATAATTGGCGTAGATCAGAAGACGGCTAAGGTGCACCGGATGAGGGAAAAGCGCGTAGGTTAGAAGAAGAAGAATAGGAGGAGGAAGGCAAATATCAGAGTTTGTTTTTTTTTCTCTCTTTTTCTTTTTCTTTTGTTTTATGGCTGCTTCTGCTTGTTATCTTTTGTCGCCACTTGAAACTCTTTGGCACATTCCTTCAAAGGAGGTTTTTGGAATTAGCATTTCAAAAACGGTTGATTTATTTCGATATGATATTGATAATAAGCATTTTTGAGTGTTTGGATAAATAATTTATGCCGTGTCAAACCGATAATAAGTAGTTTTTAAAGAAGTTAAACTCTTCTGATTTATAGATGGTGTTTGGGATTGCTTATAAAAACAACTTATTGACTTATTTCGGTATGATACCGGTAATAAGCACTTTTGAATGTTTGGATAAACAACTTATACCGGTGTCAAACTGGTAATAAGAAGTTTTTGTAAAAGTTAAAACCATTATAACTTATAATAAGTTGATAAACACTCTTGTATAAAAATATAAGTTGTTTCAAATAAGCAATCTCAAACACCTCTATAATAAGTTGATAAGTGTTTTTATAGAATAACATAAATTGTTTCAAATAAACAATCCCAAACACCCTTTAAAAATACAATTAATTGCATTTTTTTTACATATGTTATTGTTTAGATACCTTCAATATTCCAATTGGCCAACATGTATTAATGACAAAATGATTAAATTATTTATGATAATATTGAAATAAATGAAAATAGCTTAAAATTAGAACGAGAAACGGTCAATGAATGAATTAAGGTCAACTTTAAAAAGTCGTTATAAATATCGGGTCAATTGATTTTCTTAGAAACATGTGACATGGTCAATTTTTTACCCCCAACTCTTGTTACTATTTGTGGTATTTTAAAAAGGGTAAATAAATAAATATGAAAAAAAATAAAATAAAATTGGTTTTTATTTTTATGGTAAAAAAATGTGAAAAAAAATGAGGAAAGGGAGTCAATCGTATCATTAATTGAAAGTGAGAAGTGAAAAAAGAGAGTTTATGTTCAATCGGATAAAAAATGAAAGAAAATTTTTGATTGAGAGTGAAAAATGTAAATTTGGCCTGAGCATTGAAACCAGGAGGTCGAATGTAACTTCTTGATAGTTAAATGGATGCATTAGATGTTAACAGGTCCAAACCAGAAGGACTTGTTTTATAAATATGTCAGATTCTGAAATTTGAAAGGGATGGAACGATGTCGAGCTTTGAGACCTCTTATTGGCTCATTTATTCAACCAATAAGCCAAAAAAATACAGAGTTAAATAGCCAATGTCCTCCACTACATTTTTGGTTCAAGAAGATCAGTATTTCGTAGAGTTTTGAGAGAGAAATCGATGGTTGAAGTTTGAGTTTGAAAAACTCCGTTTATTGATGATTGGAAGTAAAATACTCAACCAAATTTTGAGTTTTTTATACGGTTAGTTTTGTTTTTAGGTCCTCTATGGAACCTTAGTAGTTTTATGTCTCATATTTTTAGTTTTGGAGGTCCGATTTTGCATTTTTTTTTTACTGAATTTTTAGTGGATTTGAGACCTAAACTTTAAATGAGTAAATCAGACTCAATACTTGACGATTTTCGTTGATTCTTATTCCTATGGTTGAGGCAAATCATTTTCTAGAGTTTCAGCAAAAAGAATCAGCGAAAACGGTCAAAAGACGAGGTCAAACGGGCTGAAAAAGTCGTTGTCGGCGGCAGCACTCGCTTCGGGTTATAAACCCGAACTCGGGTCGGATCTAGTGCAGTTTCCGGTCGGGCTTGGGTCCAGATCCGATGTATCTTTGGCCAACCACTGTTGGGCTTTAGTTTTGTTATGGGCCATCACGTTTTATTAGATAGGAGTCTATATTCTTGTTAGGTATTTATTTAAAGTTTTGGACTAAATGTTTTTCCAAATTAATTAGAATGATCCATTTTAATTGGTTATTTAGTTGGACTTCCAATTATTAAGTTTGAGCCTGAGTTAATTAATTATTTTCATACTACATTAAGATACAATTATGTTAATTAATTAACTTAGCTTATAAATTAATTAATACTAGTTGTGTACCCGTGCAATGCGGCAGGAGCCATGAATTTTAACGATTTTGAGGTTCCACTGATTTTATAAGATAAGATTTAACGATGATATAGGTTACACTTGGTCTTTACATATTAATACAATTTGAATAAATAAGAGTTATGGTTCCAATTACAGACTATTGATGAAAAAAATTGTATGACAGTTAAAATCCAATATATTTAAAATCCAACATATTTAAATGACTCCACAAATGTGTTCGATTTACACCAAGAGCAAAGAACCAAAAAACTTGAGTTTTAAGATAAACACTCAAAACCAATAAAAAAATACAAATTTGACAGATCATAAGCCATGAAAAGACAAAAAAAGATGGAGTTTAGAATTAAATTTCAACTGCTTACCC
>NC_037542.1:3218072-3224352 GCF_001531365.2 Cynara cardunculus var. scolymus | reverse complement strand
AAGTATAAATCGAAAATATTAAAAATATTTTTTCACAGTATATATAATATATAATAATATAATTAAGTCAAAAACTATTCAATATTGGACTCATTTCGAAGGTATTAACGAGACGATTATAATGGTGTAACTTGCTAAAATAAAAATGTATTTTTTAAACATGTTTTAATTGATATACGATTATGTATGTTAATTTGGTGAAAGTTTAAAATGAAACATTTAAAAGTAAAAGACGTAAAGTAAATTAATTAATTAATTATAGGGGTATAAAATGTAAATTTAAAATTATAATTTTAAAAAAATCGATTGTGAGAAGGTGAGTGTATGTGAGGGGGTGAGTGTATGTGAGGAGATGAGGGGGTGAAAAGGTGAAAAAGTGACCTAAAGATAGTATAAAGGGTATTTTGGTCCCTTAGTATTTTAAGACTTTAAAACTTTTGTTAAATTTGCTTAATAAGATAGTATAAAAATTAATTTAAATTATTATTTAATTAATATATTAATTTGTTATAGAATACTCATTAGTTAATTATATCCTAAAAAGGTGTATATGCAATTATTTAATTCAAATGATGGATTTTAAGCCTTGTATTTTAGTTAAATATTATTGAGATGTTTTAACGTGGGAAAAATGATTCCTTTGGTGATTAAAAGGATAAACGATGTTAAGAGTAGTTATCGAGTGTGGTACCGAAAGTTTTTTTTTAAATTGTTTCGATGATTTAAGAACGAGATTAAAACATTGTATTTTGAGTTAAGCATTTATCGGGATGCTTTAATTTAAAGAGATGAAATTATAAGATATTAAAACGTCTTTTTTAGGATGCAATCGAGTTTTAGACTTGGGGTTTGACTAAAGTTAGTCGGGGTTGACCGAGTTGACCAATGGTTGACTTTTGACACGTTTGACCTATGTGGATTTTAATGATAGGTCAAATAGAGTTGTCTGAGGCATATTAAAATGCTTGTATATGAAGTTTGTTAGGTCAGGTCGGATTGACCATAATTGACCTTTGTTGACTTTTGGAGAAATTAAGTCATTAATGAAATATTATGGTATGAAATGTGTAAGTATTTGGTCAAGAGCTATCAGTAGTCTATCTACTCGTAATCAAGTGAGTCTTCATGAGACTTATAATGAGACTATCTACCCGCAATCAAGTGAGTCTTCATGAGACTTATAATGAGATGCATACCTATGTATAAATTTATTTTCGAGCATTATATGATTTTTATGGTGATGTGCACGTATACATGATATTTCAGTTTACATACGTGATAGAATATATTTTACATGTATGTTATTTTATGATTAGTTGCATGATATGTGTTTATTTTGTTTTCAAATAACTCTAACATGCTATTTCATATGAAAGTTTTATGATCAGTTTTTAATGGGTGGACATTTGACCATTAAGTCATACTACAAGTGACATGATCCCATAATGGATGTACAGACAGGTACAAGTCAGACAAATCAAGGAATGCCAGTGACTAAATGACTCATACCCGACAGACATTTTATGATATCTCTTTTCCTCCAGTGTTGCATGTTTTTCAAAAAATGCATAATATTTGGTACAGAGTTTACAAGTTGATGTGTATAATGTGAAATGATTTTTATTCACACAAACCATGAATTTACTGAACTTTATAAGTTGACTATAATATGCATCTCAGGGAAGAAGGTTTCTGGTTGGACTTAGGAAAAAGGGCAAATGCAGAGACTTGACTAGACCATTTAAGTTTAATATTTATGTGTAATCATCTATGATATAAATTTGTAAAGTAATCCGGTATGTGACGGGCTGACATTAAGTTATATATTTATTATTTTAAAGTCTTCTGTTATGAACGGTCTAAAGTTTTAATTTAGTCATCATTTTGGAGTGTGTTTTTGGAAAATCTGTTTTAAATTACATAACATTTCTCATGGTAAAATGTGAATGTTAAACTTTTCTTATTTTTAGTAGTTCAAATGTAAAATAACTTTAGGATCTTATAATATTAATTGAGGTGTAAGTAAGTTAATTTGGACATTTATGATTATAATTTTTTTTTTTGGTTTTATTTGTATTTTTTTTTTATAAAACTATGGGTTTTCAGACCAGTTGAAGTGCACCGACTAATTCCTTAGCCGATACAACTGACATAGAGTCATCACAAGTGAACCTCCATGGCCATAAGGGCTTTGACACAAATAAATACAATACTAAAATAAATATTGTTACTTCGATCTTTTTCAATGAAATCATCACGCAATAAATCAACAAACTCCAAAGTGATCTCTCTTTCCCTTCATATATATATATATATATATATATATATATATATATATATATATATTTGGGTTCAAGTGAGAACAATCACGGTAAAAAAAACACGAAAACACATATATAACATGTGATAATATAATCAATCACATATGATTAAGGAACATGGTCAAACAACGGATGTTCGCACAATTTGGCCACGACCTAGGTTGTGGCCAAAATTGCCCAGCTCTCTAGTAGATATATAGTACACCTTTTTTTAATTTAAGAAGTTATAATTGTAGATTTGTCAAAAATAAATTCGTGATTTTAAGATGATTTGCATTCAAATAAATCTAACATGTAACACCCTCATTTCACCATGAAAAATGTCACATCATCATTAATACCTTTTTTATAATTACTCAAAGACAACTTTAAATCAAAATCATTTACAATGGAAGACTTTAAATCAATAAATATGTAACTTAATTCTAATCCATCCATAGCGGGTTAAGTTACAAAATTATCCGTCATATATGTCTAGACATAAATACTGAATTTAAATGGACATGACAAGTCTTTATGTGTCATTTTCCTTTGTCCAGCCTGGAACCTCATGTTTCTGAGATGCTAGTCAGGTTATAAAGGTCATTGAGTTCATGGTTTGCGTGAACAAAATCATTTTGCATCATGCATATCAACTTGTACATTTTATACCAATTAGTAGGCATTTTCTTAAAACATGCGACCCTAAAAAAAGTGATCTCATAAACTATTTGTTTGGATATGGATCACTTTGTCACTAGGTTGACCAATCTGCACCTACTTGGCATCTATTACGGGGTCGAGCCACTTGTCGTGTGACTTTTTTTTAAGTGTGATTTACTGGTCAAAGGTCCACCCATTAAAACTTATCATAAAACTTTTCTATGAAATAACATGCTAGAGTAATTTGAAAACAAAATAACTACATAGCATGCAAACATACATATAAAATATATTGTATCATGTACGTAACTCAATCATCATGCATGTCTACATATCACCATACAAATCATACGTAATACCCTTAAATTTGGAAAGACTGTCTAATTAAAATTTTCTGTTAAAATATCAAATAAGGATTTAATCCCTTATTAAATGTCAGTAATTGATTACCTACAATGACAATCTAAGTTTATATCAATAAATAAATTCCAACCTTTAACACAAATCTACAATAAGGGACGGATGTTACTAAAACATAATGACATACGCTATCTCCAATATACGAAAGATGTCTCCCAGATAGCTAATTCCTCCTCATGCCTCTAACTTGCACTTAATCATCATAGTGTCGCTAGAACCAAACCCCAATGAGAACCTGATGCACATGCCGACAAAAATAAAAGATTCGACTTAACATCTAGTGAAATCAAGCAGTTTTCATCAGTTATATAAAGTGGTAAATTGAAAAGAGTATTATTTTAATCACAATTTCTAATCATGAAATGCATTTAGAATAAAAAGTGATATCTTTCCCAAAACCACCATTTTCATGATAAAAACACTTAAATGGAATGGGATAACCGGGTTATCGGTTATAAAGTTCGGGGTTGTTTTTTATTAAAGGCAAAAAGTTGACAGGTTTCATGTGATTATGTGCTTAAAATATTTTTAAACCCCACCGCCTTATATATATTTTATGCTTATTATGAGATATTTTGTGTATCTCATTGGGTTGTGAAAAAGAAAGTTTGGGAAGAAAATTACATGAGTGTGTTCTTGAGTCCAAGAGAAAGTATAAAACAGAGGAAGGAAAAGAATAACCGATTTTGTGATACTTGACTGAATAAGTTGTTGTTGTTTATCTTCAATCCTTGTGAATTCAAGGTGAGTTTTATTTAAAATCTTTCATTTTGGCAGTATAAAACGGAATCGTATGGTTCTTTACATGGGACGTTTTAAAACTGTTATTATGTTATTTTTAGCATGATTTTGTATTAAAGATATGTTTATATTAAATGCTTGAAATAAGGGTGACATAATCAGGAGATGTATTATGGGATAAGGGTGGCATAATCAGGAGAGACATATTTTGGGATAAGGGTGGCATAATCATGAGAGTGTATTATAGGATAAGGGTGGCATAATCAACTGTATGTAAAAAAACTGGGATTTTGATCAAAATGAAGAACTGTTATCGCATCTTATTGATGCGATGACTTGGGTTTATCGCATGCTTATAATGCGATGACTTTGTGTTATCATATCCTATTGATGCGATGAGTTGACTTTATCGCATTCTGGTGATGCGAGAAAGGTGATTGTCGCATCTTTGTGATGTGACACATTGAACTGTCGCATCCTATTGATGCGACAATATGTGTCTATCGTATGTGTTGAATGCGATGAGATGGGTTATCATACCTTTGTGATGCAAGAAAATTATGGTTTATCTATATGATGCGATAAGTTTATATGTTATGCGATAAAGGGTTTATTTGGTTGTTGAACATGATAAATGGGTGTTGTATCATCTTATTGATGCGACAAAACAGGTTTGTTTGATAACACGTTGTCTATTTGTTATTTATACAAATATGGGTTTTATAAAAGTGTTTTGGTGATTTTCACACTGTAATAGCAATCAAAGGTAGACCTTATGGTCTAAACCTCATTTTGGTATTTTAAAATGTGCATTACAACACTACAACAAAAAAGGATTTATAGGACACTTTTTTGGGACACTTTTCGAAAACCGTCATTTAAAAAGGCTAATACGACACATTATTTTATGAGTCCTATTTGACTTAATCTTATAGGACTCTTATTTTTGATGTCTTATAAACATATCTTGACGTCCTATCATGTAATCTAATACGACACTTTTGAATGTCATATTATTTTATGGTTTAATAGGACACTTTTAAGTGTCGTATTATTTTAAAGACCAATATCTTATTTTAAATGCTAATATGACACTTTCAATTATCCTATTTTTTTAAAAGCTAATAMAAYACGGTTGGTTGTCATATTAGAGATWAAGAGCTAATAGGACACTTTTAAGTGTCCATTAAAGTTTAAAATAATATGAACATAATTATATATTTAGAAATATATTTATGTCTTCCAAAGTTTTAAGCTCTTATGATTTATATAAACTACTTAACTTAAAACAAAAACACTGGGCCAAAACACTGGACTATTTTGACGTTGAAAGCCCAAATACTTATTTCAGAAAGCCTTTAAATGAATAGTGCAGCAAAACGAACTTGATGGATAAGGAAAAACACTTGTTTCAGAAAGCCCAAAACCTCAAATCCTCAGAGCCTAGAATCCGGTTGCGATCATCATCGAGTGCTCTACCTGAGAATCCGTTTGCGGTCGAAACTTCTACACCCTGAGAATTTCAAAGCCTGGCTGTTTGCAATCGACTCCTCTGCACTGTTTGAGATCCGTCAAGCCCTCGGTCTTTGAAGCCCTAGTTGTTCGTCAAATTCTGAGTTAGGAAGTTTTCGGTGGCAACATTGACGGTAACAAAATCAAACCGACTAGTATTTTTTCTAACTTAAATTTGTAGTGCAGTTGATCGTGATACCGATATTGGATGATATGCGCAGTAATTATGTTAATTGTGTTAATATGTAGTCATACTGATATCTTAGTAATGAGTTGAAAGTGTGCTTCAATAAGAGTAGCTAACAGGAGGTTGGACATAGTTAAAAGCATTTTTTTACAATGGTTTGATAGCATGTCTTAGTCATGTAACCATCTGTCTGTATTGGTATGACTATTTCATACAAGATAGAAATTAGCAACTTAGTTGAGTCATAACTTAAGATAGCTATTGGTTTAAGCTTAGACATTCTAAATTAACACCCAATTCACTAAAACCACTGCTCTGAGACAAAATTGAAACGCCTAATTTTCAAGTTAGCATTTCTACTGAAATTTTGACATGACCTATCTTCTATGGGCTTCCATCTAATAACCAATCTTCTATGAGAGAATGTGGTTGTGCTGAAAATTGAAACGCCTAATTT
>NC_037542.1:3212409-3217002 GCF_001531365.2 Cynara cardunculus var. scolymus | reverse complement strand
CTTAATTAATTAATGTTTCCCCTTCTTTTTATATTCATTAATTACCATAAAAACTTTTCATAACCAGTCTTGATATTCAATTTCACTGCAAGTTCTGTAAGAGAACCCATAAATAACAACCAACATTTTAAACCATAAATAACAACCAACATTTTAAACCATATTTGCTGCTTTTCTCATATTAAGTTTGTTTAGCAGAATGCTATAACGAATTAACTTGATGAATTACTGTTGGTATCAATGCAAATTACATGGGCATTACATTGTTATCTCATGACTTGTATACACACAGATCATGCTTATCATACTACCAGTCTTTTGGTAGTATGGAACTCCTTTTGGGTGAAAACTTCCAATATTAGCAATCTCTTCCTTATAGAAAAACTAGCACAACACTCTTGCAACTCGTTTTTCGAAAACACATAAAAATAGTCATAGGCACTACCGGTCATGCCAAATGCTTCTAGTGCATGAGAGAACCAAACACAAGGAGCCTGCTTTAGTCTGTAGAGAGCCTACCTAACAGGGATATAATGCAACCGTGGACCAATTATCAAGGGGCTTTAAAAACACAAGGAGCCTGCTTTAGTCTGTAGGAAGCTTGCTTGTGCTTTCTTTGGACGTGGACCAATTATCAAGGGGGTTTAAAAACATGATATCTACTCTTATGTATCTCAGACAAGCCTTGGGTACAATTTTCATTGTAGGATGGGATTTCATTTTCTTAGCAGGCACTTAATGTGGCACATAGAAAGACACATTTATTATAGAATTTAAAATGGTGATGCCTGGGCCAAAAAATGTCTGAATCATACTAATCTATTATTTTCTATTGCTGAAATTTAGTAGGTTTTGTTCTTATATGTCTTCAGTTATGCCATAAAGATTAACATATATGTTGTTCTTCTAAATCCATCTACAACATGGTCAGAAAAGCTACCCATTACGTTCAGAACTGATAGAGAGCACTTACTGGCTCTACAAAGCTACCAGGGATCCTAGGTTGGCAGCTTAATTTGGTTTAATTTCATTATGACTGCACGATGCTCCCCTCTTCCATATATGCTTGGTTTTCTATGCAATCTATAACATTCAAAACTAATAACTCGCTATGCTGCAGATGAAGTTGAAAGCCTAGTTGCAGCCAGAAAAGCTGATTTATCTGGCTCAGAACCTTCAGATTCTCTAAGGGTATCAACATTCTCAAGGAATGAAACAATCTATAACCATTGTACTTGGCAGTGAGCTGCCCGCTAACCAACATACTCTCGGCATGGCAAAAGAAACAACTGCAAAATCTTGTTTTTCTTTGAATTTTGGGAAGTATTGTGGTTAGTTAACATCTCCTTGCCAAGTACAATGATTTGAACTACCAATATATCATCCATGCTTTTTCTGATGACCAAATCCAATTCTTTAAGCAAAACAGTGATCTGATCCTTCTTTCATCTGCAACTTGGACATGATCAGGTGGTAAATGCTTTACTGACTGAGATGGACAAATTGAAGTCTTCACCAAATGTGATCATTCTGACTACATGCAACATAACAGCTGCTATTGGTAGGTTTTAAATCTTAAATCCCTGAAAGTTCACCATATTTCTCTCCTCCTCCTATAACTAGATCTGATGGTTCTGCATAACCATAGCTTATCAGTTTGTCTTTTTTGCTTAGAAGCAAGAACCCTCATTGTATTTAGATATTTATAATATAATACTCATGCATTATATTATAATATTATGTGTATATATAAATGTGTGTGTATATTATAATATTTGTCAATGATATGTTTGTATATGTCTAGCATCACATGTGGTTTCTGACTTAACCATGCATTACCCATATCAACCATGGTTAAGTCAGATGGTCAGGTCTTACACTTGTACAACCATGCAYCATATATATACATTGTCTAGCTCAAGTTAGTCTATAGACTTTGACACAGAATAAGTCGTATCTGCAAATTGAATTTGAGAAAACTCAAAATCTCAAAGATGTAGATATATGTTTTATCTTTCCAATGCAACTGGAATCATGAATTTTAGAGCTTTGAGGTGAAACTTGTGTTCAAAAAGCTACAGCAGCACAAAGCTGACAACGCAAAAATTCTTACCGGGTATGCTTGTAATCTATGCAGCAGTTAGCTAGTTAAACACTTTCGTAGTTGATCACTGGACGTTCTTATTTATTATGATTCATTTCCCTTTGATCCAACTTGGGGAATATGGAGTTGATGGGTCAAGTTTAATCATTTATCTTACAAGATTATTATGGAACTTAATAAAATCTTATAATCTTGTTCTTCAATCACGTTTTTGTAGGTTGGGGATGTCGTTCACCATAAAGGAGGGAAAGTTTGTTAGAACATATGGATTGTTTATTACAATTGAAGACGCTATTGAAGCAACAATCGCATAGCCGTGTCCTTTCACTTTGGTATGTTAATCTTTTAACACTTGTGAGTTTTAGCAAGTGTAGAATTTTTTTATTACACAACTTTAAGCTCATATATTTGTTTTTTAATTGTAGATTGTGCATGAGGAAAATTGATATCTCTCGTTTGTAAGACACAATATATAAGATTTTTTGTATTTGCGTAATTCTTGTTCAGTACTTAGTTTTGTCATGATACAACTTTGTGCTGGATACATAGCTTGATAGTTGGTACTCATGTAAGTACTTGTACAACTTTGAATTTTGTTCTATCAAATCAATCGTAAAACTTTCATATATGCTTCTAAATGTAATATTATAGAATGATTTTATAATTGGATGATGCGTCTCACATTATAGTCATTTAGGACGCTTTTAGTGTTAATTATTATAGCCTATTAGGATACTTTTTTAGTATTACTTAGTTTATTTTATAGGACTCTAAAATTTGTTTCATAATTATATAACTTATTAAGACATATTTTGGTACTATATAATTGTTTTAGGGACATTGAATTTCGTCCTATAAAAACATTTTTTGGGACACCCATATTTGTTTTTAAAATTAAACATTTTAAGACAACATAAAGTGTCCTATATTATAGTCTATTAGGACACCTTTTAGTGTTACTTAAACCATTTTATAGGACTATGAAATTTGTATCATAATCCTAGAGGTTTTTAGGACACTCAAATTCATCCCATTAACCTAATACAACACCTTTAGATGAGACAAACATATTTTTTGTCCTATAAACTTAAAAGTCCTATAAACTTAAAATTCTTATTAACTACCTTATTAGGACACTAATAAGGGTCCTATAAACCCCTTTTTGTTGTAGTGCAATTGAAAGATAAGGGGAAGAGAAATTGTGAAGAAATTCATGATTGCTTGTATGTGGATTTTAGGATGATGTCATGGTATATGTATCTGAATACTTGTTATGCATACAAGTCTTGTATTGAGATTATGTAAAAAAATTGGTAGCTACTTTTGTATTGTAGCCTTTTGTATGTAGTGGGATCAAATGTGTAAATTTGTATTTCATGATATATGAAATATATGGTTATATGCAAATGTGATTTTGGGGTGTTATAAATTTGGTATCATAGCCTGAGTTTAAGAGATTTAGGTATTCAGCATGATGCTTAGACTTTAAACGGTACTATTTGTATATTAAGGGTCCCTGACATTTGTAGAACCTTTGGAATAGATATGATGGGTTAAAAGAACGATATGTAAGGTAAATTTAAATTACAACGACCAATGTAATCATGGGTTTACATGTACATATTTGTGCTTGAATACCTTATTATATTTGGGGAATGTGATTATGCGAATATTAAATGTTGTAAATTCACAGATGACAAGTCATTCTAGAAGGTCTGAAAGGATCGCTCTCAAAAGCCCAAACAAAGGAGAAAGGTCACCCGAAAATGTTCCTGAAAACGTACTAGTTGGTCGGGGTAGAGGAAGAGGTCGAGGCAGGGGCAGATGAAAGGGATGTGGAAGAGGAAGAAGTAGTCATCATGAGGTTCATCCAGATCAAGGTGAATCTATTCAGGAAAACATTAATAAGGAACCAATTCAACATCCTGAGTATGTTACTCGGGATATGCTCGATGAAGAAATGAGCAAATTACGAAATACTTTGACTTCTATTCTGGGAATACCTGCCAGAGTATAGAAGACCAAAGTTTGTTAAAATAGAATCGTCCAGTTCAGTGATTCAGTGAACGACCATGTCAAAAATGTCATTGTGTCCACCAAGGTGACTGTAATTTTAATCAAAGAAAATGCTACAGATGTGGGGAATCAGGGCATTTGTCCAAAAATTGTCGGATGCCCCAACGCTGTTATCATTGTAATTCTCCTGGTCACATCAAGCCGGAGTGCCCTCAGTTAAAGAATATGAGATTGACTCTTGGTGGAAACACTCCAAGTTCTCGTAGGGAGTCAATATTAGAAGGGGTGAATCTGATAGGACGAGAGGGCCGTCTTTTCAGATGTCGAGGGGGGCGGCAAAGGAAATTCCCGATGTAGTAACAAGTACATTTCTTATGAACTTAGTATATGCAAATGTGTTATTTGATTCAGGTTCAAATTATTCGTTTGTATCACCTTTGTTGGTCCCGTAAGGGTCTACAAGAAGAGAAACA
>NC_037542.1:3207516-3210609 GCF_001531365.2 Cynara cardunculus var. scolymus | reverse complement strand
CTCGATAAGTGTCTTGTGTCTAGACTTGGATTGCTGAATGGCTTGCCTGATCTCCATCCATTCGTTGTATCCATAGCAGCCAAGGTAGGAAGGGTACTCGATAACGGCATCAAGATTGTCTCTGGTGATGAGCATTGAGACCAGTGTTCCACCGTCTTTAGAACGTCCGCTGATGATGACGCTGATAATTGGGCGGGGACTGAGTCTCTTTTTCAGTTTTGCTTCGCTCCATTGCTTGTCCTTATCATCCAACTTCAGCTTCTTCTTGCGTTCAGCTTCTGCAATCGAAAGAAGTCTAGCTTAGGCTTGGACAACATTCACAGTTTTCTTGGACTTTTTCTTGGGAAGGACTTTAGCAGCTAGTGACTTGGCCAGCTTTAAGCTGTCTTCAATCTGCTTCTTTTGAAGCTCTAGCTCTTCTTCAGCCCTTAATGCCTCGAGTCTTTCAGCTTCAGATAAGAAGTCAAACTCACCACCACTAGAGGTACGAAGAGGGAGTTTTACTCTAGTCTGGTCGAGTGACTCCTTCAGCTGAGACATCTGCTGGTCTGTTGGAGCACAAGAGACGAGTTGATCAGATACCCGCTCCAGTCGACCGCAGGTTGTTGATGGGATATGAAGTTTATATTCTGAAGTAATCACTACCTGAGAGGTAGAGTCTTCAAACAAGGTTTATTGAGGGATTTTGAAAAGTACCTTCAAGTTACCTTCTTCAGCGACCGCCTTGCCTTTTGACTTGGGGTCCTGGTTTTCTGATGGAGTCGATTCACCTTGCCTTTGCTCCCCCTGGGATGCAGAGTCCCCAAGAGCAACACCTTTGGTGATGGTTGATGGCTTCTGAAACTTGATGGTAAAGTCATCTTCATCATCATCATCGTCGTCACCATCTAGATCATCTCCAGTGTCTGGAATGACAGGTTCATCATCGTCTTCATCATCATCTTCATCAACATCATCATCATCACCAGCAGCAATGATGGTATGGGCATCATCCCTAGGGATGGCTTCGACATCCTCAGCTAGAGCAGCTTCGATGGTCGTGATTACAAGAGCAGCAACTGTTTCAGCTCTGAGAGTCTTAGCTTCAACTGCAACTGAAGCTGATACTGGACCAACAGCCTGAGAAGCTGTAGGAGCAGCATCAGATGATTCACCAGTATTGGACCTCATCTCCTCCTTTCTGGCTAAGGCTCGAGAGAATTGGCCAGAGAGTTCGTCCAAGCGCAGACGCTGGAGAACCATTGAATCTTCCAGCCTTTGCAAAGCATTGGCTAGAGTTGTCGTTGCCTCATACGTCTCATGGAGCTGGGCGCGATCATCGGCAGAGAAAGAAGGTGCAATCACTGGAGTTGGTTGACGGACAACATCCAGGATTTGTTGAAGAAGACCAGTCTGCTGATCAGCTATTGCCTGAGCATCGTCAGCCCTGCTGTAAAGAACAGCAATGGCGTCATTGTTGGCTTGAACAACTTTTTGGAGAGTCTGGAGCTGACTCTGAACTTCTTGAACATCCGCCTGGAGGGCAAGGAAGTTCGCATCAAGATCGCCTTGGCGGGGCATCTCTTGGTGAACTTTGTTGATCCTGGAGAGAACAGTATCAACGGCTGGAAGGAGAAGCTTGATATCAGATGACATATCATAGTCATCATCAATTTCTTCATCTCCTCCATCATCTTTCTCTCTTTCTTCCTCTGTCACTTCCTGAGAAGGACCTGAGGGGCCTTTAGTGACATCAAAAGGATTGTCACTGGCAGGAGCAAAGATGTCCTCGAGAGGATGGACATCCGTATACTGAGGAACATCAAGAGAAGCAGCCTCAGGTCCAGTGGTGTATGTCTCAGTATCAGGAAGGACAATTGCTGATACATCATCGACATGTGTAAAGACCAAGGAGGGAGGAGAAGAGAAAATGGTTGAGAAGAGACGTGGGTGTTCTGCGGTGGCGGCGCTGATATCTACACTTTCAGTGATTTGGATCACTAAAGTGATTGGTGAAGGTACCACTGATACGACAGTGATGGGAGAAATCACTGAAGAGCTGGGAGGGTTAACAGAAAGTGCCTCGGGGGTAAGGCTAGTTTCAATAACTGAAGCCTTTTGAGAGGCCCCAGCTAGTGATGTGGTTGTCCCCTTTTTGGCTTTCTTGGCTCTCTGAGGAAAACCAAGAGTACGTCCCGTAAGGGTCTACAAGAAGAGAAACAATTTGTAGAAGGGGTTTTGGTGGCTTGGCTAGACGCGGGGGGGTTTTCCCTTGTCATGGCCACCTGAGAGAAAGAGGTAGTGATGGACATAATGGAAGAAAGTGCCACATCACTATCCCTCAGCTTTGATCCAGAATCCTGGATCCAAGCCTAAAAGCTGGAAAGTTTCCTTCTTTGGAGTAAAGAGTTTTGAAAATCTTGGTCAATACCATTGAGAGAAACCTGGTGTAAGGCACCACCTTTTCTCGCTGGCGCTTGTTCAGCTTAAGCACCAGGTCATCGAAAATGACCTCAACATAATTTATATTGCAACGCTGAATCGCAGATACGCCTATGATCAAGGCGATCCTAGAGGCCTGGTCCTGACCTCCAGTTTTTCCACCCATGCACTGGATGAAATGAGAAAACAGGTATTGCCAGACGGCTGACATCCTGTTTTTCTCTATCTTCGTCAAGGATTTGAGAGGAGCACTGGAATCCTTCTTCATTGGCCACTGGTAGCCAATGGCGTCGAGGAAAGTGATGATCTCGGTGGAGGAGGGTTCACTATCGAAGGGACCCTTGGGAAGACGAAGAGCCGATCGAAGTGTAGAAATCCCAAAATTTACTTCCATGCGGTTGAAAGTGAAATGGATTTGCTCCATTTTGCGTCCAGCCTCGTCTTGAACTTCGACCACCTCAGCAGTGTACCAAAATTGCTGAAGAAGTTCCTTAACCATGAGGGGCTCATGGTTGAGAGTATATCCTAAGGACGACTGTTTGAGGAAATCAGCCGCCTCTTGGTAATGTGCTCTGGTGGAGGGTATCTCTAACACGGCAATGTGGTTGTTGGCCTTGATAGAGATCTCGTCAATGGTGAAGTTAACGTTCTTGGCAGCCATCTTTATATTGT
>NC_037542.1:3200421-3207416 GCF_001531365.2 Cynara cardunculus var. scolymus | reverse complement strand
ATCCTTGCCTAAAGTTGGTGGACAAAGAGTCGACTAATCAGCTCCGTACCGTACTAACTTTAATAAGCGTATAGGTTTGTCCTTTGTGTGCAAAAGGACAAGACAACAACAATCGTGCTAAGCAAGCTTCCTTTGATCGCTGATTGCTGGAATAACCTGGAGGTCTCATCATCATTCACTGAAGCTAGAGCAGTCTTCACACATTTGTAGATAGGCTCGTAATCACTAAATACCGCTCCAAATCACGTACTCGCCAGTCTCTAATCTTCAGTTTCAGTCTTCGACATTCGCTGAAGGTTATTTGGTGTGAGTGTTGTCTTCTTGAAGTATTGTTTGTCTCTGAGATTTACAAAACAAGCTTCTTAGCGATCACTGAACATACTCAGTGTATGATCGCTGGAACTGAAAATACAGAAAMAAAATTACATCGATAGATAAAAGGGATTATCATCAAATCACTGAGAGAGAGGATCAACAGCCAGTATTAGAGATTTTATGGCTCTTACCATCACCAAGAACGATCTCATCAGGGCCTCCATATTCAGAGAGATTGTGAAGCGTTGCATGATTGGAGGTGACGTGGTTAGAGGCACCACTGTCAAAGAGCCAAGTTGGTCTAGGATTTATGGAGCCAGATGTAGTAACATTTGCAGTAGGACTTGTACCTTTGTGTGGCGACCAAAAATATTGCATTAATGGCAAAAATATGCATTCCGATTAAAACGTGTTCTGCCTTGCTGTGAAGAAGACCATTGAGAACGAGAGTTGTGTTGCTGATTGTTGGGTGAGTACCTGTTGGTGCGTGGGACCGTAGTTGAAATAGTTGGAGTGTGAGACAGAAATCAATTTAGCTGTCGATTGGTGTAATTGACGGTGGTCAGCACTGGTTCTGGTGTCACTGAGGAGTTTATCAAATAACTCCGGATATGAGATCAGAGTCTCACGGACTTTGAGTGAAGCAACAATTGTGGTGTATGCGTCACCGAGTTGTGAGAGAATGTGAACAAGCAGATCTTCTTCAGCCACCGGGTTTTGGGCAAGGGCCAAATCGTCTGCAATTGATCTTATATCATGTAGATAGTCTATGATGGATCGATTACCTTGTGTATTTTTGGCCAACTTAGATTTGAGGGAGATAATACGGGACCGTGAGGCACTCACGTAACTCGAGTTGAGTCTTTCCTATGTTTCTTGGGTTGTGTCAGCAGAAGAGATAATCGGATGGATGGAGTCGGAGCAACTCCCTAATAGTGCACTGATTATTATCCGGTCTTGTCTGAACCATAGAAGATAGTCGGGATTAGGAGTTGTTTTCTCTTTATCGGTTATGACCTTTGATGGTGGTTGATGGGTGCCATCAAGATATTTATGAAGATCAAGTCCAATCAAGGTTGATTGAACTTGCTTTCTCCATACAGTAAAGTTTGAGGCTATAAGTTTAATAGGAAAATGAGTAGGGACTGTGAGTTGGATAATGGCTGAATTAGGGTTAGCCATGCATGGAGAGGACGATGATGGGATTGAGAATCTGAACTCGTTTGAGAGATTTAGACTCTGATGCCATATAATGGTGTGCTATTGTTGATCTTTGATAATTGAAAATACATACATCAGAGGGCTATTTGTAGCCATTTACAACAAATGGAAAGGAGAAGATTACGGGGCTAAAGTAGGCAAGTTACAACAAGAATATATTGACCAAGAATAGATTAAATTCAAATTTTGAATTTGAATCTTTTGAATGATCCGTAATAAATAGATCCTCCATTTTTATATCACATAACCTATTTTGACACCAAGAAATAAATTCTAGAAATAGAAAAGAATGTTCAGAATGTCAAATGAAGTTGAAATTTGTAATAAGAGTCTTTGATTACCGCAAATCACTTTCATACCCACAATTAGATATTGTAAGGGACCCTAAMCTAATAAGGTMTTTCGCYGGAAAAMGKGTTAGAATCGGGAAATGGGRCGARCMGGATTTCTCGCAGCTATCCAAGAATTTCAATGTTTGAATCGAAGGTTCATACTGTCAGACTTATTTGATCTTATCAATTGTTATAATTTTTCTCGAATAAATCATGAATTTTCTAGGATAATATTAAACATCTTATCGAAAACTTACAACATCTTTCCGAACAAAGGCTAAAAGAAAAAAAGAACAGGGGTATTACTGGCATAACATCTGCGATTGGATTCAAAAAAGCATAGGCTTTGGGCAATTTGGCGAAGAAAAGACTACTCGGATAAATGGTAGAATTAAAACAGATCAAAATAAAGATATTAAGCATAACAGACATTTTGTTCGTTGAGATAATTGCATTTTGATTGAGTAATTTATATAAGAAAAAATGAAGAAAGTAAGGTAGACAAAAAAATCCTTCTTTTTCCGCCCAATCAAAAATCCTTCAATCCTCAAAAGATGATAGAAGAAATCATACTTTCATATAATATCTTAATTGAATTATATGTAACCTCAAGTATCTTCAACCATCAACAGACGAAGCACAAATTATGACTTAGTTTCCTCCATGCTCTAGAATCCAAACCATTGACTTCAGTTTTCTCCATGCTTTCGAATCCAAACCATTCACTTTCTGTATCCAACACCAATATCCACATCTTGCTACCGCCACCACCATTCACCTCTTGCTACTGCCACCAACATCCACTTGCTACTGCCACCACAACCATCTGCTCCAACCGATCAACCACCGTTGCAACCTACTTTCACCAACAACTCCGAATAGTTAATATTCGGATCTAATGACCAATCTAGACGAATATTCATGAGCCTATTCTCTACTATCTTATCATATTCCAAAATGAAATCAAAATATCAAAAGGAATCACTATTCCAAGACCAAAATATTTATAGAACTCTTTTGAGCAAACAAGTATCTAATTGTCAGGAAAGTTCTTTACTTTTTTAATCCAAGAAGTTTTTCTTGCTTTATACATAATACATAGGTCATCGATTCAGCATTGACTAAAATAAGGGATAAAATCCCCAATAAGTAGTTCAAATCATTTTATCGACATGCTGTTGATAAAATCTTTATACAAACAAAGACTAAAGCAACTGTTGGATTCAAAGCTGTTGCAGTCCAACCAAAGATCCATCCTCGACGCAACCCGAAAACCACAGATTTACCACTGCCGGAGTAGTTTTTTAGCAACCAATTTTTGGATTTAATTTTTTAGTTACTGCTTTTTTTTTTGTATCCCTCCACTCCTGGTGCTTCGAATGTAAGGTTTTTAGATATCGTGGTTGGGGGTGGGGAAAGTTGTAACAATGTTCATCTTAGATGGATTTTATATTTATTTTGATTTTGGTTTGGATAAGATTTAGGGTCATCGACTAAATTTGGATTGTGGGTTTGATTTTGATTTTAGGGTTTGAGTGTAACACAATGGTAACACATTAGGAATCACACTAAGGATCGTTTATATATATCTTTTTTTAATAGTGTGAGTGTTTTTAGGTATCACATTATGTATCTTATGTTTACTTGTTGTTTGCTGGAATAAGGTTCACCATAGGTCAGAGATCTGAGAGAGGAAAAATAAGATTTAAAAAAAAAACGTAAAATGCACTTTAATTAATTTAAGTCAAAATTACCAAAATTATTAATTTCTTAATTTATCTATTAATTTGTGGTTGAGATTAGATCTCACACTGTTCACAAGCAACCGAGTTCTCTCTTGAATGATTCCCTATATATACACACATACTCAAACACAATAAACCAAACTGAGGTATTAAATCCCCTTTAAGTAGTGTATCTAGGTAAGATGTATACAAACCTTTTATTTCACCCCAAGGGGTAGAGAGGTTGGTTCTTTAAAGACCATCGATTTGTGAAATAAAAAAAACTAAAAGATAGGAGAGCAATATACAAGTGTAAGAGTGTGTGAAATCAAAGTACTAGTGTGAGCAAACAAGCAATGAATACATTTAAAACAAATAATGCAAAGCAAGGCATTAGGGGCAAAAGTAAAGAGAATAGATCAAAGCAATCAAGGAAACAAAAATTGCAACACTGTGAACTACCATTACATGAAGAAAAACTAAGCCTAGTGTAAAATAGGCAACTTCTACATGTAGAAACAACAATGGATATGATAGTTATGAAAAACTAATATATCCCTCGTCCCACTCTCTAACTTTTCCAAATTCACCTCCTACTATCCAAGTAGTTCCTACAGCAAGTCTGCTACCCTATTTCAAAGTTTTCGAAAGTTTTTCTTAGAGGCCATGTCCTCGATGATGTCTAAGGCCTCCATGGTTACCCTTAACTTGTCATTTCACGTTCTTCTCAACCTACCCCTCTTCCTCACCCCCTTGATTGTCAATCTCTACCCTACTTACTGACCTGTAACATGTCTCACAGCCCAAACCTCTATAATTATTTCTCTCTCAATTTATCATAGATTGGCACAAATGTCAGCTCTACCCGAAAGACTTTATTCAGTATCCTGTCCAATGTAGTCCAGCTATAGGTCCACTTGAGCATCCTCTTTTCTATAACCTATAACTTCCTATGATATATGCTACTAACTCATTGTATTAACACTTATCTTGTTTTTACAACAATTTCAATCTAGAATATTATAGTACCAAGAAACTCCACTCCTATTGCATATATATATATATATATATATACACACACACACACAAAGAAACAAACACATACGCACACACATACATATATGGGTCAAGTTCAAAACAGAAGGCTGTTAATTTTTTAGTAGGTGAGAAGTTCTAAGGTCATACATGATTACAAGTGATGTAGATACATGATCATATATGATAGAAAACATGTTGCATTGACCGACCACATGCAACCTTTCCCACACCAAGTCATAGATATCCCTTTTGAATGTGTTGTATCATATATGATTACGTGTTCATATCACATGTAAGCATGTATGATCTTGAAACTTCTCCCTTCTTGTAGATTTGTTCGACGTCTCACATGATCCTGCCTCTTTCTCTCTCTATCTCTCTCTCTCTTTGTGTATATATATCTTCGGGTGCAATTATAAACTACATATACATATAGGGAGGTTCATTTAGAAATCCTAAATATTTTGTAAACCTAGGGATAAATCCAATCATTTAATTTATTTTGATCCAACCGCTATAACTAAAGATGCCTTTATCTAAACCAATTTAAAAAGAAAGGAAATTTTGTACATTTATCTTTTAGATTGTCAAGAGATAATCAAATAATCAACTCGTTGGTATTAGGATTGACATCAAAAATATCCTAACCGATTTCTCTAATATAGGTTCATTGAAACCTCACAGAAGAATCACACGTAGAAGAATCAACTCCTTGTGTTTTGTTCAGTCCAAATTACATAGAAGAATCACAAGAAGAGAAAAACCAAGGATGAAACTGATTAACACAAAAAAATCACACATAGATTTCCCGAAAGGTACGATGGTCACCAATGTTCATTCGTTTTTAGGATCTTTATCTTCATAATCCATTTTAGGGTTTTTCTCTTAGAAATTCAGTAAATGAGAAGAATGCTTTGAAGATTCGTAGGAAGAAGCATTTTGTTGGTCCCAGCCGGGGCTATAAGAGTTTTAGATGAACAGTTTGTAGAAGGGAGGGGGATGAATACAAATACATAAAACTTTCGAATTCAAAATAGATATTGATAAAGAAATATCTATACAGATTTTTGTAGATTGTATGCGAAAATGGACAAGGTAAAGATAACCTATCTAAAACAATCTAAGTTTACACACATATATTCTTAGCAAAATAGAAAAGATTTGCTGAAAAATAATGAAAGAAAGATGTTTTTCTTAGGTAAGAACTTTTAGAATACTTGAGAGTGATTCTAACTTGCTTAAAGATAAGCGTAAGTGTTCTTTTAGATGTATGTGTCTAGGCGTGTATTCTCTGCATGGAGAGAGCATTCATCTATTTATACCTATTGCATTAAATGCAATTTAGAAGGGTTTGAACATGCGCCAAGATTTTGGAGGAAAACTTGTCATTTGCTATAGTGAATAGTACAATTGCCTATCCATGAGCAAACATCCTTTCATGGAGTTGGTGGGTACTAGAGTCGACTAGTCGGCTCCGTACTGTACTATACTCTAGAAAGGGTATGGGTTTGTCTGTAATAATCAGGTTGTTATATATATATATATATATGTACGGTTATGAATGTATATGTGTAATATATATATGAGATAATTTAAAATTTTCTTTTATTTTAAATAAGAAAAGGGAGGTCGGCTAGAGAGCCGCCCACCATCTTGAAGTGGTGTATATATATATAGGTTTTGTTTGAGAAGAGAAGGTACACTCTTACTATATTTAGAAAGTTATTCTCTGAAGAATCAGAAGGATTGCACAGGAAGAAGAGGATTTCAAAGGCTTTGATTCTCGATTTCTAAAGGTGAGTGTATTAAAAGCTTTGGATATGAATTGCTTACATACAGTTTGATAAGCATTTGGAACTGGTTTTCATGAATTTTGTTTCATTTTATAAGTTCTTGTTTAAACCGTTCAAATGTTGTCCAGATTGTAATCCGGACAATTAAACCGCTCATGCCTTGACCGGATATCATCTAAACCGGCCAAGAGGTGACCAGATATCATCTAAACCGGCCAAGAGGTGACCGGATATTTATCTAAACCGCTCAAGAGGTGATCGGTTTATTTATAAACCGCTCAAGTGTTGTGCGGTGTATTGACCAGATTACTTTAAACCGGTCAATGGTTGGGCTATGTATTGTCCGGTTTATCCTTAAACCGGTTAATAATGAAAGTGAAGTCTTGTCCGGATTTGTAATCCGGACAAAGATGTTAAATTATTTTCAAAGTGTTTTGACCGGACTTGTTATCCGGACAAGATTGACCGGACTTCAAGTCCGGATAAAAAGATAGAAAGTTTGGAAATATTTTAATGAGGAAATGGCGGTGTAACCGCGAGAGAGATGGAATGGCGATGTAACCGCGAGAGAG
>NC_037542.1:3194844-3196236 GCF_001531365.2 Cynara cardunculus var. scolymus | reverse complement strand
TTAAGTCGACAAGAGAAAAGTGGAACTATTAAAGCTACAGCTCTACGAGTTGAGTTATTACCAAGTATTCAAGAAGAGTTACGAAAATTTCAACATGAGGCAATGAAGGAGGATAAGATCAAACAGGAAAGATTGGGTGGATTAATATTTGATTTGGTGAGAGATGACAGAGAAATTTGGAAGTTCCAGAACAGAATTTGGGTACCATGTTATGGTGATCTCAGAAAGCGTATTTTGGATGAGGCTCATAAGTCACGTTTTGCGATACATCCAGGTACAAATAAAATGTATCGGGATTTGAAGCAACATTATTGGTGGCCAGGTATGAAGAAAGATATTGCTAAACATGTTGAACAATGCCTAACATGTCTTCAAGTAAAGATTGAACACCAGCGTCCTTATGGTAAGTTACAATCTTTAGAAGTTCCGGTTTGGAAGTGGGATCATATTACTATGGATTTCATAACCAAATTTCTGAGAACATCGAAAGGGTGTGATGCAATATGGGTGATAGTAGATCGGTTATCTAAATCTGCACACTTCTTACCTATGAAAGAGTCATATTCAATGGAGAGATTAGCAAAGTTATACATTGATGAGATAGTGACACGACATGGTGTTCCTTTATCGATTGTTTCTGATAGAGATAGTCGTTTCACTTCTATGTTTTGGAAGAGCTTTCAGAGAGAAATGGGTTCACAAATTAAGCTAAGTACAGCTTAAAATCCTCAGACTGATGGACAGAGTGAACGCACTATCCAAACATTAGAAGATATGTTGAGATCCTGTGTTATGGATTTTGGAGGGTCGTAGGATAGTCATTTGGCTTTGGTTGAATTTGCATACAACAATAGCTACCACTCAAGTATTCAGGCARCACCTTTTGARGTTCTGTATGGACGAAAATGTAGAACTCCTTTGTGTTGGAATGAAATAGGTGAAAAACAGTTAGCTGGGCCTGAGTTAGTTCAGCAAACTGCAGATAAAATTGGAGTAATAAGAGAACGGATGAAAGCAGCATAGGATAGACAAAGAAGTTATACAGATAAACGTTGGAAGCCGATTGAATTTCAAGTGGGTGATAGAGTAATGTTGAAAGTATCACCTTGGAAAGGAATAGTATGTTTTGGAAAAAGAGGGAAGTTAAGTCCAAGATATATTGGACCATTCCCTATTATGGGAAGAGTTGGGGAAGTGGCTTATAGGTTAGAACTTCCTTTGGAATTAAGTGGAATTCATGACATGTTCTATGTGTCAAATTTGAGGAAGTGTCTAATAAGTCCAGATGTGGCAGTACCATTACCTGAGATTAAGGTAGATGAGAGATTATGTTTTGAAGAAACCCCTGAACAAATTACTGATTTCAAAGTAAAGAAGTTACGAAACAAAGAG
>NC_037542.1:3167945-3194579 GCF_001531365.2 Cynara cardunculus var. scolymus | reverse complement strand
TTGAAGTGGTGTATATATATATAGGTTTTGTTTGAGAAGAGAAGGTACACTCTTACTATATTTAGAAAGTTATTCTCTGAAGAATCAGAAGGATTGCACAGGTGAGTGTATTAAGAGCATTGGATATGAATTGCTTACATACAGTTTGATAAGCATTTGGAACTGGTTTTCATGAATTTTGTTTCATTTTATGAGTTCTTGTTTAAACCGTTCAAATGTTGTCCGGATTGTAATCCGGACAATTAAACCGCTCATGCCTTGACCGRATATCATCTAAACCGGCCAAGAGGTGACCGGATATCATCTAAACCGGCCAAGAGGTGACCGGATATTTATCTAAACCGCTCAAGAGGTGATCGGTTTACTTATAAACCGCTCAAGTGTTGTGCGGTGTATTGACCGGATTACTTTAAACCGGTCAATAGTTGGGCCATGTATTGTCCGGTTTATCCTTAAACCGGTTAATAATGAAAGTGAAGTGTTGTCCGGATTTGTAATCCGGACAAAGATGTTGAATTATTTTCTAAGTGTTTTGACCGGACTTGTTATCCGGACAAAATTGACCGGACTTCAAGTCCGGATAAAAAGATAGAAAGTTTTGAAATATTTTAATGAGGAAATGGCGGTGTAACCGCGAGAGAGATGGAACGGCGGTGTAACCGCGAGAGAGATGTAATGGCGGTGTAACCGCGAGAGAGAGAGAGAGAGAGAGAGAGAGAGAGAGAGAGATATTGGCAGTGTAACTGCGAGAAACATAAATATGTTTATGTTTCAGAACAGGTTTGATTCTAAACTGACTGTTTGGAATGTATATTGTTTGTATGAGATGTATACACTCACTTGACCTTTTTGGTCTAACGCTCAGTTGTTGGACTAACCTGTTTTGCAGGTCAGCCTACTTTGACAGATAAGGCCAAGGGGAAAGTTTAGCTGATGATATTATTTGTTCATATATGTATTAGAGATACATTTTGTTAGTCCATGTTTTGTAATAATAATACTATTTTTAGTATTATGAGTAAGATGATGTGAATTTTATGTATATGGATTATGAGGGTTGTTACATTGTCCTCTGTGTGTGGAAGGACAAGATAAAAACAATCTTGCACAACAAGCTTCATTTGATCGTTGAATGTTGGAATAACACTGATGGTCTCTTCAGCACTCGTTGAGGCTTGGGCAGTCTTCACACATAAGTGGATCATGTTGTAATCACTGAATGCCGCTTCAGATCGCGGACGTGCCAATCACTAATTTTCAGTTTCAGTCTTCGAATTTCATTGAAGGTTATTTGGTGTGAGTTTTGTCGTCTTGAAGTATCACTATTGTTGTAGGATTTACAATACATGTTTCAGCGATCACTAAACAGATTCAGTGATGATCGTTGGAACTAAAAGAACAGAAATATAATACTTTGAATAGGTAAAAGGGATTATCATCAAATCAATGAGAGACAGGCTCAACAATCTCCCCCTATTTGATGATGACAAAGCAACATAAAGAAAAGTGTCTTAATAAATAATAGTAAGGAAAAGTTACATATAAAGTACATGTCCCTTTTATCTATTTTGGGATCTTTTTCAGTGAATCAATTTTTACTTAATAAGTTTTCTTAAGTTACAAGTTTAAGAAAAAGTACAAGAAGAGAAACTGAAACTGAAAGCATGTTCACTGACTAGAGATTGTTAGTGATTGTAAGAGAATATTGGAACTCATAGACATGTGTCCCTATTACTCTTTTCAGGGATCTTTTTCAGTGAAGCTGATGAAATACTTATATTCATTCAAAGGAAAAATTACAAGTGTTTCAGTCAGTACATTTCTAGACTTAAGAAATATAAGTTGTGCACTGAAGTAAAGACATAGATACAAAATACATATAGTGAAAGACAAAGTTACAAGATAGAATTTCATAACTAATCTAGGTCGCTTAGGTTGATGTAGCCAAGTACTTCCTCTCCAAGCTCCTTTCGACGTAAAAATTCCCTTCTAATCTTGCGGTCTATCATTTCACCATATATATCATCATCCAACCAATATCTGATATACGTGAGATGTTCCATTAGACAGAGATGTAGCTCATATACTCACTGGAAGCTATGTTCGCCTTCATAGTCAAGGAAAATAAATCCTAACTTAGGCTTGAGGTGCACAGTGTTGGGTATGTAAGGACCCTTCGCTTGCAAAGAGAGGTTCATCATTGAGATATCTGGCTTCTTCGAATCCTTCAGAACTTCGTCTAAGGAGAACTTTGTTTCATGTTCATTCCTTAGGGTTGGTCCGTCATTAGGACTTGAAGGTTTTCTTCTTCCACCTTTCTTCAGTGTTGGCTTTGTAGGTACAGCGACGTCTTTTGACATCTTCTTGATTAGATCGCTGATGATGTCTTCAATAATCAACTTGTGCCTTGACTTTGAGCGCTGAATGGCTTGGCGGATCTCCAGCCATTCACTGTAGCCATACTGACCTAGGTAGAAAGGATACTCCATGATAGCATCATGATTGTCTTTGGTGATGAGCATTGAGACAATAACTCCACCGTCTTCCATCCTTCCACTGATTGTGACGTTTAAAATTGGATGAGGACTTATTCTCTTGTTCAGACGTTCTTCGCTCCATTTTCTGTCTCGGCCGACCAGCTTCATCACCTTTTCATGCTCAACATCTGCAATAGAAAGCAATTTAGCCTGGGCCTTGACAGCATTCACCATCTTTTTAGACATCTTCTTCGGAAGAACTTTAGCAGCAAGAGACTTGGCCAACTTTATGTTTTCCTCAGTCTGTTGTCGTTGAAGTCTGAGTTCTTCCTCAACCTTGAGTGCATCGAGTCTTTCAGCTTCAGACAGGAAGTCAAATTCACCATAACTAGAGGTACGAAGAGGGATGTTTACTGTAGTTTGGTCGAGTGACTCCTTTAGCTGAGACATCTGCTGGTCGGTGGGAACGATGGAGGTTGGGTTTTCAGGTACCCATTCTTCTAGCCGACGACAGGTGGTAGATGGGATGGAGGAGAGATGACAAATAGAAGTAACAATGGCAAACCTGGAGGATTCAGTACTTATAGGCTCAACTGGTTTGAAGAGTACCTTGAGGTTTCCTTCTTCAGCAACACCTTTGCCTTTTGACTTGGTGTTCTGGTTCTTCTCCGAGGAATCCTTCTCTTTCTCCCCCTGGGATGCAAAATCCATGAGAGAAACTCCTTTCGTGGCACTGGCAGGTTTCTAACACTAAATGGTGAAGTCGTCATCATTGTCGTCTTCATCATCATCATCATCACTAGGGTCCTTTCCAGCATCAAGAAGGTTGGGAGAATCGTCTTCATCGTCATCATCCTCATCATCATCTTCCTTATCACCAACATTAGTTGCAGAGGTGATAGGAAGGTCTTTGTCACGAGTTTCAGCACCAGCTCTGACGGTTTCATCAACAATCTCAGCTTCAGGAGCTTCATGGGAAGTTGGGTTTTCATCAACAACCTCAACTTCATTAGCTGTGGCGTAACTTAGTAGCCGATTTAACCTATACCATCGATCATCTAGAAAAACAATTGAGATTGGTCTATATGGTTTGTAACAATTACACTGTTTGTATTTTAAACTCCATATATATATATATATATATATATATATATCTATACTATATTATAAAACATTTGACAAAAACTCTTAAAAACCATTTTTTTGTATAAAGTACTGTATATTGATGCATATTACTTAAAATTCAAGATTACAAATAAATTATGCTTAAGTAGAACTTACTAAAGCTCCATATTTGAATTCGTGTAACTAACTGCGGATAAACATAATCAATTAGAGGATAAACATCTCATTTTAAAATATAAAAAATCTAAAATATAATTAGGATAATTATCGAGTTCTAACAAAACAATTAATTGTTATCTTTATAAGAAAATTACATTATTAAACCAAATATAAATTACTTTGTTATTGAACACAAATTAAATTATAATTAAAAAAATTGAATTAAAAAGTTACACAAAAAATGAAGAATTTTAAATAGTTAATTTGATATTAATATCAATATATTTTTGTCAAATTTTTATGATATCTTCAAATTTATATTTTATTAAAAATAAAAATATCATTGTTTTTTTCAAAATCACGTAAGACTATATTATAACATTGACTGAGATAAAGAATAAACTGAAATATTAAAATCAAGATGTATCTCGTTACATTGCGCGAGTACCCTTCTAGTATATATACCAGTCGTCCATCAGCCCTTTGCCGCTGTGTTTTGCGACTCATTGTCGAATCCTTGATGGTCATGAGGCACAAAAGCAACATCATACTCTCTTTCATTTCTCTCCAACCAACCGGCGATGATTTCACCCTCGTCATCTACTAGAACTCTGTCGTCAATTGTCGCCACCAACTAACGATATATGATCGGTTGTTTTCTAAATCAAATAATGGCAAGGGTGGAAACCATCATTTGGAATATTGTTGGAGGCCTGTTTTTAATTTGGTCAAAATAATATTAGATGGTTACCAAATTGGGTTTGTTTTCATTTTATCTCTATATTTTAGTTGAATTTAATCTCTATTGTTTACTTGTTTTATTTAGATTTGGGGTTATGATTTAGACGTAGAGTTTATGTTCAAGTTTTCGGGTTTGATTTTGGTTGTTGAAAACGATAGCTTTATTTTTGTTTATTCATATAGATCACAATCTGATATAATCTCTCGTGTGTTCAAGTTTTTAGGTTTATTTTTCATACTTTTTTAAATTCTCCACCAAATCATAAATATCTACGAAGAAAGAGATGATTTTTTTTAATGAATTTTTTGTTCAAGTAATAAAACAAAGATAAATATTTATTTATCATGTGTATGCCACTGATAATGTTCACAATGTTTCATAGTGATAATGTTGATGACAATGTATCACTGGGTAGCACAATTTGTATATAGTGGGTTCACATCGTGTATCTCAGGGTTTCACAGGGTGTATACAGTGAGTATCACAGTGGGTATCTGTAGGTATCAACGAATATATAGAGAAAGAATGATCCTAATTAGTGTATCACCACGTGTATACAATGGTTTTTACAGTAGAATATTTACGCATTTTGGGAGAGGGGAGAGAGGGATAAGATTTATAAAATACCTAACATGCCTTTTATTTAAAACTTTAAGTCAAAATTATCAAAATTTTAATATAAAGTTTGATTTGTAGTTTAGATTGGATCTGACGAAATATTGAATACCCTCATAAATGGCGTGTGTATACATCAATATATGTATGTCACATATATATACACATACATATATATACACACATACATACATATATATATATACATACACACACACACACACATATATATATATAGGGATAGGTTCTTTTGTTAATCCAATTTATAGTGTTAATTTTGTGAACCCTTTCACAACCATTCATCTTGTAATTAATTGATGACATTTATGATGACAATTTTGTAATAATTAATAATATAATATGTTACCATCAGATGAACATACATGAACGATAGTATTATTGGAAAAAATTCATAAAGACACGGATGTTTTATAACTGCCCATGCATGTGTATATTAATATTTTATAACTGCACATGTTTTGAAACTACCAATTTGTATTAATTTATGGTTATTAATAAAAAAATCTCTGTCATTATGTACATTAATATACACATGGGCATCTCCTTTATATGAACATGAGTTCACTTATTAACAATTTGATTATGTTCAAATATTCCAAGTATGTTTGGATCATATATGTTCACGTATGTTAAGTGCACTACTTGGATGTTCACAAATGTTCACAAAAGTTTACTTGGTTGTTCCATCTTTTCATATGTTAACAGACAATAAACATTGTACACTTATGGTAATATGTTCACTTATGAAAAATGAAATTATGTTCAACCATTAACATACTGAACTGAATGAGAACGAGAGAAATTAAACGCATGAACATGGTGTCTACACTTTCCTCTATACCGTTCATATCACCACTACGAAATTATCATACGCGTCACAAAATTTTGAATCTGATTTCTTCACTCGGATTAATTTTGGTCAAGTAAAATTTTATTTAGTGATAGAACATTGTGTAACTTGATGAATTGATCATAATCACAAAAATCAAGCAACAATTAAATTGTAACAACTCATTGATTAATACAAATGTAACTTACGTCTATGTACAATTTATCCATTTGTCCTCCATCCTATAATCATTAACTTTATGAAACCTACCACAAGCAATAAATCCTATCGATCCACAAAGTTAACATTGTTAACACTAAAAATTGAGTTAACAAAAGAACTTACACTACAACAAAAATGGATTTATAGGACATCCCCAATATCTAAGCATCCCAATAGACCGCTTTATAGAACTTAATTTATAGGACCAAAATATAAAACGTCTTATCTAAAGGTGTTGTAATAAGTTTATATGACGTTTTTGGACGTATTAACAAGTTTTTTAGGACATTTTTAATACAAAGTGTCGCATTAGCAACTTTATAGGACTATTTTGAGAAAGTGTCCTATAACCTCAATTTTTTATAGGACATTTATAAGACAGTTTTTTAAATAGTGTCCTATAAAGTTGCTAATGAGACGCTTTATATTAAAAGTGTCCTAAAAAACTTATTACGACGTCAAAAAACGTCATATAAACCTATTACAACGAATTTAGATAGGACGCTTTATTTTTTTGGTCCTATAAACGAAGTCTTATAAAGAAGTCTATTAGGACGCTTAGAAATTAAAAATATCTTATAAACCCGATTTTATTATAGTATTATCCTTCTATAGAATACAACAAATGTAGGTATATTAGAAATTGAATAAAAACAGTGAATCGAAGTGAGGCTTCTAGTTCATTGAGTGGAGCATTTGGACTTTTTGTAGGTTTAAATTTTAATTCGTTTGACTGAAAAAAAAAAACAAAAACGTTTTTGGACTACTTGTCAAAGGAGAAGAAATTTCAATCAAATTTTTTCTTTCCACTTCCACTTGTAGTCCCCTCTTGGGGAGTAACAGAAATCAATATATCTATAATCATTACAATTTTAAACCAAGCTAAAATACATGAAGTTATTAGGATTGATAAAATAAAATAAAACGTATAACTTCATAAAGGATCCAAGAATTTCTGGATACGGTGGCACCATATAAAACGGTTGTATCTTCTAGTATATAAAACGGTTGCAGTACCTTTCACGAAACTAATTTTTTTTACTTTACCACGGAGGAACAATACGGTGGCACGTACCACCTAACCATCCCTCTAGATCCGTCTATGCTTCATGTGGGCATCCAAACTAAGATTGAGCCAATGTAAGAATGTGTGTATATGAATATTGTCATGTGGATATTGATGAATGTATGCTGAGATTACTTGTAGTTGTTTCTTGCTATAATGATTTGACATGAGTTGTTATCGACCCAAAGACTATTTAGTTGTGGAATTATTGTCCACGTGATACAATGACAAGTTTTGGTAAATTTTGGTGAGAAAAATGGTTTAAACAAAGTCTTAGAAGAACGTTCCACTTATTTTTTTAAGTAACTTTATCTTTAAATGGAAGACTTTAATCATCCTTTCACACGTCTAGTTTTCAAATCATTCATGTGTAACTTATAATTCAAAGTTTTGAAATGATATCATTAGGGATATTGATTATTGAAGTAAAATGTCAATGTAAACAGAATTTATTATATTCAAATTAAAAGAAAGTGGATATATATGGGAAAATGAATGAAAATATAACATAATTTGTTCTGATTCATATTTTGGTAACGTAGTTTCAAAAACTTCATTACAGTAGCTGAAAGATGGTCTCTCAACCATTTAAGGACAAAGGTAATTGTTTTAGTATTAATCGGTTACCATATTAGCATGACGTATGATGTGAAATCTAAGTTAGTATTTTTTGATGATGTGATGAATGAATATAAAATTAATTTAAGTATGAAGAATAAGAGTGCAAGCCCTCATTTTAGAAGAGGAGGCTAGAAGATAAAAGAAGAAAAATACGAGCTAGACCATCAATATGCTCCGAAAGTTGAAGAATAAGCGGTGCAAGCCCTTAGAGTAGGGCACAAGGCTCGAAAATCAAAGAGGAAGAATTGCACACACATTAAGATCAACAAGAAGACCATTTAGGAAAACCTTGAATTTCGTAGTGTCCCGATTAGAATAACCAGAGAAGATGGTCAGACCAAGGAAATATAAAATACACAACCCAAATATAACCATAAACCAAACAATATTACTAGATCGACGACTGTGGTTTATATCGATGGTGGTCTATGGTGATTCAAATCGGTGGTGGTCCGCGGTGGTTTACATGGCGATTGTCGGCAATGGTTCAGATCGATGGTTGTCCGTGGTGGTTCAGATGGCGGTGGTCGGCAGTGGTTCAGATCAATGGTGGTCTGCGGTGGTTCAAAGGGAGGTAGTTAGCGATGGTTCAGATGAACAGTGGTTCAAATCAACGTGTCCGACGGTGATTCAGGCCAGTGGTGCATGATGGTCTAGATGGTAATGATTAGCAGTGGTTTAGATCGGTGGTGGTCCGTGGACGTTTAGATAACGGTGGTCTTCTGGTTGATAATGGTTCAAATCGGTGGTGGTTCAGATCAGGGGTGGTTCAGATCTGGGGTGGTTCAGATCTGGGGTGGTTCAGATCATGGGTGGTTCAGGTGGGCGATGGTGGTGGTGATTCAAATCTGTGGTTGTTTTAATTGTTAGTGGTCAATGGTGGCCGACGGTGATTCAAATAGGTGGTAGTCGCTAGTGCTTAGCAGTGGTTCAGATAATTGGTTGTCCATGGTGGTTCAGATGGCGGTGGTTAGATGTGGTTCAGATCGACAATAGTTCAGATGGGGGTAGGTCAGATCGACCATGGATCAGATTGGTGTTTGTTTATATTGGTGATGGTCAACGGTCGTTCAGATCGATAATAGCCGGCGGTGGTTCATAGCAGTAGTAGTCAACGATGGTTTAGATCGATGGTAGTCCATCGTGGTTTAGATGGCGATGGTTGACAGTGGTTCAGAACAGTAGTAATCCATGGTGGTTCAAATGGCGGTAATCGATGGTGGTTCAAATGGCGGTGATCGATGGTGGTTCAGATCAACGGTGGATCAGACCAGTGGTGGTTCAAATCGGTGATGGTTCATATCGGTGGTGGTAAGTGGTGGTTGATGATGGTTCAGATCGGTGGTGGTCTGCGGTGGTTCAGATAACAATGGTCGGCGGTAGTTCAGATGGCGGTGGTCGGCGATGATTCAGATCGACTTTGGTCGGAGGTTGTCGGCAATGGTCATATTGGGTTTTATGATATTAAGGTATATTAGGTTAAGAGTATATTTTCTTAAGAGTATATTGGCTATTATGTGTTCAATTCTCTAAACGCATGAAGAAATAATATAGAATGAGTATGATGGGTAAACTAACATATTTTGTTGGTCTTTAGATTAAGCAATTTGAAAAGGTAATATTCATCAACCAAAGTAAGTATGTTAAAGATATATTGAAGAAATTCGACTTAACCCAAAGCTCAACTATGAAGACTCTCATGGCACGTCCTTTAACGCTGAACAAGAACCCAAATGGGAAGCATGTGAAATTTACTAACTATAGCGGAACGATCATATCTTTGTTGTATTCGACAGCTAGCCGACCTAATATCATGTACTCTACTTGTCTATGTACACGATATCAAGTTGAACCCAAAGAATCTCATCTGATCGTTGTAAAGCGAATCTTCAAATATCTAAAAGGTACACCTAATATGCGTCTTTGGTATCCTAAAGACTAAAGTTTGATCTAATTGGATATTTAAATAGTGATTTTGCAGATGCAAGATAGATAGGAAGAGCACCAAGGGAGGCTATCAACTCCTTGGTGGAAAGTTGGTGAGTTGGACAAGCAAAAAGCAAAACTCAGTGTCCATATCAATCACTAAACCTGAATATGTAGCGGCAGGAAACTGTAGTGCCAAATCTTTTGGATGAAAAATAAGCTCAATGACTATGATCTTCATCTATCAAAGATCCTTATTTATTGTGATAGCACAAGTGTTATTGCTATTGCAAACAATCTTGTATTTCACTCTAAGATCAAACATATTATGATCACATATCATTTATCATAGATCAAGTTATAAATGGTAATACTGACCTTCATTTTATACCTACTAAGTACCAACTCGCTGATCTGTTTACAAAAACCCTTGATAAAATAAAGTTTAATTTGTTAATCTGCGAACTTGGACAGCTGAACATTGAGGACTAACTTTCTCAGCAATAAGCATTACTCGGTATTCAGTACTATATGTTAAAAGTTTCAGTGTTTCTTAATCTATCACTGAACTCCCATCTAAATGTATCCTCTCTCTCAAGGTACATGTCTTTCTCTAGATTCTTGTTCTCTTTCTAACATCTTAAAACCATCATTGAACACCTTCTTTATTCAGTTATCAAAACGTTTTAAAAGATCAAAAGTTTATGAATGGTCATATTTTTATGACGTCATTAAAGTCTTTTTGAATAAAGGATGATTCTCATGCGTGTTCCTGATACACGATGTCCATTGCTATTTTCCATCCAATCAAAATCGCATGCGTGCAAAGAAATCATCTTGACAAATCTTTTCACGAACTGTCATTTTTCTCTCTCCTCTATCTCTCTCATCTCACCTATAGATATATTTCACACTCGTTCTTTCATTCTTTTCGCTCTCATATTCTCCTAATATCTCTCCCGCACTTAAAAGGCAAGAAACACCAAGAACACCAAGAATATTTTCAATGTTTAGATAGAGAACTATTGTTGTGGCAACTTCAAGTTATGTTGTAGCAACATTCTGTTGCAAATTTAAGCTAAAACTACAACCAAATCTTGCATCCCTGCTCTTTTTATATTATAGTAAACACTTTATTAGTTCATTAACAAAATCGAGAATTTTTTCATCGAATTCCCTATATGAAATCTCATTTTAATCTTGACTTGTTCGATTCTTGATTTATTGTCCATCTATATTGATAATTGGTATTTTTAGCATTGATAGTTGTTCTAAGACGATAGTGGACTAGCACGTATACTTCCATGATCTTCCATTTGTAATAGCATTTTGAAGGTTGCATAAATTTGACATCATGGGATGTCACACCAGCCTTTGGACCCCAAAAAATTTGAGGATGTTACAAAATGTTAAAGAAATCATTTTACTTCTTGAATACTCTCTTATTCTCGAAGCATAACAGAGGTTCTTCTAGGCACCTTTGTTGTTTCTCGGTAGAACCCTTATCTTGAGTGAGAATACACATACTAGCGAGAGAATTGGGTTTAAAAATTAAAATAAAGTCAAGGAAAGGAAATCTTATTTAAACTTAAATCATGAATTGTGTTATGTATACCGCACAAATTTTTATTAATTGTAATATATTTATCAATAAGAAATATTTTAAAAGTTGAAAGATTTGTATTCAAACTTCTTTTATGCAAAAACTTGTTACTATTTGAACCTTTGAGACCTGATATCTTTTAAACCAAATTTCATTAATGTGAAAGGTTGAAAATAGTGGGATACATGCTAATTTTGCACCAAAACATCAGGTATATTCCTAGTAGGTTTGGAACAATATCTTTGGGGTACATTCTCCATCATGAGAGCGGCATTTTCATAATACATGTGCAAAATTAAATGCTTGAGGTGAATAATGGGAGTTATTGGGATGTTGTCCCACGGAGATAGGTGGAAAATGGAAATGAATGTGAGTTTAAAGCACTTCACTATGGCTAGAAGGCTATCTCCATGTACGCTTAGAAATCGTGCATTCCATGGAATGAGATTAGCTTCAGGCTGTTGAAGTTGTATGAGAGGCGTTGACGAGAAAGTTGTTGATCCAAACTCTCTCAGTGATTTGATGATGACCCTTTTTACTTAGTGAAAAATACTTAGTTTCGTCTATGTTCAGTTTCAGCGATCATCTCTAAGTCTGTTAATTGATCGTTGAATATGTATTGTAAACTTCTCTAAAGAACAAGTATTCTTCAAAAGACAAAACTCATGCCAAAAAAACCTTCAGCAATGTCGAAGATGTAGCTGAAGATAGAGACAACAGTTCGTGATCTGAAATGAATTTAATGATAACAAGCATGTCTAAATCAAAGTGTGAAATTTGACTAGGACTCAACAGACACTGAAGAAACTCTAGAGTTGAATCAGTGTCAGTGATCAAATGAATCTTGCTCTACAAGATTAGTTTTTGTCTTATCCTCCAGCACACAAAGGACAACCATATACCTCACAAAGAAAAGCACATGTACGGAGTTACTCTATTGTCTCCAAGCATACTTATCTACTTTGTGAAAGACAACTCTTCATATGTGGCCACAAGGTTGTATAGCTGAAGACAAAGAAGAAGCTCTCCACTAGAAGTTTGCCACATGCTTTGCACCCTCTAACTTGCATTAAATGTAATGGTTGTAAATATCTATCTTCTTAGTAAGCACATTCTTAAGCAATCACTTTCTCTCTTGCTCTAATCTTTCTTATTCTTATCTTCTGTGCAACTTTTTTTAAGCATATAATATTTATATACGGAAAATGCAACAAATAAACTCACACTCTCCTCACATTTGGTGAGGTTTAAACCTCTAACCTCCTACGAGGCCAAGGACTACGATACCTCTAGGCCAAAGGCCTTTCGGTTCTATATTTTGCAACATATTTTACAAATAATATTAGTGAATAGTAATTCTTGATATTTATGTTCGAAATAAAATTTTTAACTCAATTTAAACGATCATTGATCAACTTTTCTAAATTGAATTTTTTTCTGCTGATAAATGAAAACACGTTAACCCTTTTCCATGGAATCAAATGGTTAAACATATCCATTCCCAATGACATCAAAATTCTTTCTGGACATATAATCGTAATATTCCAAAATTCAAGACAATATACAATATTGAAGCAAGATTATAGTGTTGTAATAAATTAATGAAGTCAATTCTACACGTTTAATTAGTTTCTATAAACAAAAAGACCCCACTTACTTAATATGTCGAGAATAAGTTTATTTGAAGTAATACATAGGAACAAGGATTTTTGTAGGGCCCTAAACTCTAAATATGATGGGTCGAGTAATCACACTTTTGTAGGTCCCAATGGTTAAACAATTAAATACTTAATGGAAATAATATAGGCTAAATAGGCAAATGAAAATGTATGAAAAGGTAAACAACACGTTATAATGACGTAGCAAACCATGTAAACAGGTAAAATCTATGGATAATGTAGGTCATCGATCCAGTAATTAAAGGTTTGGACGTTAAAGTACGTCGTACAAGGCAATCCAGGTGTATACTATTCGAAAAAGTGGCTCGAGTGTGTAGAATGGATCCCCTCTTTGGTTCTTGCTCCTTGCATTTACATTGGGATCTCTCTTTATAGTCGATTTAGGATACCGGGGATATTGGTAAGTTCATTGACATAAATCATGGGACGAATTCTTAGGATGATTGATTCAACTAGTCATTGTCGTTTTTTAATGATATGTGTGCTATCATCATTAGCTCATGTTGACAAGAAACGGAATGTTGAGCGTCATCTATGATATTGTTATCGATAACACATGGAGCAGTGGATGGTGTTATATCCAAGCTATTTCTCATCGTAATAAACCCAACAGACCAACTTAAAGTTATCAAATGATTTTTTTTTATCTTGTGAACCTTCATAGCAAAACATTTGATCTTCACAACAAAAAATATTGAACCTTTAATGAAAAATACAATGAATATTCATAAGAAAAATATATTGAACCTTCACGGGAACCACTTACCAAACTTTCACAATGTGATTTCTAGTGTCAAGAAAAATGTCGTTCTCACCAGAACCCGACCCTTAAAATATATATATATATATATATATATATATATATATAGTCAAATTCAAACGAAAAAAGTGATCATATAAGAAAATGTGACAACAACCAAATCAAATGTGATTTTACACTATACTCACGTGTAAAATCACATATAATTACGTACGTCCTTGGGTCGTGGTCCAAGTTGCCCGCACACTTTTTGTGACTGTATTTCGTAATCAAATGTTATTTCAGTACAAAATCACATGTGTTTTGGCCGTTCTCATGTTATCTTATTTTGACCATGTTCTCATTTGATACTCCTTCCTTCTCTCTCTGTGTGTGTGTATATATATATATATATACATACATACATATATAGCCATAGGTTCATTTGAGAAGTAGGGAAGAGATCACAACCTTTCATCTGGTCAAGATTTGTGGCTTTAACTGTGAAGCACTAGATAATTCCTTGCATGGTATGTGGAAAATAGAGAGGTAGTCTCGTAACTTTTACAAATAGGTAGCAAAACAAATGCATATGTTAACCCGTGTAATTCAGATATGAACTATATATCGATCTGAGCTCTCTTATTGAATTTCTCATTCAATGAGCATTCTAATATTATGTATTGAAGAGGACTCTAACTTCCACACTCTTCCGCACGATATTTTGAGTGTTCATTTGTGAACCCGTGTAATTCACATATGAACAATTTAACTGATTCGCATATGAACCCATATGATCTACATATGAACTAATTAACTAATTCACTTATAAACTAATTAACTTATTCACATATGGACCCGTGTGATTCATATATTAATTAATTAATTTTAGATTCACATATGAACTAATTAACTGATTCATATATCAACTATGGGTTCACATATGCACTTGTCAAGATCATTTAAACTATGTTAAGTTTTAGTTCTTTTTCATGTTAACGTTTGTTAAGATTTCCATGATAACATATGTTAAAGATCATTCAGCTACATCTATGCCATCAAATTTTCAATTAATTATGTATATGCCCTTGCATTTTTATAAGCCGTTTGATTAAACTACAAAAAATATTCGAGGGCTATGTAGGGGGGGGGGGTGTTTCTCATGATTCTCTCAAAATAGAATAATCTCATTCGATCCCAAGTGTGTGCATGTATGTATGTATGTATGAATATATATATATATATATTGTATGTGTGTTTTAAGTTTAAATGAGAAGCATATTTATGTTAAGAACATGAGAATCAAATTCATCCATATCCAGACTTTTTATTGACTGAAAGATATATATGTAACATGTAAGTAGAGTAAACTACAACTTTGGTCTATGTGGTTTACTCCCAACTATAAACAAAGTCCCTAAAACTTCATTAAGTATAATCAAAATATACCAACTATAATCAAAATTGGAATCATACAAATTATACCAAATATCAGACATTTTTTTTAATTTGACATTCTTGTTGTACTTATCTTTACATTGTTTATGTTATCGCACTCTCAACCTTTTTATCATTCGCATTTGAACCTTTTTTAGATCAAATCCATCTAAAGATGAGATCTGTTTTCATCCCTTTTACCGTTCTTAAGATCATGCCCAATTACTTATTTCGCATGATACATGCATCAGACACAACCACGGTTGCATATGTGCAATCATTCCAAACCGCATATGTTATGGATAAGGATCTAAATGAGTTGAGGCATGACAGTGAGGTCAACCCTTAAGCCCTACAAGAACAACCACGAGGCTATGACGCTTTTCAAGACAACACTTATAACTACAAATTTGTATTCATATATATTTATGTATACAAAAATTAACGGTCAATATTTGATACGCTAATTATGCAGCATCAGATAATCCGGTGGCATGATAATAATTATGCAGAAGATAAAGAGGTAGTTTTGTAACTTCTATAAATAGGTGGCAAAAAAATTATAATATGTGCATATGTGAACACATATGATCCACATAAGAACTATTTAAGAGATTTAGTTCATATATAAATCTGAGTAATTCACATATGAACTATTTAATTGTCATGTGCATATGTGAACCCAAATGATTTGCATATGAACTATTTAGTTGATTTTCAAATGAATCTTAGATTCACAAATAACATTGTAGTTTTAGAATCAAAATCAACATCTTGCTCAAGATTGCTATCTGATTCATATTTTAATTGTTATTTGTATTTGTGAACCCGAATGATTCACATATGAAGTATATAATTGATTTACCGATAAATCTTATATTCACATATAACATTATAGTTTTAGGATCAAAATCAACATCTTGCTCAAGAGATGTCGTTTTCTGATTCTAAATCATGCTGAAAAAAATATGAGATTTGATAGAGAAAGAATAAGAAATTTGCTAGTTTTGATAACCTAGAATTGCGATATATGATCAAGAAAAAATCAGTGATCGAATTACCATAAAACCGGATTTGATTTGTTAGAATCGTTAATGGAAGATGATGATGACGATATTGATCGAACTTATGTTGTTGTCATTGACAATGACGGTGTATTGATAAGAGGAAATCTCTCTTTTCACCCTGAACTACTATGACGAGATGACTGACGCTTTCTACTAGTTACCATCTTACCTTTCATTTAATAAAATTTGATTATTTAATCTATTGGCTAGGATTGCTTCTCTTTTTCTCATATATTTGGTGCTCTTAATTTGAACCTCTCCCTATATATACTATACACACACACACACACATACATATATATATATATATATATATATGTGTATATTTTCTACTATTACTCAACAAATTGACGATATTATACAATATAAATGAGGTTATATACTAGGGATTGAAAAATAAGACACTAGAAAGGTTATGAAATAACTAATGATTTACAAAAATCGTTCATTGGGCCATGTGTGCCACGTGTTAACGTGGCATTGAAGAGCCTTGAACCATGGTGCCCCATGATGAGTGCAATGGCGAGCCTTTTAGAAGTCATAGATGCACATAGACAAAACTTAACCAAGTTAATTGCCAATCAGTCAAGTGAGGGTATTGGTCATATCCGTTACGAGAGTGCCAATGGCGAGCCTTTTAGAAGTCATAGACGCACATTGACAAAATTTAACTAAGTTAATTGCCAATCGGTCAAGTGAGGGTATCAGTCATACTCGTTAAGAAAATCACAGGATCTCCCGAACTCCACGATACTAGCGATGTCCCTCGAGTATAAAAGGCCATGGTATGCACTAGAGAACCATTTTTGGCTCCTATTACTCTCACGCTCCCTGAGCATACCACAACGTAGGTTTGTCACTACGTATACATTTTAGTCACGTTCTTGTATTTTCTCTTTCGTTCTTTTTTTTTGTTCACAATGTGACGTCTTTGATTGATGCACATAGATAGTGGATTGGTTGCAAAACCACCCGTGGATTTTGACCCTACCTGTCTCCTTCACTTTTTCCGGAATTTCACTCGATCATGTGTCAAGCACACAATCATCTTTTGATCGCAGGTCCCCAACCAGAGGATGCGTTCATATGGATTCGCAATTAAGATAACTCATCTAAAACTATTCTTAGCATCAAAAAGTTACAGTGTTGTGTTCTCAAACTACACTAATTACCACTAATTCTATTTAATATTGATTTATTTCATATTAATTCAATTAATATAATACATAAATCAGTAGCTTATTATGATTTTTCATGTAATCTTGATTCAATTTTATCGGATTATACGAGAACAGTACACTCTGTAATTTCATAATACTACTTTATCCATTCACAAGTCGATGAAGTAATAAAATCCTATATTCCTAAAACTATTAATTCAAATAGGTCTTATCCATAAGAGGTTTGAAAAAGGATTAGGATGCATCTTTCTTTATTTAGAAAAACAAAACAAGAGATTATTTGTAAGCAATGAGAAGCATGAGGTTAATGCATTCACTTTGAAAAAAAAAACCCTTTTTCTTGGCATATGTAATAGTTGATATTCGATATGTCTCATAACAATTATTATAACTATAATTAACTTAAATTAAATCGGTAACTTAATGAAGATAAATATTATAGCATTATCATCACTAAATTTCACCCTATTTTCCATAAAGTTTGGTGTTAATAACAAATCTATTTTGATGAGTAACATCAAATTTTTGTTACTTTAGGTATGAATTTTTATATTTTTTATTGGTATAAGTAAATAGTATTACATCAAATTTGATATGTTATTATTTATCGGACCATATTCTATGTAAGATTATGTGTCATTATTAAAGTAATTTGATGTCAAATTGAGTTAACTACGAATTTGGTTCTTGTTGTTTGTCGAAAATAGCACATTTTATTCCTATAGTTTTAAAATTATAAGATGGCTATCGTGGTTTGCAAAAACATCCGAATTTAGTTTCTTCTTCTAACAACAGGTAAAAAATTCCGTTAAATGAGAGCATTTTTTGTTGTTTTATCGATTTTTAATCTTTATATTATAAATTTTATTTTGATTTGGTAAAAGACAAAAAAAATAGATAAAGTGATGAAAATACCGAAAATTTTATATTGGCTACAATTATTTGACCTAAAAAAACAATACTATTATTTATAGAGAACAAATTATAAATCTTGATATTAATGTGTTCTTATAAATGATTTTATTTTATTTAAATAATCATAAAAATAGGCTTTAAATAATTTATAATTTTCAAAACAATTATTTTATAATTAAATGCATGTTTATATATTTTCTAGAGTAAATTACATTTTTGGTATTTATGATTGTTATTCACTATCAATTTTGATTCTTTTTTTAATCTAATTACAGCTTTGGTAATTATGATTGTCATTTTGTTTCACTTTTGTTCCCTTTGATTAGTTATATTTAGAAAAAAATAAGTTAAAGATATGTTGGTCCTTTTACTCTATTTTTTTTCTTTTTTCTTTTATTAGATTATGTAATAATATATATAGTATTTAATATTTATATAGTTTATTCAATGCTTAAAAATAAGACTTCATTTAATATTTTAATCAATTTATAATAGTTGGTATTTTCAGTTTTATGTTTAGCTATTATTTTCTTTATTTTAAAATAACAATTTAAATATCTGATTGATATGTTTTAAATATTTAAAAATCGACATGTTTACTAAAAACAGATAAAATGATACATTTTATTTTATAACTAACAAACAATGTAATAGATGTAATTCATTTTATAAATCGATATTTCATTTTAGTATTTCGAAATTTTATAATTCATATAATTCAACAAAATAGGATTATGTCATCTTTTACAAATTCGTTCATTGTTTTGAATATTTATTTTTCCGAATATTGGCGTATTCGTGGTAAGAAAAAAAATTAAAATAATATAGTATATTTTTAATATTAAATGTTAATAAACATTTATTTATTTTTTAAACGAATTAGACAAGCCCTTATGCTAAAACATCTGATAATCGACAATCTTATATGTTTTAGTAATATTTTGTATGAGGTAAGTTTTTCAGAAAAAAATATGTGCACACATGGCTTCGAACATCGACATAAAATAACATGGAATTTGAATCATTACATTTTTAAACGCACAAGTTCACAAAATAAAAAATTTGGGCATCTTCATAATGGTCGATTCCGACATCCGTAGACATTCCAAACAAATTTTTTTCTCAAGTATAAATAAAGCAACATGTCTAACGTTTCAAGAACATTGTCAATCTGTTGTGTATCTAGCAAATTCTTATTGAACCTATGAAGGATCTAGCGGGGTTCCGTGCACCCAATCAACTGATATTCTTAAGTTTTATATAAAATATGTGCATGTTAAATAATATTTTAAATATCTGATCATTATGTTTCAACCATTTAAAAATTTATATATAAATTGGTATATTTCATTTTATAAATAACAAATTAAAGAGATAAAACTAATAAGGTGAAGAAATAGTGGTTTTAGTGGGGGAGCATAGGGGAGATATATATACGATTTTCAATTTATATAACCCAAATTTCATTTTAGGTATAATTATAGATTTCGTCTTTTTAATTTGTTATTCTTAAAATAAAATAGACCAATTTATTTATTTTGATAAACATATCGATTTTAAAGGGTTGACACATATTCAAATATTTAGAATAAAAAAAGTAATATAAGTTCAACTTAAAATAACAACTATTACTAATTGATTAAAAATATTAACTTGAATATTTACAAAAGATATTAAATATTCCATTTCACGGTAAAATTTAAAAAAAAAATAGATAATTATTAAATATAATCTAATATATATAGCACTATATAATCTAATAAAAAGAAAATAAGAAAAAAAAAAGACAAAAAGAGTAAAAAGGACTAATATACCCTTAAACTTAAATTACAAATTTTAACTAAAGTTAGTCAGAGGGACCAAAAGTGAAACAAAATGTCAACCACGATGACAAAAAAATGTAATTAGTTTAAGATAGGGACCAAACTTGATAGTGAATAGCAACCACAAGAACGAAAAATGAAATTTAGGGGGTGTTTGAGATTGCTTATTTAAACTGCTCATTAACTTTGCCGATGTCTACCATTATGTTTGGACTGAATTTCAGTGTAAATTGTATTCGCCTTGAAAAGATAAATTTGTCTATAATTGTTGTAAAGTCATCATGTTTGACTTTTCTGTAAAGTTTGACTTTGACTAGTGGCTTTCAATTTTGACCCTATATAAAAGGTTTGTCTTGTGTAAATTTTGTAAGAGCTCATTTGTAAAATCTAAGTAAAGATTGAGAGTATTATTGATCTTGACTTGTTGACTATTTCTCTCTCATCTCCTTCATTGTGTTCTTAATGTTCATATCATTTATGTCATGAATCTATGAAGTTTTATTGAAGATTGATCTTAAAGTGACCTCACACATTAATAAACAATTTTTAATGTTTGGATAAGGAGAGAAAAATGCATATATCGGTAGCAAACTGATAATAAACAGTTTTTCATAAGTTAGTTTATTCTAAGTTATCAGATTTAACATATTAGCTTTGAAACCAATTTACCTTTTTATGCTTTTAAAAAACCTACCCGTTCTTTAATAAAAACCTTGATGCCTTCATCCCTGTAAACCATCTTCTTGATGATGTCTTCTTCTCAGTGACAACTTCATAAACCCTACTCTCACTATGTATATCACCACTAAGACCACCACTACAGATCGATTGGAATCGACATGGCGTGCACTGGATTTTTGTACCAAAGGCTGAAATGAAGAGGCGATGGTGATGAAAACGAAAAAGATTACGAGAAGGAAATTGAGAGGGAGATCAATCAGATTTCCAACACCACGACCATCTATTTCGTCTCTAAATGACTCTCACGCCGGCGACCATTGATTTCCAACACTGACGATTTGAAACAAAAGGGTTTTTGTTGGGTTGATAGAATCGATTAAAAACAGATCATGATTACCGAGTTGTTTATAAGATTTCCCTGCACTTTGAGAGAGCGAATTGAATTGTGATTCGCAATGCAACCAACAGTCTTCTCTTGATCGGATCCATGTTGCTCCAACGGTTTCTTTTAAGAGGTGACGAAAAATAACCCAAAAAGTAAACTGTTCACAGATAAACAAATATACCCTTTTTGGTCATTTTACATGTATAAGCAAAATTTAGAAAACATGTTATCAACTTATCACATTTAGTTACCACCATAAGCTAATAATCCAAACACTTTTTATAAAACTCCGGTTTAAAACCACATAAGTTGATAAGTATTTTTACAAAAAAAAAAACACATGTTTTAAATAAGTAATCCCAAACACCTTCTTACTCTATTTCCTATTATTAGTTTATTGATAGAAAAATGATTAAAAACAAAATTAGAAGTAATCTCCACATACATACAAACTTTCTAAACATCCAGGACTTTGATAATTGATAATATCATATCAGTATTTTTTGTGGATGTGACAATAAAAATATAATATATTTGTAGAGTTTAATTTCTTAATAAGAAACTATTTTCTATTACATTATGCTTTTTTAATTTTTGTGAACTATGTTTTTTAAAATGTATGAGTAATTTATTAAATGAGATTTTGATTATAAAAAAAATACAAATTATAATCATTAGTTAATATTGATATAATTTTTTTTATTTGAGTAAATTATAAATTTAACATTATATTCAACTTTTTTATAAAGTTAACATTAGAAGACACTATTCTTAAGAATTTTCTTTTATTTTTTCTAACTTTCTTTATAATTTTTTTTAATTTATGAATAAAATATGATTAGGATAAAGTACAATATTATAAAGATAATAAAGTTTTTGTTACGTTTTCACATCAAAGTAAAATATAGTATTTAGTTCTTTTTTCTTTCCTTTAATGTCTATTGGTGTTCCAAAAGTACCTTTTTGGATTGTTAGAGAGGAAGATGCATCTTGGGTTGACATATAGTGCGACTTGTCAGATATATTGAGTCATATGGGATTTCTTCGTTTTCTCCCCAATCGAGATATCCTCTATTTTATCCATGAAAGATTAATTGAATCATCAAAAATTTAAAGCGTGAAGTGCAATTATATCCATTAATAAATTAAATGTGGGCAAATAGATTAAAGTTATATGAAACACTAAAAAAATAATATTTTTAATGTATAATTATAAAAAAATTATTTATTTTACTTTATAATAATTATTTAACAGATAAATAATTTGGTATTAAGGTATAATAAAGAATATTTAATTGTAGTTTTGGTATTATTTAATTAAAATATAGTTTATTTATGATGGATTGTCATTTAAAAAACTGTTAGAAATCATTGTAGTTGAGAGTAATTTCTATATAATTTTCGAAGTCGACTTGACGCTTGAGAAATTGTGTTGTCATGGATGGTTACAAACCATATAAACCGGATATAATAAATAAACTTTTATTATTTTTTAAAATATTTGTTTTGATTGGTTTTATTTGAAAATCTCTCTCTGTGTCTTTCTGTCTATATATATATATATATATATATATATATATATATATATTAAAATCAATTCAATAAAAGAAAATGCAATTAAATTTTTAATTAAATAAACTAATATACTAAGTTTTTTTGTTAAATGTTTGAATGCGTATATGTTGGTCTTAACCACCAGATGTTTATAATACAAGCTGCATCTGATTCAACACTTTTTTTACATCATTTGTCTTGTTTATCCGATAAAGAACATCAATTGGATATAGCTCAAAAGGTTTAACATTCCCACCTTAGTAACTTGTTAGGATTAATGCTTCGAATGTTAGTCGAACATTGGATCCATAGCTTTAATAAATTGTGAGATCATATCTTTGATTTGATTATTCTTCATCCGATTTGGAGAATTCGATTGACCTATCCTTTTGGTCATTCTATCTTGAGTTTCTTAAAACCATAGTTTATTCTAAGTAATTCTTAAATTCGATAGTCTACTTCATATATATTATATAACTAGAATCTGATCTATAGATTAGATTTTGAAAGAGAATATATAAGATTTTAACTTGCAAAAATTTTGTAACATCTGTATTGATTCAAGATTAAAAAACCTAAAAATGAAATGGAAGACTAGTCGAAGTGAGGTCAAGATCGTCACGAAAGCGGATTGGTTTGTCATCTAGCCAAAAAAAGACCAATACAAGATAAATTCAAATAGTAGATTGACAAATACTATTACTGACAAACCGAATTTTTGAGTGCAAACTTGTTGGTCCCGGATGGGATGACAATGTAATTGTAGAAAGGGGGTTGAATATAATTACACAGACTTTTTTTGAACATTTTAATTCTTTTTGATGCATATCAAGAATTAACACGTAGAGATACAATAAAGATTGTTGTGGAAGAAGGAAATGATAACATAACCTAAACAATCTTACAAGAAGAAGAACTTACAAGAACAACATAAAAAGTATTTACAATGAAATGAAGAACGCTAAGATTTTCTTCACACATAGGAGAATAGGGGAGTAGAAGAAGAAGAGAGTCGATTGCCTTGAGAATGCACTTAGTAAATCTTTCAAGGAAGTATTTTTTGCATGGGAGATGCATACTTCCTTTTATACTACTTTCAACATTAAATGCATGGAGACACTTGTCACCTAAGGATAAGAAGACAGGGGTTGACTTGACCATTGTTAATATCTCATTTTCATCGCACACCGTGTGCAAACAACACTGTTCATATAGAGATAAACTTTTGCAGAGATATGGTCAGTTTATAGGGAAATCTTCTTTGGATGAATTAGTAGCTTTAAACAACTACTTACAAATCTTCGGTGCTTGAAGATCTTTCTTCAATCGGCTTGTTGCTTCAAAATATCTTTGATCTTCAAATCAACTACTCTGGAGTCTTGGTGTGTAATTTAGACAATTGATCCACAATACCACATCGGTGACCTGTCTTCACATCGGCTATTCTTCTATTTTGCCAATGGATTTAAGTATGTACCAAGGCAACAATATATAAAGAAACCAATAACTACTAAGTGTTGATAGGATAGAGGAATATATCAGTGGGTCATCCCCAAATCAATAGGTGACTCGACAGTCTCTCCCTATATGATGATAACACAAACACTTAGAAAGAAAATAAATACAAGGCATACAAACTCTAAAATTCTTTGAGAATAAGAACTTATGAATTCGGTGACCTATGTACATATTCTTTTTGGGTTATTTTATTTTTGTTCTCTTCTTTTTTCTTTTTTTTTAAATTGTAAATGTATATACAAAACAAATAATGAATCAAAGTGCAACAAATAAAGAATGAAATTTTTTGAAGTAAATACTGAAATATAAATTGAATCTATACTAGACAATGAATTTAAATACTTAGAGTGAAAAAAATAGTTCAAAAAAAAAGTCACATAGATAGATCAGTTAGCAGTCATCGTCTACTTCTATAACATCTGTATCTGTGGCTGGAAGAGCATATATTTTCTTAAGTTCATCCAAAATCAAGGTATAGAAGATTCTTCCGGCTTCACCAATTTTAATGATACTAAGTATCACACGAAGTAGCTGAGAATCAACTATTGGTATCTCAGAAGCTCGAAAAAATCAAAGACAATTACTCGCGTCCCAAAAGAAAATTCCATGCTTAGGTGTGGACAAGACAGTTCCTTCTAGATGACAGTCATTAGTAGGAAGAGTAAGATCAAGAGGTGTGACATCGGGGAACTTACCTTCCTTTGACATCTTCAAAATTAGAGACTTGCTACTTGACAGATTGAGAGACATAAGTAGATTTAGATGAGCCAACCTTATTCAACAGTAATTTAAGAGAAGACAGTTGACCATACTACCAGTATCAATGGAAACGAATCAACATCTACCTCTTTTCCCTCTTCTGATTATGATGACTCCTTAGACATTGATGTTCCTACTAAGGGGGAGCTGTTTGATCAAGACAGAGTTGAAGAATCTGTTGAGGGGGAGCAACCGAGTTATCAGCCTACAACATCTGTTGAGGGGGAGATTCAGTAGGTCATTTATTGTCAGGTTGGTATTACTTCTTCTCAGGTTGGTATTATTGCTTCTTCTAGGGACATGGTTCCAACTCATCGAGAAGGAAATGCACCCATGACATATGATGAAGAAGTTGCTGAAGCTAAAGCAGCCAAGCTTGTAAAGAATCGAACTGAAGCCTCATCAAAAGACAAACTTGTGCTTAAATCTCTAGCAAGTTTGACTCACAAACTCCTTCAAAACTCATCCTTGTATGGGAACATGCTCAGTATGTCAGCCAATGTAAGTTCTTGAACACTAATTGTATTCATCACCAAATCAATAGGTGACCTAACAAACTTTTCCAACAAGTTTGGCTCACCAACTTCTTCAACACTCATCCTTGTATGGGAACATGCTCAGCATGTCAACCAATGTAAGTTCTAGAAAACTATTTTATCTATGTCTTACTTTCTTTACTATTCCCTCGACATACAAAAGAATGTGATAGGATAACAAGTTTCTACATCAACCACAAAGGCTGAAATGAAGTGTACAAGTATGCATGAATCAGCAAATTAGATAAAGATGCGCGTTAGGAGTAGCATTTAATGTAATGGTAATTATAAAAAGGGCACCCTTGTAATGTATTACTATTAACCTGTTTTGATAGAACTTTTATGTGACAGTTTTTTAGGTAAAATCAAACATTTGAGGAACTATCTTAGCCCTTTAGATCTAAAAGAGTATCTTCTACTCTCACTCTTTCAATGTTAGTAAATTTGTTACCTATCAGATTGTTCAGGATTATAGGTCTTACCTTCATAGGTGTTAGATAAGTATCATACTAAGTGTTTTAGGATCGAATCATGAGAGAAAAAGGGCAAAAGACATGAAAAACAAACCCAAGAGCTTGGCACGCAACCTGGGGTCATTTGGGAATCTTGCAGTGGAACTCAAAGCAGTCGTATACGGGGATCCATGGCCCAAGGTGAAACTCAAGATTGTTGATAAGTGGCATACTTTAGTGTTCCGCCACATTCGGTGGAAATGGATCTCCTTCGTCACCAAAAAGGTGTTGTTTTGGGTACATTGTCATTGTTAGCTTTATTTTTAAAGCTAATAATAAACTTAAAAAAGTTTTATGAAACAATCCAAAGCTAGAAGACGAACTAAAGAAGTATCTACGCCAAAATGTCTAAAGTCTAGAAGACCAGCCTCTGTGCTAAAGAGTCCCGGATAACCAGAGCTTCTCTCAGAGACTACAGAGCTTCTGTGAAGACCAGAGCCTC
>NC_037542.1:3161899-3163685 GCF_001531365.2 Cynara cardunculus var. scolymus | reverse complement strand
AAAGCAGCCGCTATTTTTCTGTTTAATCTTCTTGTTTACTTTCTCTTACAAACTTCTAGTGTAAATCGTTCTACTGTCAGATCTGGGATATAACAGTCACCTATGTTTCGGTGCTTTGGACATAGAGTTTAAGCTACATATTTGATGTTATGAAGTATAAGTCCTACGCACGTTTAGGGTGAGTTTGAGATATTAGTTGTCATTCTAAAACGGGTACTTGATTTGGAAATAACGAGCTTTGGAACGATGTTCCTTTTTACGATTTGTAATTTATTTAAAGGAGTCATTATTTAAAGAAAATTGTTTGATTTAACCCTTTTATGTTTACATGATAAACTGCTTTAACTCACTAGACGTCAAACTCAACATTTTTTCTTATTAATATGTATATTTAAGTGGCTTTTGGAGCTTTGTAGTGGTTCCAGTAGGATGGTTTTAGAAGTGTCATCTGGTTTTGAAGATTGCATACTTGATGGTTTTAGTAACCCTCGACCTATTTTAAGTTTGTTGAGGATTAGGTTGTCTTGTTTAAAATTCTGTTGTGTATCTTGTTCTCTTTCTTATGTCAACTTTAAGAGTTTTCTAATTAAAGTTTTTTTTCATTTTGAAAGAGTTTGAAAGTTTTAAATTGTCCGCTATTTATAAATTTAGGGATGTTATGAGAAATCTTTTGAGTCTTCAGGAGAAGTGACCTTAGGCATCTACACTCTAGTTATAAGTCACACAAAAGTTTCGGTTTATCCTCGTATGTTCTACACAAACCCTTGAAACATGTAACAGTGAGGTTAAAACGCTTAAACATACTATCAATAGGTTCATAGTTTCAATTCAAATCATTCATACTCTTCAAGAAGATGATTAATTTTACTACTTTTAACATAAGAGTTTCTTCAATCTTTTTTATTCAAAGTTTCCCAAATCTCGTTTGCAATTTTACACATATAAACACGTTCATTTTATTCTTCATTTGAAGTTGCATAGAGCTTACCTTTTGCCTTAAAATTTAGACAATTCCAAGCATCTTCCGCTTCAGTACAACTACAAACCGTTTTTGGTAAAGTAAATTTTTCATCAAGTGAAAGGATAGTTGGTTGATATTACTTCTTTTTAATAATATCCCACACAGTTTATGACTTTTACCACGAGCGTGGCATTCAAAGCGGTCAGCCTAAAAAATGATTTTTTCAGGCGTTGTTTATCGAACGCTTATCCAGGTAAGCGCTTATCAAGTCACTTTACTTTACCGGATGAATATGGCAAGGACTAAAAATCTTACCCGGTAAGAACGAAAGCAAGAATCGAGAGTCTTACCCGGTAAGTGAGAATTAAGACTCTTACCATGGTTAATGCTTACTGGGATAAATTGTTGCATATGATGCGTTTTAGTGAATAAAATCTTACTCAGTAAGTAAACGATAATGTTGAATTTTACTAATAAGTATTTACCGAGCAAGTGTTTAGGTAAACGGCCCTTTGGTGTCTATAAGAAGTGGTCTTAGGGAAACAACCCTTCCTTGACTCTCTTTCTTTATGTTGTGCCATTTTTTAAAATACTCAAAGTTTTCAAAAAAAAAAAAACACTGAGTATTGCAAAACAAAGAATCCACTCTAATACCAATTAAGAGGTGGAAATTAGGGAGAAGATTGTTTGACACTTTCAATGTCGGTTTTTGTAAACTTTACGTTCAAACAAAACTTAGGGGCTGTTTGGTAGGCTCTTAATGGTTACATTAAGAGCCAATCGCTGAATCGGTCAGAGGTTGCGTGTGTTTGGCAAAAAAAAAAA
>NC_037542.1:3156589-3161424 GCF_001531365.2 Cynara cardunculus var. scolymus | reverse complement strand
AAACTGGAATGTATATACATATATGATTTTTGTTATTTATAATTTAATTTAAATTATTTAACATTATTGAGGGTTAAAATGGTAATTTGTTATCATTCAGAAAACATTTACCAAACAACCATATTTCATTCAGCACTTAACCATTCTGACCCTCTTAGCCATTCTGACCTCTTAACTATTCTGCACTAAATCATTCAGCAACTGCTAAACAGCCCCTTAATGCAGAAATATGATTGAATCCAAACTGTTACAAAAATTAATGATCCTATAGTCATAAATAGCGTTACCCATTCTAGGAACTTTTTTAGAGAGGTAAAGTGCAAACAAAACCAACACAACACACACATAAAAACTTGAAATGTAAAGAGACAAGGGTTAGAGAAACTTCACAATGGATGTAACGTGGTTCACCCAATCTTGACTACTTGCACACCGAGATACCTTCTCGAGACGATCCACTATAAGTGTTTTTTTTTTCCAAAGGAAGAACAAAACCGTAGTACACACAATGTTTACAAAGATGAACACTCTCAAGTCTCGAGTTAAAAACTAGTGAATTGTCACTCACACCACTTACATTTCAGAATATCAAATGGAAGCTCAAGTGGTATGTATACCTCTTTTGGACGAATATGAGAATTAAAGAATGAAAGTGGGGAGTTATTAGATTGTGTACACTTAAAATGAGTGATAAAACAGAAAATAAGCTCTTTAAGAAACAAATATATGGAATTAGATTTTTAAGAACCTTTAACACAATAAAAATAAGGTAAAGCTAATCGCACCCTTAAAACTTTATTTTAATATTTTTGTATTTGGGTAAATTGTATAAAAAGTTAATGTATTTTAACTTAATTTTTATTTTGGGTAACGTAATTTCAAAACTTTCATTTTGGTATATAAGATGTAAAATTTTAAGCACTTAAGTACCCCGGGTAACCGGTTGAAGTATTAACCAGTTACCCATGCTGATGTGGGGAGCGATGTGGTATCCAGCTCAGTATTATTTGTTTATTCAACCCAATTTCATCTCATCACTCGCCACATCAGCATGGTAACCGGTTAATACTTCAACCAGTTACTCGGGTACTGTTAGGTACCAAAATGGAAGTTTTAAAAATACGTTACCCAAAATAGAAATCAAGTTAAAATACGTTATCTTTTTCATACAATAGCCCTTTGTAATTTTGTCTTTTTGTTTCTTTATCCTTTTGTTTTTATAATATTATATTATTATTAATATTACTATTACTGTTATTATTTTTTATATTTTCTATATGTTATTTTGTGATAACCGATTTATTGGTTATAAAAGTTTGGGGTTGTTTTTGAATAAAGGTGATAACTTCAAGGGTTTATCTTGTTCATGCGCTTAAATTGTTTTAATCCTCCACCGCCTCATTATTTGTGTACGTGCATTATGAGAGAATTGTTTTATCTCATTAGTGATGAGTTGAAAAGTAAACAAGAATTTACTATGTGTGTTCTTTGAGCCCAAAAAAAGAGAAACCAAAAGAAGAGGAAGGAAGAAGTTGATTTTTGTGAATTATTGTATTAGATATTTACTCTTGATTTTCATTTTTATACCTGCATCTCTTTGTAAATTCAAGGTGAGTTTTATATTGAAAACATTATTTATTATGTTTTTTGGTAAAGAAATAGTAAGATTCCATACATGTGCATGTGATGTTATATGTTATTTATTTAGCATAAATTTTTGGTTTTGATATGATTTTATCTTCTTATTGTAATAAGGGTGGCATAATCAGGAGATGAGTATTCTTTGTAATTAGGGTGACATAATTAGGAGTTGGGTATACTGGGATAAGGGTGACATAATCAAATTCTGGAAAATGATGATCTTTATGATCATGGGATTATGTTATGGAATCTATATGATGCGATAAGGGTGATTGTTATCGCATAGTTTGATGCAATGGGATTGGTTATTTGATTCAAATGTTATTTTTATCGCATCCTTGAGGTACGACAAGTATGGGTTATCTGCATGTGTATGATGTGAGGAGTTACTATCATCGCCTCTATTGGATGCGACAAGGGTGGTTATTGCATCATTGAAGTGCGAAGTATAGGTTATCGCATATATATGATGCAACATAATTTATTATCGCATCAATATGATGCGATAAGTTGGTGTTTTTTATATGGTATGTGACGACTTTATTACTTGTTTATTTAAATACGACAAGTTTATATGTGATGTGATAAACGGGTTATTTTATTGTTTGAGGCGATAAGTGGGCGTTATCTCATCTTTTTAATGTGACAAAAGAGGTTTGTTTTGATAGAACATTATTTATTTGTTATTTATACAAATATGGGTTTATAAAAGTGTTTTGATGATTTTTACCCTGTAATAGCAATCAAAAGGATTTCTTACTAGACCTTATAGTCTAACCCTCATTTTGGTGTCTTAAAATGTGCATTATAGATCGAACACAATTGGATGATAAAGGGAATGAAAAATTATGAATAATTTATGATTGCTTGCATGTGGATTTTTTGGGGATAATGTGATATTATTGTATCTAAATACTTGTTATATATAAAAGTCTTGTACTAAGATTATGTGCAAAATTTTGGTAGCTACTTTTGTAATATATGTAACATCCCAAAATTTCGAATACTTCAATATATCATAATGAGTATCCCAAAATCAAACACTTACATTGCAGCGGAAATAAAATTTTTAATCTTACAAATTATATCACCATCTAAATTACAATCTTGAGGAGCATAACTTTGCTCTATATAACCATGTCTTGATCTGCACATATCCTTTTTTGGAGTTAATCTTTATCTCTCTTTATTGCCCTTTTCTTTCCATTCAAAAGCCGCCTGGGTAAAAAAGTTCTGAAAAGAGTTTTGGGTGAGCCTTAGGTCCAGTGAATCCACGGTTTTCATGCATGAACAACAACTTTTATAATAAACATTTTTCACGAAGTTTCATAAATTTAGCATGTCTTGATGAAAATAATATTTTTCACAAAATAAATACATTCTAGTGTGTGTCTACATCACAAAGCAACAACGTCATGGGAGATGGCGAACTCACACAGCATTACCTGACGAACTCACACAACATGTCCACACTTATGGTTTAGACAAGCTCACAGAGCATGCTCGTCTTTACAAAATAATACCGTAGTACATCCCCATTGACACACAAGTACTCAAAACACATATTATAAAAATATCGAACTTTTCACGCATATATAGCATATCAAAAATCTCGAGACACTATAAACAACTTTTGGATAATAAGGCATGCAACAATTTTAAATATAAATCACGTGTAACTCACCATATATGGCGTAGCCCAAACCGATCTTTGAAGTGGCTAGCGTCTCTCTGATTGGTGCCAAACTAGCTACGATGTAGAGCACCGTCAACTCTCATTACACCGTCCACCGTCGCCTTTTCTCACAATAGTTATCCTTCTTAACCGTCAAACCACACATAAAGCTACAAACTCCAATTTTATACTAAGCCCCATCGACGGTTTCACGGAATATGAAACGATAAGCCATAACAAATGGTCGTAGGTTTCATAACCATTGAGTTACCTATCATTAAATTGCATTCAATTTTAGGGTCTAAACCCTTCACTTTAATCGTTTTACACTATAAGTCCTTGAAATTTAACGACTAACAATTCCTTTCCTTTTTTTATGGTTATTACATTATAACTTTTGTATATAGTAGGACCAATTGTGTAATTTGTATTTAATGATGTACGAAATATTTAGTTATATGCAAATGTGATTTTGGGGGTATTACATATTTTAGTATACATAGTGTTGGATTTTTTGTTATAATTATTTCTATATAACGTAAATAAGTTATAAAAAATGTAATTAATTTTTTCTAAAAATTATATAATTTCTAAATAAACCAAAAACTATAAATAATCGTGAGTTACATGAGATTGAAAAAATAATTAACTTTTTCACATTTATTAGTTTATATTATTTAATTGTTTTTATTTTATGTTTTCTTAGATGTTACTGCTATGTAAGAATTAGAATTCTAACTTTGTGTCAGGACATACAAGTCAAGGGACAGTCCATTAGTTTGTAAGAGCTTCAATGTAAACTATGACGGAGCATCTACTATACCAAGAATATCAATGAATCAGATTATTTTAGATTCGTTTTTCCATTATCAAATCCCATTTTTGCACAGCAGATCCACAATTTCTTCTGATAAATCCAACGAGTGATTAATAACCTTGTTAAACATAAAAAAGTAGCTATCATTCCCTTTCTGACGAATCATATTTAATAGAAATCGTATTTATATATTTTAATTGTAGATAAATTATATTTAGAAAACAATATTACTTTTTTCTAATAGTTATATAAGTTGTAAATAAATTAAATTTTTTTTAATTAATTGTGAGTTCTATGAGATTAAAAATCATTAACTTTTACACGTATTATTTTAATTAAATAGCAGTGAGTTTTTTTTAAGAGTGTTACAGGTAGTCTGCATTAATCCCGATAAACTATGATAGTAAGAATCAGTCATTATAAATTTAATATCCATAATTGTTATATATGTCTGGAATCGAATCCTGAACAAATAGATAATCCACCATATCCTCTAAAACCTCAACGACTACACTGTAATCCTTGTGGTTTAAATAAAAGTGAGTTACATGAGATTAAAAACTAAGTATTCTTATAATTATTAGTTTTCATAATAATAACTATTATTATTTTCTTCTTATTCAATAAACCTCAAACATAAATCATTATTTTTGTTTGTTTATTTGTAACATGTTGAATTAAGATATACGCAAAATAATCAAG
>NC_037542.1:3148646-3156134 GCF_001531365.2 Cynara cardunculus var. scolymus | reverse complement strand
CCCGAAATGCCTTTCTGGATATTCCTCAATGTCCCGGCTATTCACGGAACGTGAGAACCAGATGATTAATCATCTGCTTCCGGAAGAAATCGAAGAATTTCTTGGGAATCCTACAAGATCCGTTCGTTCTTTTTTCTCAGAGGTTGGTTATTATACAATCATTTACATTTGTACAACCAATACAACCCAATCTCAACCGTCCATTCAATTTGATGAATATGTGATTTCATAGAAGTTTTGATTGTTCCCTAATATAAAGTATTCATCATAATTAATGAACCGTATTCATCTTCAATAAATATTCAAATCATAATAAATGAACTCTCATTATTTCTATAAATATATCAATTAATTGAATTACATTAGTTGTACAAATGGACATGGTTGTGTTTGAAAATACCCTATATATGTATATACATAAATATATGCATAGAAGAAATATATTATTTGATTGTGTTTGATATCCGATGGGTTTTAAAGAAATTTCAATTCTCAAAGTATTCAATACCGCTGTTAAAGGGGTCTAAATAACATCCTAAAAGTATCATTTTTGTAGAGTTTATAACAAATGTGTTCTAAAAAAAATGTTAGATATTTAAAAAATAAAAGTAAACTCCTTGATTTTATAAAATCAAACGTATGAAATAACTATTTTTTTTGGAAAATGTTTTTTCCTCTTTCAAAACTATCATTTGTTTTATATAAGAATCCATTTTATGAAAAAACAAAGTTTATGAAAAAAATTATTTTAGAGAACATTTTTATTCATCAAATTTTCAATTCTATACCACTTTGAGATCCAATCGAAATTTGGAAGACGGAATGGTTGCATTTTCACGTCTTGCTAAATTTTGATCTTCGAGTATTGAATTGGCTAACATTCTAATGCATTCTTCATTTTCTCGAATTAGCACGGTTCTCAAATTAATGCTACACGTTTCCCCAAACAGCATTTCATATGTAATATTACTTGATTCTTGAAGTATACACATTATGCACATCAACTAAATTGATTGGATCATAATATAATTCAGGCATTTGCAATCATCAAAATATCGATTGTACAAGTGTAATTAATCATTTAAAATTAAATATTGCACACTTGCACCAACACAATGGTTTTAAGTTGAATCACAAATAATTTGATTAGCCTTTTGTTTGGCTTCGGGGCATTACAAACGATATCAATATTGATCCTTATATTATCAAGATGGTGAAGCAAACCTCATCAAGCATGATGAGTCCCGATGGGGGATGTTTGTAACAACCCGTTCCATATGGGTTAAAATTGAGATTTGTAAACTCTTTACAAGCCTCAAGTTGTAGGCTACCAATAATTTATACATTGGTTTTAAGTTAATTTGGTAGTTATTGGTCCCACATAACTTCTTACTAAACTCAAAACCATAAGGTTATTGGTAGCCTACTACTTGAGACTTATAAGAAGCTCAGAAATCTCAAGTTCTATCTATATGGGACGAGTTGTTACAAATGCTCTCACTTTAATTCATCTCATCTTCATTAGGCCCCAACATCCTCCTTGTAATTGGTGATGTGGATTTGCTTAAGATGTTACAAACATCCTCGATTAGGGCCTCATCATGTTGATGAGGTTTTCCCCCACTATCTCAATGGTACAAGGATCGACTTTGATATCATTTGCTATGCCCAAACATAAAACAACTGGGTGGACCAATAACTTTATATTCAACTTATAACCATAGTGGAAGTTATGGGTAGCCTATAACTTGAGATATATAAGAGCCCCGAAATCTCATTTTATATCCATGTGAGATGGGTTGTTACAATATGTGTAGGTGGTGTACAAACATGGACAAATCGGCCTACATAAGATCCAGGTAAGTTTTCACGAGATTTTTCTTAATGGTATGCATACTTATTTATGGTTTTCTTATATGCTTATGATGATTAATGAGCATTCTACGTGTTTGTATTCTCAAGCTTTAAGCCTTGGTAAATACATCACAAGTTCATAACAAGATATTATGCATGGAAAGTATATTTGGCTATGTGTGAGGGGCTAGGTACTAGGACGTTGGTATAGAAATCCTAGGAAACCACAAATGATGTGTGACAATCAATATAAATGCCATAAAGGAAACCTCTTAGACTAAACTAGTACAAGTTGGTCAAGACATGCTTAAGGGTATTCCTAAGATTTCCTAGTAAATGGTTAGCAAGTTAAGAACCCCCATTAAATCGCTTCACGTATGAGATTTTGATTGCTCTTGTTCAAGTTGCATGTACGCATGTATATTTGACTATATGCATAACAACTATAATATTCATGTTGACAAAGATATAAATACATCGACAAGATTTTACACATAAGTTATTTACATGTTAACAATTGTTTTTATGATAAATATTTTGAAAGCATTGAATAACTAGATGTACTATTGCATCTACATTAAACCCTAAACTTACTGAGCGCTAACTGACTATCTAGAAATGTGCATCTTAGTAAGAGTAGGTCAATCTGAGTGAATCAAGGACAACAATGTGAAGTAAAGACTCATGTTGGAGACTGTGTTTAGATCATGTCATGTTAAGTATTGTCATGGAATTCAACTTATCATATTTAAACTTCTTGTTCTTATCTTTAAGTCTTCTACTAGGTTGTGTTGAGATGTTTATGTTGTTTTAAGTCTTGATATAGCATCATGGCCCTTGTAAAAAGTGGGGTGTGAGAACTCTCTAATTAGAAACCTCTAAAATGCAATCAATAATCAATATGCATCCATGGAGTAGATTTTGTATTCTTGCTTATCTAAATTGAAATATATCTAAAACCATTAAATTAGTTGCACTAAACTTGTAAACGCTTTGGCTACTCAGGAGAATTGATAAATTTGAAAATGTTAACCTTCTGGAAGATCAATATTGCCTAGTTTTATCAAATCAATGGCCTTTGTGCAATTATTTTTTCAATTTCGAATAGCCAAAACTTTGTAAAATGAAACGTGTTAAGACAATCTAAAACGAGTGAATAGGTTGCCACCATAAGTGCACAAATAGGTATGACTCATATGAGTTTGTTCATCCATTTGGATATGTGTATTTTTTTCGAGATCCATTTCAAGAGAGACTTTGCTAATATACTCAAGTGACTATCATATTTCGTTGCCTTTACATACAAGTTTAAATTGCCACGTAAAATTTGTCATGCAACGATGGTTTTCTCTCATTTCTAACATAAACTATCACATTTAAGACTTTGAGTGAGTAAAAGGATTAGACTTCAAAAGTGATAATTCAAATATCTTTCAATAGTCTAGGTCAAAAATATGTCTAGGAAAAATCCTTAAGTCTGGATTTTCTATGAGGGGGTTCATCCTATGAAAATATTCATTTGCCGAGGGATGTGTAGATATGAAAAAATATGATATTTAAAAAATCTAGAAGTTTATGCGAACAGTATGAACGTTCATGCTCTAAAAAGCACTGTTAGATAAGGAAAATAGCAAACAAACGAAAAAAAAATGAAATTGAAAGTAATCAAAATCGGTGAAAAAATCACTAAAATTTGTTTCTTCTTCCTTTTGAATTCTTAGATTATTTGAATGCAAAAAAAAAATGATTTTTGATTTTCTTTTTGTAAGAAAACATGTTCAAATTAATTGCTTGACAATTACACAACTCATTTATGCAAACGATCATGGTAATCACTTGTACTTACTTGTTTACATAAAAACACAAACTGTGATCCTCGATATTTCATCCACCAAAAGCTTCTTATCTCGTCTTTTTGTCACACTTCGTAAGATCAGATTCCGAGTTTCCAATATCCACAAGTTGTGATCTCTTAAAATTATTTAACATTAGAATTTAAGATCTATAATTCCCAACACTAAGGTAACTCAATATATAGTACTAAGATATGGTTTGTTAAATAATCAAAAACAAGAAATGTAACAATTGCACATGTAGTATAAACCAATGCACCAACACAATCGTTTGTCGCCAAATGTATTATCTGGTATTGCTTAATTTACCTAACGGGCATAATAACTTATTCAATTAGCCACGAAATGGTGTTTGTTTATAACTTAATAATTAACTTGATAGCTTAATTTTTAAGCTGGAAGGGTGAGGCTTTATGGATTCAACCATATTTCTTTTTCCTTTTTTTTGCCCTTTGCATATCGCCTCCATCCCCCTCAAATCATACCCCCTTTTCATATCGTAAACAATAACAATCTCAAACCCTACTCTAGTCGTCAAAGCCTCATAGTTGCAATCTTACTTGTCTCGTAGTTGCCTCCTGCTTCCCTCTTCATCAATGACGTAGTCTTGTTTGTCCAATTGAATTGTACACAAATATATAAGGTTACGAGGAAAAAATCTAGGCCCGTTTGAAATACACTACATTTGGCTATTGATATTCAAATTTTCTTCTAACAAAGTGTAACGTGTACACATATCTTGGTCCTTGATGATTAATTTTCGTCATATAGAAGTTTGATATAGATGTAGCATGCGTTTTCTGTAACACCTTCAAATCAAAAAAGAGAAACTAATTTAAAATTTTCGAAATAAATCTAATGAATGATAAATTCCTTTCTAGAACACAATGCTTGATTGCTTAAAATAGCGAATCTAAACTTAACATCAACAAATAATCAACCAAGCCTCACATAGAGTCTAGGTTAAGCTCGGATGTTACTAAAATCCAACAATAGTTTTTGTCTCTAAAACACAGAAGACGACCCCAAACATCTAAATCCTTCTCGAGCCTCTAACTAGCACTCAACCTGTCATAGTGTCGCTAGTACCATTCCCAACCAAGGACCTGATGCATATGATGACAAATAAAAGGGTTAGACTTAACGTCTAGTGACTTCAAACAATTTTTATTATTCAATATAAAACAATACGACTGAAAGATGCTAGTTAAATCATAATACCCAAAATGATAGGTTTTTATTATATAAGTGACATCTTTCCCAAAACCTGTCATTTTCGTGATGAAAACTCATTAACCAAAACACATATTTAACATGAAACCAAAACCCAATGCTCACATAAAATATGAATTAGGATTAACATTTAAATATTGAAAAACATAGACAAAATTTTGTTATCCAAAACATTAGAACTTGGAGAAGATCCAATATACCAGAACCATAGATATATACTATCCAAGAATAACACCTATTGGTAATGGGGGAGACACTTATCTGTCGAATGCAACAAACACAAAGTAAGTCACACATCAACGTCGTCATGTAGCACCTCGAGATTTAATTGACCTTAGTTCCTAGCTACTCATTCGAGTTGTTCAAGGCTTATGTCCTTAGTGTCTATCACATCGGGTAGCACCTCAAGACTCATAGTTCTTAGTGCTTACCACTCTGGGCAACACCTCAAAACTCAATAATCTTAGTGTATACTCTTTGGAGTCTCACTTCAAGGCTTATGACCTCTGGGCAGCACCTCAAAACTCAATAATCTTAGTGCATACTCTTTGGAGTCTCACTTCTAGGCTTATGACCTTAGTCCCTACCTCTTAAGGTAGCACCTCAAGGCTTAATACCGTAGTGCCTACTTAATTGGCCAACAACCTCAAAACAAAGGTCCTAGAGTCCGATTGAATTCACTTGGGCAATACCCGTGTGTCCTCGAGTTCAACCCCATATGGGCCCCTCTCTGTGATACCAACACGACGACCATACTCAATGCTTATAGATCCATTACATTACAATCTTAAACCACATGACTCTAGATAAATGATCAATGCACTCACAACATGTAATTTACAAATAAGTATATATATACGATACACGTCCAAAACTTAGCTTTGAATAATTTAAATCGAACAACTGTCCCCAAAACTCAAATAGGCCAAAATCAGGCCAAATACACCACACTTATTTGACTACTCAAATAAAAGTCAATATAGGCCATAGGGGTGTTTAGAAAAACCTTTAGACCGCTCAAACTGGTTAAACCAAGTCAAACAGGACTGTTTTTAGTGGTTTGAGTGGTCTGATGGTCTGGTCCTATCTAAAAAATAGCCAAATCCCTTGGTCTGGTCTAGTCTGCGATTTGAACATTTTTTGAGTAGTCTGGACCGAACAGATCGCCAAAAATACACATGTATTAATTATATTTAATTTTCATGTTTTAGGATTAACTTTTATGAGCCAATTAAAAAAAGGTTCGTCCAATACATTATGTCTTAGTTTTTATTTCTCAATTGACTGCTAAATATAATTGACGAATTCTGAAATCCATCAAAAATCAAATTCAACATTGCGTCCAACTCAGTGGCTTAGGTGACTTGGATGCGGCTAAAGCCGCTAAGAACTCGCCCTTGCTCCTGATGGCACCCCAGATTAGCGAATTCCTATTATTAGGCCCCCAATTAATCAACATAACTGCAATTGAGATTAAACCAATGATTTCTTACGTTACGCTTAGTTTTTAAACAAAGAGGGCTTAATAAATAGGTAATAAAATATAAAGGAGAAAATAACGGGTTTTACATTTTCTTTGTAATTTATTTGCGGGAAAAGTTCAAAAAAACCCAATGAACTTTACTATTTGGAATGATTAAGTCCTTGAATAATTTTTTAGAACAAATAAATCCTTAAACATTTTAAAATATGTTAAATAAGTCATTAAACTCTACAAAACCTACTAAATAGATCCTTATTCCTTAAAATCTTAACCTGCAACCTGAATAGAAGGTAATTTAAATAAATAAATAAAAAACTTAAAAAATGTTAGAAGTAAGACTCCCTTCGTGACTACTCATCTTCTCCTCTCCCGACCGCTGCTCCCTTCCCATCTCCTTCTCCCTCTCGCACACCATAGTTTCCTTCTCCCTCTCGCACACCATAGTTTCCTTCTCCCTCACACATCGTCGTCTCCCCCAACCCCATCGCCGCCGCATCGCCACCGCACCACCGCCGCACCACCGCCGCGCTACCCCTGCCACATCCCTTGTCTCCGCCGTACCACCTCGTCGCCGCCCCTGTCGCTCGTCTAATCAGGTTTGCTCCAATGTGATCAATGTGATATCATGCAACTACGGTGTGATCATCGAACACGTATACATATTGTGTCTAACCTCATCTATTGCATCAACTAAATTGTTAAACTTAAGCCCCTGTCACTTCTCATAAATGTGAAAAATTCTCAAATGTCCGTAACTAAGGGATGGTGGTGTTAGCGAAACTTGCTTTTAGGGAATTGAAATCAGTTAACCACAAACCAACAACTAGGCTTTATATATGTACAGGAACTTCTCTCTGATCTGATGGTAGCTATTCTACTTTCTTGTTAAAAACTTATAGTACCATTCTAAATAGCTTTTCTCATCTTATTGTGAACTTGCTTTTGAGAATTTGTTTGATGATCATSGTTAGCAGAACGTGTGAATACTTAACTGAATGGTTGCAAACTTGATTAGCTAGCTGTTAAAGGTTGCAAGCTTGATTAGCTAGCTGTTAAGTTGAATGG
>NC_037542.1:3076880-3148011 GCF_001531365.2 Cynara cardunculus var. scolymus | reverse complement strand
AACCCCTAAGTAATGTATTTAAAAATCAACGCTATATCATCAGCAAAAAGCATACACCATGGTATATCATCTTGTATGTCTATTTTAAGCTCATTCATAACTACAACAAGAGACAAGGCTGCCTGTTGCTGTTACCCCATAACTGTAGGGAAAACATCTCACCCGTCACATGCTTTGAAGCTTAATACCATTTAGCAAGCAATCATACATATGTTTGAACACATTAACATATGTTCTTCTTTTGAAGAGCTCATCTATCATCTCTCATGATGAATGTATCATGAGCTTTCTTTAGATCAATAAATGCCGTATGAAGATCCCTTTTTTGTGTCCCAACTCGAAGCAACCCGATGTCTAACCGAGTTGTAAAATTGYTAAATCGTAGGTTTTGGGTTACTATTATTTGAACCCAACCCAACCCGATGACACTAATTTGGATTGCAAACATCGGGTTGGGTTGGGTTGCATCTACCATGCTTATGGTCATACCTTTTTAAATTAAAATTGTAGCTTTTGGTCTATTTTTTTTCATCGATGAATTGTGATGAAATTGTTATTTATGTTTACAGAATGATATCTGATTGCGATGATGATTATAGTGATGATCCTAGCTATGAAATAGACGATAATTCAAGTGAACATATGTCAGATTCTTTATCTCWAGACCTTGAAGATGAGGATGATATAATCAACTTAAATAAAACAGTTGATGATCAGTTTCTAAATAAGCTTTGTATTGTAAACACGATTGACAATGTTGAGTTTATTGTGGATGAAGATGATGATAATGTTGGAGATCATGTTATACAAAAAGGTGTTCAGTACCCGATACATGATCCTAATATTCCTTGGAAGCTGATGAAGCCCAAACTTGGTGAGAGGTATGAGAATCCTAGTCAATTAAAGCAGTGTTTGACTAACTATGCGGTTGCAAATGGCTACCAACTATAATACGTGAAAAATGATTCAGAAAGACTACTTGTTGCATGTGGAAAAGGTAAAAAAGATCACACATGTCCTTTTAGATTATGGGCATCTTGGATGCAAGAAGAAAAGTCGTTTCAAATTAAAAGCATTAATTGTAAGCACATATGTAGTAGAGACTACAGTTTTGGATCCCTAGTGACACCAATTTGGATTGCAAAGCATTATGTTAGAGAACTCATTGAAAGACCGTTCATAAAAATCAAGGATATGCAAGATGATATTTTGAAAAAGTTTATGGTCAAAGTTAGCAAGGGCCAATGCATGCGGGCCAAGTCCAGGGCACTTCTTGAAATTGAAGGTTCTTTGATAGAACATTATGRAAAACTTTGGGATTATGGACATGAAATTAGGAGAGCCAATCCAGGATCTACAGTTAAGATGGATGTAAATTTAATGGCAGATGGAAGCAATGAATTTAGGAGATTTTATGTATGCTTYAAAGCACTAARAGATGGGTRGATTAGTGGWTGTAGGAAGGTTATAGGACTAGATGGTTGYTTTTTGAAGGGGGTGTGCAAAGGAGAGTTAATATCGGCTATTGGTCGAGACGGAAATAATCAGATMTACCCTATAGGTATRTACATCCAAACTATGCTTGTTATATTAATATCAAGTGTTATTAATTTTTAACCTCTTACAATGTTGAATGTTTATGTAGCTTGGGCTGTAGTAGATGTGGAGAACAAAGAGAATTGGAAGTGGTTCATTGAACTATTAATAGAAGATATTGKTGTTATTGAAGGAGCAGGGCTTACCATCATGTCTGATCAACACAAGGTATGAACTTCCATCACTTCTAACACTTCATRTTAACTTATTCAAATGTGTTTCAACCTTTATATCACCATTTAGACCATMTATTCAAGTTTTGGGTAGATTTTTCCCATATAGACACTCTAGTTACCTACCCGATTTCCATTTAGGCAATGTACTTTGTATTTTGAAACCCGACATCATCTAATTATGTCCTTTGTGAGGTGTTAGCACCAAACTTACCTCATACATCTCATTCTAACTATGATTTAATTGCAATTTTATGCAATAGGGCATTGTTGAAGCTGTAAAAGAGTTGGCACCATATGCAGAGCATAGACAATGTGCAAGACACATATATGCTAATTTTCATAAAAGATTTAATGGTGTTGAGTACATAAACATTTTTTGGGCAGCAGCTACATCCACTTTTGAGGCAGATTTCATGTCACACATGGAAAAGTTTAGGATACAAAACATTAATGCATATAATCATTTGATTGAAAGGGACCCTAATACATGGTGTAGGGCATTTTTCCAACCCGGTAGAGATTGTGAAGCTGTAGAAAATGGGATTTGCGAGTCATTTAATTCAATAATTGTTGATGCAATAAGAAAACCCATAATCACAATGTTAGAGGAGATAAGGATATTTGTTATGGAGAGACATTACAGAGTGCTAAGCAAAGCACAAGAATGGGAATCAGTTGTTTGTCCGGCCATAAGAAAAAAAGTTAAAGAAATGGGGACAAAATCACAGGTATGTTTATCTATGATGGTAATTTTATTATGTATGCTTGTCTATGGTGGTAATATGATCTTGTATGCTAATGTATTCTTTTTCATATATAGATATTGGTATGTTATTCCTAGTGGTGGGAATGTATTTGAAACACGAAATGGTTTTGAAGCAATGGTGGTAGACAGATGCTAGAAAATGTAGTTGTAGATTGTGGGACATATCAGGCATTCCTTGTGTGCATTCCATTGCTGCCATACACTTTATCAATAAGGATCCAGAGGATTATGTTAGTAAATGGTTTACTAAGGATCTCTTCAAAATGGCATATGAGAAAACTATAAGACCATTGAATGGGAGCAACATGTGGACTCCAACACCTTACCCCAAACCAAACCCACCTAAGGAAAGAAGAATGCCTGGTAGACCATCCATCAAAAGAAAAAGATCAGAATCTGAGAGCGAAAGTACAAGGGTGACTCGATCTGGGAAGACAATGACATATAGAAATTGCTTGGAAACGGGACATAATGCTAGGACTTGTAAGAATGAAAAGAAGAACCCACCACCTAAACTTGTTAAGCCAAAAGGTAGACCAAGACTCAACATTCCAAAACCGACTACAACAAGAAGAGCCAATGAAGGTGGAAGAGGCAATAGAGGTGGAAAAGGCAATAGAGGTGGGAGGATACCATCATATGTAGGGGTCTCTTATAATCCAGTCACAGGAGAAACAATGATTGGGGTAAGCCGTTATTTGTTTTTCAGATTCAAGTAACATTTTTTATGACTATTGCTTACACTTTATTTTTATCATTAAAGACATCCTCAGGTGTGCCACAACCAGCATGGCCCGAAGGCAACTTACCGTATTCAATTTCAAGAGAGGCTGTTGTTAACGATGAAGACCGTGATGAAGGTGATACTACTGTTAGTGATGAAGAACATCATGAAAGTGATGATGTTGTTAGACATCAAGAAGGGTTACAAGAAAGTCAAATGGCTATATCTCCACCAGAATTTAATGATGCAAATGAAGAATGGTTCATACCATGACCTTAACATAGATTAGGCATTACTTTGGTATATTTTAGCGCAATTTTTGGTATATTTTGGCGTAACTTTTGGTATATTTGGCGCAATTGTTGGCATTTTTTGCGCAACTTTTGGTATATTTGGCGTAATTGTTAGTATTTTCTTTGCGCACTTTTTGTTACATATTTTGGTTAAACTTTTGGTATATATTTTGGTTTAACTTTTGGTAAAATTATGCCCAAAATTTGTATGCAGATTATTATGCTTTGGATACAACTTTTGTATATTTTGCGAATAGTAATGAGAATGATATATTTGTTTTATTTTTATAAATGTAAGTACTTTTTTCGTTGGATCTTTTCCACTAACAAAATGTATTTCACAGATTTTAGAAAGTCTAAGGACTTATTTAACAGGTTTTGTAAAGTCCAATGACTTATTTAACAGGTTCTAGAAAGTTCAAGGATTTATTTGTTCTAAAAAATTGTTCAAGGACTTAATCGTTCCAAATAGTAAAGTTCATTGGGTTTTTTTGGACTTTTCCCTTTATTTTCTCATGGTAATTTGTTAAAAAAATGTGGCTTTCATGAATCATGATAAGAAATGTCAATGTGATAACATAATTATATCATAACTTATCATATTATTGAAGTGCATTATTTATCACTTGATGGTAGAAATTTTACCTCCTATCAATCAATATGTCTTGATTGTTTGATTTTTCTTTAATCCACACTTGTAATTTATTATTTTGATGTAATTATTGATTACCGTTACTCGGGATGCACGGAAACAAAACCAATCCAAACCTTAGTAACGGCGTTAAATTTGGTTCGCCAATTGGAACTCAACCCAATCTAATGAACTCGATATCCCTCATAAATGTTATATGTATATTCTGGTAGACATGTTACAGCTAGTCAGCTACCTTTGATCTACACGCTCGTGACAAATAACTTGTTAGTTCTTTTCATAAGTGTATCATAATTCCACCCATAGTCTCTTTGTAATTTGCAAGAATCTTCAACTTTCTTGGTATTGGTCAGTATTTTTCTTTGTTCCCCATGTAGCATACAAAGTTGATTAAATATAGTAGTGACCAATGATTGTTTAAATATATTGTTGAAGTGTTGCTATTATGTCACAACCCACCAACCCAATGCGAACGAGTTAAGTTGGATTGGACGGGTTTGTATTTAATTTTTCGTAACTTTTGTATTTTTACACTTTTAACTTTAGATTTTATATTTCTATAAACTTAGCATCACATGCATCACTCAGATTTTCTTGGATTCACACATTTCACAAATTCACAGTTAAAACGAAGGTGTAGAACTTTCTCAAGTTCTACCTTGAAAATCTGATCAAAAACTTTGTATATAGTATTAGTTAATTTATATAAATGTAAAAAGAATTAATAACATTATATTATTAAATAATAGATAGAAAACACACACATATATAATTATATATATGACATACAAATTTGTCGCCTTATATCATGTCTTAGAAAAGGTCGAGTTCTCGCCGTGGGTGTAATGCTTAATGCTTGAGCTCACATGTCACGACTCATGTCATTTTGAACCGTGTTATAGTTTGAGATTTTATTCTTGTTTTAAAGATAAGAGAATACTTAATATTCATGCACTCAATGTTAGGTAAAGAGTCAATAATGTATAAAAAAACAAAGATAGTTATGAAATCTTGAATATAGATATAGGTTTTGGCAATTTTTTTCAGAAGGTAGGAGTTCTTTTAGTTAATAACAAGAAATCTATTATATTTTAATACAAAAATGGAATTCATGTAGATGAAATTTTTAAAAAAGAGTCAACTATAGACAATATATCAAGGTTTTCATGGCAAGTGGTTTTAGATTTTGATATTAGAAGAAAAAAACTTAGAGAAAACAGTAAGCAATATACAAAATGATCGACCAATTAACTTTTCACATATTTTCTTCTCCAAACTAACAAAATAAACGACGTTTGATCCTAATTTGGAAATAATTAACAAAAACTAACAACTTCACTTAAAATCTTTGGGGGAGAAAAAAGTGATTAATTACTATTCCCTTGTACCTTGGGTTTGAGCATCTCATCGATCTAGTCCCTCATCTTTTGGATATGCTAAAGTGTACCCCCCCACTTATTTTTAAATAGAGCAACTCACCCTCTATATTATACTTGTATATATTTTCTGTTTGAAAACTTTTAAGTGAGTGAAATTGATATTCATTTGCTCGTACCCACAAAATTAATTTTATGTTTTAGATGTTATTTTTGGAAAACTAAAATAAAATGAAACCAATTTTAAGTTGATTTCTATTTTGAAAAACTAACTTTCAAGATAATCATTTAAGGGGTCGTTTGGTTCGTAGGATTCCGATGGAATTGGAATGATTGATTCCATTGATTAAATTACGTTCAGGCGTTTGGTTTACCTATGGAATGGAACTGAATTTCACATATTACACTATTATTGGATTTGGTCATTCGATCACAATTGAGAAGAAATTCAATTCCATTCCATCACATTATCTCAAAAAGACAAAATCATCCCTATCTTTCTTACTTGATCAATGGTCTCTGTTTGTGGTGACATAAATCCCTCCCTATAACTCATGAATTAAGAATTCTCACAACAAGAAGGTCTACTCGACATGAATTAGGCGTTAATGAAACTTTTTACAGGAACCTTTCACAAAATTCCCAACTAATAGTAAAATTATCAACTAATTAGAATGCTTGATTATTAGACCATGGTATTTGATTCGGCAAATACATCATTATTGTATACTCTTTCATATAAAATTTCGTTCAGGCGTTTGGTTTACCTATGGAATGGAACTGAATCCCACACATTACATTATTCTTGGATCTAGTCATTCCATCACAATTGAGAAGAAATTCAATTCCATTCCATCACATTACCTCAAAAAGACAAAATTATCCTTATCTTTCCTACTTGATCAGAGCCAATGCCGACCATCATTAATCATCACCGATCTGAACCATCGTCGACCACCACCGATTTGAGCCACCACCGACCAACACCGATCTAAACCACTATCAACCACCATCGAGTTCAACACCACTAACCTCAATCACAACTAATAACCACCGATCTGAACCACCACCGACCACTAGAGATCTAAACCACCGCAAACCTGAACCACCATCGCCCACCACCGATCTGAACCACCGTCGACCATCGGTAATCTGAACCACCGGTGAGCACCATCGATTTGAACCACCATTGACCACCACCATCTGAATCATCACGGACCACCATCAATCTGAACCACCGCCGACCATCATGGATTTGAACAACTGCTGATCTGAACCACCGCCCACCACCACGGATCTGACAATCGTCGACAACCATCGAGCTGAACCACCGCGACCACTGTTGATTGAAACTATTGTCAACCACCATCGACCACCACCAATCTGAAGCACAATAGTTGGATTTCGGTTTCAAAATTTTCAAAAAAGGGTTTTTTGGTCATTTATCAATATTTCATTCCAATTTTAAAGTTATATTATGTGAACCAAATAGACAAATTCCAGTTCTATTAACAGATTCCATTCCCATCTTTGTCAATCAAACAAGTGATCAAACCTGATAATATTCTATTACAATTCCTTGAAAGTCAAATCCATTTGACATATTCCATTCTGTCCAAAAACATTCTGCGAACCAAACATCCCCTAAGGTTTTAAGGAAAACTTTTCATATATTTAAGGGTTTTAGTTACCTACTCAACTAGAAACCGATTAATCAACATGATGTGAAAACATCATTAATTGAAAAAGACAGGGAAAGAGTCTTGACTTTCTATTGTATTTGTGCAGCATGCTAGCTGCAATCTTTCTAAAGCAAGAAGGGAAGGGATAGGAAGATAGGCCGCAATATGAATGGGGCAGTTATACGATGCAAGGTATTCTTTAAAAGGTATTATGTGGATATTAAAAATCCATATCATAATTCATTAATTAATAAAAGAGTAAACAAACATTTGTTACAAAATTGATTATTAATCTTCATTTTATTATAAAATAACCCTCCATCTATGCAATTTATCTTGAATTTAGTCCCTTGTGTAAACAACCATCTATTATTTTTGTTAAACTCTATCATCAACAGGTAAGGGTAATTTTGCTCATCCCTATTCCTCTTTCCGTCATGTTCCTAAGACAGTGTGTTGAAGATCTTACTTCATCTCAAGTAAGTCGAACATAATATAGATTCTTGTAATGGAAATGCGTTGGTCACTAAGGAGTTATGGGCTTAGGGATACTATAAAAAAGGTAAGTATAATTATTGGGATTCCTATTGTGTTTGAACATATATCAATCAAGTGATTGTAACTTAAAATATGTTTGTTTTGTGATAACCTCCAATTTTTAGAGTTATTTGTCACTCCTTTTAGACCCTTTTAACACCCATTTGATCCTTTCACTTTTTTCTTGGTCAAAATTGTTCTTAAAGATAAGAAAAACTGAAAAATTCAGAATTTGTGACTTAGACCGCCATTTTGGCCACAAGTGTAGCCACTGCAGTGACAATGACTTAAAGATAATGCAACGATTTTATTGCCAAAATGGTGAAATCAACATTTGTCTTTATCAAGACTTAACCCTGAATTATTCATGAAAAATGAGATGTGGACAAAAAGAGCCAAGACAAATGGAGCAAAAAGACAACATTTTAGAGGTCCCTTTCCCTTTCTCAAGTCACTTTCAAGTTCTCTGTCCTCTTCCACCTATATAATGGAGTGTGGATTTACAACTTGGAGCATACTTGGAACCATGGAGCATGAGATGAAAATAGTTCTTCATTGTAATCTTGTATTTCCTTTGGTTAGAGCTTAGTTGTAAGTTGCTTTCTAGTATTTTCATTTATGAACCATTGTGGCGACCAATATGGCTACAATGACGAACTTTTTCTTAATGCAATATATCTTTAAGTATTTATTATATTCTACCATGTACTTTATTTTAAGCTTGAGGTAAACCCCCCTTAGGTGTAGGTGTAAGTCAAACCTAAGAAGCAATATGTAACACTTGCATGTTACCGCTTTTTGCTAACTTCTCGATTTGTACTCAAGTTGAAGCTTTAACTCAACACAGACAAGTCGATCACTTGAATGTGTTAATATTAGATCTCTGACCTAGAGATGGAAGGATTCGAAATACAACTTGAATGATACAAGGAGGTTTGAGAAAATCTTCAACAATCACATAGAGATATGAGTTTTTGCATAAATTTCAATAGTATTCAGGATATCGATCTAGTTTTTGTGTCACAGAGATATACACATCTCTTCAAATTGGTGGAAACTACAATTTTCCAGATCTACTTAGTAAAATTGGCAATCCAAATTTGTGGCACTTTGTGACTGGAATGTTGCTACATTCCAACATAGTTTACTTTCGAGAGGAAGAAGTCATGAAGGGTTATTGTTTGACTGGTCTTTCAACCATAAAGTTACTCTATATATTTTTGTGTAACATCTCTAAGTTTATAAAATAACACACAGTTTAAAACTTCCAAAATATTTTAAGTTAAAACAACTTTAATAAAATAATATTGAAAGTTTACAATGGAAGACAAGACATGCATCAGACTTCTAAATGGATAATCTAATCTTTGACATAATTAGAATAGGTCGGATGTTACTATAAACCATCAAGTCTGTTATCTTCAAAATTCAAATGACGCCTCTAAAGCTATCCGACCAAAACTTCTATCAAGCTCCAATCACCACTCAGATCCCATTAAGACATAATATACATGTTGATAAGAAAAAAGTGAAAGATTAACGCCTAATGAGTTAAAACATTTTTTATCATATAAACATAAAAGGGTTAAATTAAGAAATTTCCTTTACACAAAGATTCCTTTATTTAAAGCATAAGTCATAAAAGGAACATATTTCCAAAGCTCGCCATTTCCAAACCAAATATTCGTTTAAATTGATAACGAACATCCAAACTTACCCAAAATGTGTGTGAGGCGCATACTCCAAAACAACAAAGATACAAATAATATTCTATATCTAAAACACGGGAAACGTAGAAAAAAATACCAAAAAAACACCTTTTGGTAATGGCGGAGACCCGATTCCATCATATGTTGTGGCAACACAAAACTAAGCCACTTTGACGTTCTTCATTTTCACCTGGGCCATAGATCCCCGTATACGAATCCATTGTGTACCACCACAAGGTTACCACAATGGCCCTGGTGTTTACTCGATATGTGGATAAGTTTCACCACAAAAGTCACCGGTTCCCATATATGGCTCCAATGAGCATCGGTGCAAGACGTAGCTCTGTACATGACTCAATAAAGTACCACCGCAAACTACTAGCTCACTATACGATCCAAAAGGTACCACCAAAAGCTCTCAAACCATGACTTGGTGACACTCAATAGACTTATGTGAGGACATCACAAATCCACACTTAATAAAACAACATACTCCTATGCATATGGATCCAATGTGCTACAGTCTAAATTACATGACTCCAATTAACTAATGCACTAAAAATCTGCCATATTCAAAAAATATGCAATAAATGCAATTCATATTCAATGTTCCATACTAAGTTATTTAAACTGGAAAAAATGTCTCCAAAACTCATATGAGTTACAATCAAGCCAATAGGTCCCACAACACAGTTGACTATTTAAATAAAGTCAATGTAAACTTGATAAACCAAAAAGGCATGTTTTCTAAATGTTTAGAAAACACATGAGAAATTTTATCTTTTCAAAGCTACGAGAATTTATCTTTCGCTACATTTCTACTTGGCTATACGACATGAGTTTCAATATACTGTCAACCCCTGCTGAAGCACGGAAAAATGTTGACCACGATTTCTAGCACTTTAAAAAAACCATTTGCTTGCAATGCTTGTACAGGTAAAACAGTATGAATTCTCTTTCAAGGCCCGCACGACTCATCCTAAGTGAGGGCTTAGCTAACGACACGTGCCTTTAGGGGCTCGCTTGGATAGAAAGAGAAAGTCTTCATCCTAGCTCAACTGAAAGGAGAAGAAGCGCCTATAATTAAGATATAAATAAAAATAGATCCATAAACCATCACTTGATTGGAGCATAATAGCAAAAGGTTCACACTACATGGTTTATACTTTCAAAATTTGCACAAAACCAATAGAAGGCATTTATCAAATATGTATACACTTATGACCAAAAGGGATAATATGCCACAATCCAGAGTTTATAAGTTCGGAAATATCCCAAAAACAAAGGAAAAAAAAACCCTTCAGCAAGTTAACAAATCCAATGAAATCATTATAACCCAAGTTACCTTTTTCAAGAGTCAAAATAATATTTAGTCACTAATCATCCAGATATATAAGAAATCTCATTTAATAAAATAAATATCTTTTGGTGTTTCAAATCATCCAATAAAAACATAATAAACAATCTTTCAAGACTTCATAACCCAATATGTTCAAATACACAAATATTCAACAAACCCATCAAAAGTGGAATAAACCCATAACGGTGTGTTCAAACCAAAACAAACATATTTTGACATGTATATACTTTAGCAAAACAACTAGAATTCACCTTACTAGCTTTGCGCTAAATCTAGGTTTCAATACCATAACTTGAGCTTTCTTCGGTGAAGGATTGGGATCTCTAAGTAAACCCCCATCCAAGATGTAAAGCTCTCCAAAGTACCTCTTTTACTCCCAAATCTTGACAAACAAAAACAAGAGATGAATGAGGGTTGAGGGTGCAGAGGAGGCAAACCCAAGGTAGATAGATTTTACTTTAACTTCTAGAAACTTCAAATCACTAAGCTAAGCCTTCAAAACATCAATAAATCGGTCCTAAAGCTCCAAGAGAAATCATGCTAGAGAGAAATGGAGATGGAGGAGGTTGCGTGGAAAGATGGAGAAGAACCCTAAAAATCGGGCATTTAGGGCCGACAGGCTTTAATGTGGCTTTTCATACAACTAAAGTCAAGTGAAAAGTCACTTAGATTCTCAAAAATTCACGAGGAAAGTTTCCCACTTAGAATGTAGCATTGGTCTCTATTCACGTGATTTTTTTTTCGTTTTTCATGTCCGATCAATCCTCGATGGACGTATAGTTCACATGTGAACTAATTTACAGGTTCACGTATGAACATAAAGTTCATATGTGAATCACACGGGTTCACATATGAATTCGTTTGTTGTCTATTTGTAAAAGTTATGAAATTACATCTCTATCTTTCGCATACCAATCGATGAATTATCCGGTGCTTCACAGTCAGAGCTACAAATCTTGACCACATGAAGGGTTAAGATCACTTCTTTACTTCTCAAATGAGCCTTTTCACACACACACACACATACACAAATATATATATATATATATATAACATTCTTAAATTTCCATGTTAATGGTCAAATGACCACTATAAACATAAATGAAAGCCTTCAAAAATTGTGGGTGTTACATTTTGCTATCAAGTTTTTGGCTCCTTTGTAGGAGATTGGCATGATTTTACATCCTAAGATATTGATTCCATTCCATTCTGAGTCAGCAAGTTTTCTTTAGCACTTTTTAGTGTTGTTTACCACAACTACAACATGATGAACTTTTTCTTCTAGATCCTTAAATTGAAAGAACTATTCGAAGTCGTCGGAGAGGTAGAAGAGGGAATCGGCAACCTCAAGTTATAAACATCATGGTTACGTTAGAGATGGACCACCTCCCATGGTCAACCACTATCTCTCGTGCAAAATACGATGAAGATTAGCAATGACAAGGAAAGAAGAATGTGGGACTATGCAACACTAGAATTTAATCAATTAAATTCGGGAATTCTTAGACCCAACGTCACAACACAACATATTAACTAAAGTCGATACGTTCCAAATGATTTTAAGTAATGAGTCAATTTGGAGGATTACCATTAGAAAATCATTTAAAATCATTTTTCAAATCCAAGAAGTTTCAAACGAAGCATTACGGCTAACACTCTTCACTTTTTTACTAAGGGATAAAGATAAAGTCTGACTAAATTCTCAGTCGCCCAACTCTATTGCTACTTGGGCCAATCTTGCTGAAAATTTTCTATGAAAAAACTTTCCTCCAACAAGGAATGTGAAGTTTAGAAATGAGATTTTGTTGTTTCTGCAAAGGTACTACAAAGTAGCTTCTGATTGAGTGGGAGAGGTTCAAGGAACTTCTTAAGAAATGTCTACACCATGGAATCCCCCATTACAACCAGTTGGATACATTTTATAATGAAGTTTCCAACTATGCAAAATTGTCCTGGATGCAAAAGTTGGTGGAGCCTTTACCGCTAAGATATACAATGAGGGGTACAATATTCTTGAGAGGGTCCCCGTGCATTTCCCACCAAGAATGTATCAGGAGATCATGATGTATATGTCATCACCACCTTAAATGCACAAATTTTAGTGTTAACCAACTCGGTAAAAAAATTACATGAACTTAGGTAATGAAAGAACCAAGTATAATCCTTGATGACTAATAAGACAACAAATGAAACATGTGAATTTTGTGGTGAAAACCATTTGTATAAGTATTGTCTCGGTAATCCCGCCTCTATCAACTATGTAGGAAAACATTAGAGGAATAGTCCATACTCCCCAACCTACAACATGAATTAGTGTAACCATTACAACTTTTCTTGGGCGGGTAATCTAGGACAACAACCCCCTGGGCAAGTTTTGGACATAGTTAAACTCAAAATCCCCTGCGATTTCAGAGAAACAACCATTCTTACCGAGGTTGATAGTACCCACACACCTGGGCAGCAAAATGGGTTAGACTGTAACGGTTCACTTGACTTATTGCTCAAAGGTTTTATAAACTAAAAACAATGCAACTTTGAGGAATTTTGAGACACAACTTGGTCAATTTACAATCGACCTTAAGGAGGGTTAACACGAAACTTTACCTAATGATACAAAAACCCCTAAGGGTATTCCATAAGAGCATCTTAAGACCATCACATTAAGAAGTGATATAAATATGGTAGACATACCCGTCACACCTGAAAATGAAGAAACAACACACTATTTTGACATGTCAAAGTTTCCTACGCTATTTACTCCCACAATGGTGACACATGTAGTCAACAATACCCCCATAATAGTTGATTCTGCAGCTCCAGCAACATCTTCGGCACCTGCACAGCCTCCCTACTATGAGCAAACTGTGGCCACATGTCGAGAACCTAAGAAAACAACTCCTAAGCATGTTGAACTTGACCTTAGGGACCTTACTTTTCCCGATAGGATGAAGCATAAAAATGTGGATGCATATTAAGAAGTTCTTGGATATCTTTAAACAACTTCATATTAAGATATCTTTGGTAGAGGCTCTTGAGAAAATTACAAACTATGTTAAATTCTTAAAAGATATCCTAAGAAAATATAGAAGGTTGAGTGAATTTGAGACTGTAGCATTGATAAAAGAATATAGTGCTCTCCTCCCCTGTAAAATTCCACCTAAGGCAAAAGACCTAGGTAGTTTCATGATCCTATGTTCTATAGGAGGTAAGGAAGATGTTCATGCATGAAGTGACTTATGGACAAGAATTAACCTCATGCCATTGTTCATTTTCAACAAGTCAGGAATTGAAGAAGTTTGTCCCACTACAGTCACCTTATGTTTAGTGGATAGAGCATTAGCTCACCTACAATGAAAAATAGAGGACGTATTGGTTAAGGTTGACAAATTTGTCTTCTCAATCAACTTTTTAATCATAGATTATGAAACAGATAAGAATGTTCCAATTATCTTGGGATGACTATCCCTTGCCACGAGAACAACCTTAATTGACATTCAAAAAGGTGGCCTAACAATAGGAGTTAATGACCAACACATGACCTTTAATGTCTTAAAGTCTCTAAAGTTCCATGGGGAAATGGAAGATTGTTCATCCATTAATATGTTGAGTGAAGACTAGGTGTAAATAATGATATATGTCTTTTGTGGTGATCGGTTTGAAGAAAAAAAGTGAGAATGAACTAGAGTTTTTAAAAAATGCAACCACCAATGAGAGTGAACCCGAGTGCGAAAGAAGAGAAATTGTGCCACCATAGTCTTAAGATTTTTTTTTGCCAAAGGATATGCATTCACCCACCAATCTCCCTTGTTGATCCCCTTTGTGTCGTGAAGGCTAGAAACAACCTTCTAAATAATGTGTTTTGCATTTCAGTATTTTTTTAGAAGTTAGTATTAGCTTCTAATCTTTTGGTTGGATGCAACAATTTTTGTAACTTTTTGCTGTATAGATTTTGCCACAAGTTTAGCCACGATTGCCACTCGTTATAAAAGATATTTCAAGATAATTTTTTAAGATGAGATGATCCATTGCATAAAAGGATGTCAAGATGTTTGATGGTTGTTTTGAAAAAGCATGCAAACAAAAAAGCATCCCTTCCCCATGTTTTGATTACTCTCTCATGATGCCTTTCCCTACTTTTTTATGTTAAAAAAACCCAAAGTTCCATTTCTAATTTTGCCATCATGTAACCCTCAATCCCACCCCGTCTAAAAAATTTCAAACGCCTCGTCTCCCTCAAAAATTACCCAACCCCTCCTTTATGAAAATCACCAATACCTTTCCTTTATCTCAACAACTTTTGTCCCTTCATCATTCTTACTCAATCACACTCTACATTTTTACCCAAAAAAGGAAAAAACACATTCTCTCACCCCACCGATCAAACTCGGGTGAAATATCATGGAAAGAAGGAAGCATACGACCACCTCAACCTACTCATTGAAGAACCAACGATATGGTCACAAGCGACTACAATGGCATGCCCCTCACCACTGATGACTACGGTTACCTCTCTTCATATTGGAAATAATTGTTTTGTCCTTATCTTATTCGTATCTCTTTTCTGTTGGGTATGTTGATTTTCCTCCTGGGTACACTTGTGTAACCCTTTTCTTGCATCTCCACTTTGGGTGGAAATTTTTGGGTGAATGACGTGCTTTTGGTAATATTTTGAGCATTTTTTCTTCTTACTTACCTTGTTGAGCTAATACTTTTGCGTGTACATTTCCCCTTTTGTTTCCTATGATTTATGGTTTAAGAGGATGTATGCCATTTGTTCGAGATTTTTTGGCCTGTACATTTACCTTTGTTACCTTGCCCAAAACACCACCCTAATCCCTTTCCTGCAATGAGAACATTGCATATATTAAGTTGTAGGGGGAGGTATTCCAGTGTTAACACAAACGAGCAAAAGAAAATCATATACGACATGCGGCTATAAAAGTTCCTATAGTGAGCCTAAGTGAAGGAAAAAAAAAATTCAAGATTGTCATCACAAAACCAGTTGGTTTGCACGTGGAAAAAGCAAAAATGGGTGAAATACATTTGTTCTAAGTCCAAATATATTTTATGTGTTCCTCAAAATAATAGGTTTGGGGGAGATAGAGCAAATCTAATGAGTGAGCAAGCCATAATCACAAGCCCGAGCAAGTCCTACCGATCAAATCTAACGTCATGGTCAACAAAGGGGAGGTGTACGTCATTCAAGTTCAAAGGTATTTTCCACCAAAAATATTTAGTTAATGCATGTTCTAAAAATTTAGGTCATCCTTTTATGTCTTTTTTTTTCACTTATTTTTCATTACTCAAAGACAAGTAATATTTCAAGTTTGAGGGTGTGATAACCTCCAACTTTTAGAGTTATTTGTCACTCCTATTAGACCATTTTAATACCCATTTGATCCTTGCACTTTTTCCTTGGTCTAAATTGTTCCTAAAGATGAGAAAAAAAATTAAAAGTTCGTAATTTGTGAGTTGAGCCGCCATTTTGGCCATAAGTGTAGCCACTACAATGATAGTGACTTAAAAGATTGTACAACGACTTTGTTGCCAAAATGGTGAAATCAGGAGTTGGCTTTGTCAAAACTCAACCCTGAAGTATTCATGAAAGATGAGGAGATGTGGACAAAGAGGGCCAAGACAAATGGAGCAAAAAGACGACCTTTGAGAGGTCTCTTTCCCTCTCTCAAGTCATTTTCAAGTTCTCTCTTCTCTTCGACCAATATAATGGAGCTTGAATAGAGAACTTGTACTTGGAACCTTGAAGCATCGGTTGAAAATAGTTATTTGTAATCTTGTATTTTCTTTGGTTAGAGCTTAGTTGTAAGTTTCTTTCTAGTATTTTCATTCATGTACCATTATGGCTACCAGTATGGCCAAGGTGACGAACTTTTTCTTAAAGAAATTTATCTTTATGTATTTCTTCTCTTCTGATATGTCTTTTCTTTTAAACATGAGCTAACCCCCTGCCCCTGGGTGTGGATGTAAGTCAGACCAAAAAAGTAGTATGTAGCACTTGGGTGTTATCGTTTTTTGCTAACTTCTTGGTTTAGTCAATCAAGTTGAAGCTTTAACTCAAAAAGGACAAGTCGATTACTTGAATATGTTAATATTAGATCTTTAACCTAGAGATGACGTATTCGAAATATGGCTTACGTGATGCAAGCAGGTTTGAGAAATTCTTCAACAATCACAGAGAGATATGAGTTTTTGCATAACTTTTAATAATATTCAGGAAATTGGTCGAATTAATGTGTCATAGAGATATGTGCATCTCTCCAAACTGGCGAAATTCGGATTTTCGAGATCTACATAGTAAAGTTGGCAAAACCAAAAGTTAGCGGTTGTGGTCACTTTGTGACTGGACCGAGGCCACATTCCAGCATGATTTACTTTCGAGAGGAAGAGATTGTGAAGGGTTATTGTGTGGCTGGTTCTTTCAACCATATAGTTACTATCGTACTCTTTGGGAAAAGCTTGCACCCATGCTCGCTTTTTATTTAGTTATGTTAGTTAATATTGAAGATCACCAAATCACTCTAAGAAGGATTAATTTTTAAAACCCAACTTTGCACCGGAAGATAGTGGAAATCTTAGATTCTTAGTAAAACCAGTCCTTGTAGATACGATCTTGGTACTTTACCATTATATTATTTGATGGCGTACATAAAAGTTGGTGTGCACTCACCACTATTGTGTCACATTTGTGGATATATATAACTTTTGCTATCACTTTCAAGGGGTTACATGTTAGTTTTGAGTCAAGTGTACCAACCACTACTTCTGAACCAACTACTACTGAGGAACGCATATTAATAGGCATAATCACACTTTGTTTGCATACTCGCATACTATTTGCATATTTCCATCTCACTTGCATATTCACATTTGTTTAAGTAGGCAAGTTGGAAATATTGAAGAAGTAATAGTCTTGAAGTTGAAGTTGAACCAGTTCCACCATTTGAGTTGTACTAATTCCTAAATAAAGAAGTGCATCTCTTAACAATAATTAGAGATCGAAGATTTTCATCCGTTACCCTAGTTTTGTTCATATTTAATAATATTGTCACACTACTCGTGTAATAATGTCTTGTTATTGGTCTTGTTCTTTTACTGAAGATTTAAAGGTTGTAAATATATTTATTAATTGTTGACAACCCAAAATTTATTTTAAAGGATTTGGACTAGTTGAATATAGATATCTATATGGATCTCTTTGATTGTTGAAATTAATTTTGTTTGGAGTGTTTTATTGTAATAATTTCTTTTATTAGAACTATATGATATAAGTTGAAACAGATTTTGCAACTCATATTATCCCAACCATGGATTCAAGATTATCAAATTTAAGGGGGTGTTTGGTTAGAGGTATTAAGCAGTAATCAATGGGAATGAAAATAAAAGAAACTGTTTGGTTTTTATAATATAATGGGTTCATTCCCCCCAAAAGCCCAAAATTTCATTCCTGGTTAAATTGGGGGGAATGAAAATTTATTCCCATTTTCATTCCCTGTCATTGTCATTTTCATTCCCATTTTCATTTCTCGGCATGAGCCAAACAGACCCTAAGTTGACTAATGATAAATTTATCCATAAGCCATTTGATCTTGATGCTTGTATATCACATTTACCTTTGATGCCATCCCAACCTAACAATAGGGATTCCTTTATAGCACTAGATGCTAGTTTAGAATTCATCACGTTTATATCAATGTTTGATTACATAAATAGTACTGTGTTCATCATGTGACCTCATTCCTTAGTGCCATTCCAAGACTCACATATTCATGTTTAACATTCATATATTGTACTAATTACTGAAGTACTTAAGTTTTAAATTACAATATAACTTTGATTGGATATTATTCTTAAAACATGGTTTAGATGTGTCATGTCTTTATCATCCTCTTCCGAGTGAGAATCGTTTTAATTATCTTGTTAAATACTGTTTTATATATGCACTCAAATTTCGGATTAAAATTTGGACAACTATTTGGTGTTTTAAAACACAATTCGTTTATACTATTATCGTCTATTTCACTTCCATCATCAATCATTTGGTCTTGAAATCGTATAATTTAATTACAATTAAAGTTGATCACTTTCAAGGAGATCTGTTGGGCTATATATCTATGGTGTATCTGATAAATCGGGTTAAAAGGATGCCATAAATCTTTAAGTATCATAAAAGACTTCTTTAAAGGATTTAATTTTATAGAAACAAATAGATTCGTGTCCTATATAAAAAGCATTGCAATAGGTTTTTTAAGGACGTTTTTGGACGTCTTAAAATGGTTTTTAGGACGCTTTTGAAGCTAGTTAAGATGTTAAAAAACATCTTATAAATCTGTTACAACTCTCTTACATAGGACATATATATGTTTGGTTCTATAAATTGGAGTCCTATAAAGTAGTCTATTGTGATACTTATAGAATTTTGGAGTCTTATAAACCCGATCATGTTGTAAAGTTTAATGTTAGTTAAAGAAGAAAACAAGTTAAAGATGGATCTAATAAAATGATAGGAAAAAACCCGAAGTTAGTATGAAAAGACGAGATGAATCCATGTATTATCGAACACAAAGTTGTAGATTGTTTTGATCCTTTGTGCATCTTTCCGCGTTATATACAATTCGTTTCACGTTCTATATTAGTAATTACACGCATTCTAGGGCCTCTAAGGCGAGGGAAGATACATTTCCAGTTGGTCATAGATCTACATCTTGAGTTTATCTTCTATCTTCATTTGTAATAGTAGTATGCCACATTAGATCCAAAATAGAAGATGAAGAAATAGATAGCACACTGCTGTGACTAGCTTCCCATTCAACTAGATATGCATTTCATATATTATTACTTGAGATCTCGTCTCTAATAGATTTACGTATATATGTACGTATATGTGCATATGTACTTTATGCATATGTGTATAAGTCAAGTTCAGAAGAAAATCGGAAAGAAAATGAAAAATTTAGGAACACACACCGGTAACCTTTCATCTTGACGGACTAGTAATTTGTAAGCAATTTTCATTATATGCACACGTATATCAAAACCAATAATCAACTTCAATTACTTATGTGTACATATGCATACGTTATAGATGAATGGTTAGCAATGTACATGTTCCTATTTTTTTCATTTAAAATCTCTCTCTGTATATATGTATGTAGATTTGAGATCATGTGAGAGCAAATGTTTTTGGTAAAACTCGTAAGACCAATTCTCAACCCTTGGATTAGATCTACAATATAACAATCTGAACATTCATAAACGCCACGAGACTTCTCAATAATCACAAAATTGTCACCGTACCATTAGATTATTAGCTTATAAAGTTGATCAATGAACATAAATTGGTCTTACGGGTCTCACGAAAAACCGTAGGTCTCACTCGAACCCAACCCTATGTATGTATGTATATATATATAGAGAGAGAGAGAGAGAGAGAGAGAGAGAATAGTTTTGGTTTGAACGCATGGGAACTCTGGAAAGAAGCAAAATCACAAGTTGTTTGGGGGAGAAAGAAAATAACATTAAATTCAATGGACTTACTCCACCTCAAACCCCCCTCCGTCCTCCAACTTTCTCAATCTTTTTGCCTCCACAATGCCAAAAAGTCAAAGGGTCAAACTTCCCATGGCCGACTTTAGCACCATACAGCCCACAAATGTTAATTCTTTTTAAGTTTCCCAGTTCATTATTGCGACTCTTTCTCTCACATCACCACCTTCTCTTTCTATATAAACCCCACCATCTTCCTACCCTAATGTAAATATCAGCATCTTCCCAAAATACCACTTTCTCTCTATAAAAACTCTTTTTCCATCTCTCTTACACAGCAAATTTAACACAGATACATCAAGTTCAATTATCCATCCATCAGTCTACAGTGCATGGGAGATCTTAAGATGAACAGCAGCAGTAGTAACAGTAACAGTTGTATTGATATGAGTGGTGGTGAAGAAGATGATCAAATGAACATGATGATGGATGATCTTCGAAGAGGTCCGTGGACCGTTGAAGAAGATTTCGCTCTTATCAATTATATCGCCCATCACGGAGAAGGCCGATGGAATTCTCTTGCTCGCTGTGCTGGTATGTATTCTACCCTGTGCTCTCTCTCTCTCTCTGTGTATATATATATATATATATATATATATATCTTCTCATTCCTGCAACTTACCCTACATATACCGATGCAGCATCCTACAGTTGCATGTCTACTCCGATCAACCATTAGATAGTTGTCGTACATCTTTATAATAGGGTTTTTGTATTCACAACACAAATCAAATTTCAAAGAAAATCTAGATTGTAATCTTCCATTGAAGTCTTGAATTTTTCTTCTTCGTATCTGTTTGTATCTGTATTTACTAATTTCAACAACATAACTTTCAATTTAGAAGTTTAAAAACTAATAAATGTAAATGAGAAATGGAGTCATCAGATCGATGTTGGGGGGAATTAGAGATAGTATTAGCTTTTAGTTTATCTGGACTTTTTCTTGAAATGTTTCTTTAAATCTATGAACAATAATTAGAAAAATCTTGTTAGCTTATTTTTAACCTATAATTAGCAAAACAATTAATCTAATTAAGCTTTCATTATATTAATGGTCTTGTTGTTTCTAGGAAACAACTACTTGTAATTATTCTTTTGCATTCATCTTCCCAAAAAAAAAAAAAAAATAAATTGATTATAATTCATAAAGTTTCTAGGGAAAAAGAAAGGAAGAAAATGTCCCTTTCTAGTTAATATGGACATCCATAAACTTTAGCAACAGTTTTTTTTTCTCATTATATTTTTCTTTATAATTTTTTAAATTTTATTTATTTAACTAAACGAATACAGGACTCAAGAGAACCGGAAAGAGCTGCAGATTGCGGTGGCTTAATTATCTCCGCCCAGATGTTCGTCGTGGAAATATTACTCTTGAAGAACAACTCCTGATTCTTGAACTTCATTCTCGTTGGGGCAACCGGTAAGTACACGGTTCATATTGTTATTTGTTCGGTATTAAATTCGATAGGTTTTCTGTTTAATTAAGATGTATTTTATGTAATATTGACAAAAGAAATACACAGGTGGTCAAAAATTGCACAACACTTGCCGGGAAGAACTGACAATGAAATCAAGAATTATTGGAGAACCAGAGTTCAAAAACATGCTAAACAATTGAAATGTGATGTTAATAGCAAGCAGTTCAAGGACACTATGCGTTATCTTTGGATGCCACGGTTGGCCGAGCGGATTCAAGCAGCTTCCACCACCACAACCACCACCCGCGCAAGTCCTTCCACCATAACCACCACCAACACCACCGCCTACCCACTCAATCAAAATAACATGGATCATACCGGTACAAGCCAATTGGTAATGCCCCACAGTTATAATTCTGATGTTGGGAATAACCAAATCAACCCCGGTTATGCAACGGAAAATTCAGGCACCACTGCGGTTTCACCGGTGTCCGACATGACTGATTGTTATTATCCAATCCATCCGACCCAAAATCAAGATTTCTTACAAAACAACAACCAGTTAGGTGATGAGTTCGATGGTTCCCTAATTAGCCCCTCAGGTTACTTCAACCAAGAGATGGATTTTGAAGCAATGGTGGAGGAAAACAACCAATGGTCTGGTAGGAATAGTGGTGACTTTTCAGACAGTTTGTGGAACGTTGAGGACATTTTATTTCTCCAACGACAATTCAACAACATGTGAAGAATAACCAAAAATCTGATTAAGTTAATTTAGTCATACATTATCAGCGTAGGAATTAAGTTTAATTGCAAAGGATTTACGATATATTTGTTGAATTTACAATAAGAAAAATTCATGTTTTTTTTTTCTTTTTGATTAATGTCTTATGAATTGAAATCTGAAATATAATTTTGAGTCCTAACTTTTAATCAACTCTCTTTTTTACATAACTATTATTAATTTTACGATTCCGCAAACAAATAAAAAGAGAGAGAGAGAGAGTTTGATTAACTTCACCAAATTTTAGGTTGATTTACATCAATTATACTTGGTATTTCATTCATCACTGAGAAAATTTAATTCGAAATTAGAAGAATCTGAAACTTATGATGTTAGATTTCGTAATACGTGCTATTTCTAAGCAACAAAGATATAAAACTAATCAAATGGGCTTTGGTCTAGCGGTATGTGAGTCTTTGACTTTCTATGATGTCACGAGCTCGAATCTCACCAAAGATGAAAAGGGTATGTGAGTTTATTTGTTCTATTTGTCGTATATAAATATTATATACTTAAAAACTATATAATATTTTTTTTTGTGGTTATATATGTATATTTAGTGCATATGATAAATAGTTGTATGCATATGTGGATATAAAAGTATTTTGCAAGATGAAAGGATAGGAATATACGACATCAATTATTTTCATGTATTTATAAATTAAAAAAATACATATATATTATTGGTAATATTAATATATATGGTTGCATAATTAGAAGTACTGTGTTTTTCACTAATGGCGTACTGCAATTTGAGATGTGAATAATTGGTTCCACTAACTCTATTATATAATATATAGTTTAGCACCTTAAATAATGATGCATTACATCAACCCATGGAAATTCTGAAACCTAGTTTTGTAGGCCATCATCTTTAAAATTTAAATTAATAAAGCTATACAAGTATTAAATAAAACAAACCCATGTCCTACTTCTACATTTTCTTTCTTATTTATTAGTTTCAAATTATGACAACTTGTTACGTTAACAAAACTGTAATTTATACACTTGCGAGTTGATTTAATTTAGGCATGTAGGTGATGCGATAACCCATCTCATATTCATAAAACGGAATGATATATATAGGGGCTGGTTCAAATACTAACTAAGATTATCGTGTTAACTTTGTTAACCGATCTTGGTCGTTGATTTGAACATCCAACGGTTGTCATTTATTGAGACTAAAAATTTAATTATTTAATTATCATATTAATAAAAAATTAGGTTCACAATGGTTCAGATGGTAGAATTGTAAAAAGTGAATGATCTTAATGTATCCTATTTTGTCAGCATATTCTGTAACTTCCAATCAATAAAGAAATCGTATGAACCTAATGAACAATTGAAACATGTCTGCGAACCAAATGGACATATTGTGTGAACCAATTGAACACATATGTGCACGAGTGAACACATATGTCGACGTTTGAGTGAACATGTCTGTGAACGGTTTGATCATTTTCTTCACTTTCGGAATTCGAATTCCGAATGTATTTGTAAACGCTTTTAGCTTTTTCATTCTCATTGTCGTCGATCTGTTTTACTCTATGATTATCCATATTACTCGAACTATAACGGAATCTTTACAAAAGGGACTTTTTTGAAATTTACAATATCAAAACCATTGTAGGAAGAATGAAATGTAAAAATCAGTAAGATGAACAAATGTGAAACTTCATGTTATTATTACATGAAGATCAATTAGTGATATTTTAAGATTTGTAACTCCTAATTAAAATATTGGGGAGTTACATAAAAATGACAAATTATCTAAATACCCTTACACTTAATATGTGAGTTACATTTGAACCTAACTAAAAGATGGAACATGATTGGTTGATGTTGGTTAGCATAGTTAACACAAAAAAATTGGTTAGTATTTGAACCAACCTATATATATATATATATATATATATATATATTTCTTATAAGTCGTTTAAAAGTTACGAGTTATCAATAATTCAACTATGGTTTTAAGTTTATTTTGAAGTTAGTCCTTATATATACTCTATGACCTTAGGATTTGAGATGTTACACAAAATTTGTAACAAAAATATAAAAGTGGATTAATGATGTAGCATGAATCGCATAGTTGATGGATGATGTCACGGATCAATAGGAAAAAGGAAAACAATCTCGAAAGGTTTTCAATTTGTCTTTGAAATACGTAAGAAAGGTGGAAAAAATGTCATACAAGACATACTATGCGACTCCAGCCGCCAGAAGGGTCGCCTTCGTGACTTGGGTCGCCTAGCTAGTCACCCGCACACGTCCTGAGAGATTATTATCATTTCCTTTTGATTAACATTTATTTGTTTTCTTAGTTAGATTAGATTTAGATTTTCTTTTCCATTTAACTGTAAATAGGAACACCGGTTTCCTTTCAAATCAGTTTATGAATGAATGAATTAATTATCATTGAGTTCGAGTTTTCTATCAAATTACGTTATAAAACAAATGGATATTTTACAAAAATTCTATTGAAAATGTGGGTTTTCGATGGAAGTTCGACAAACATTCTCGATGATAACAATTTGGTCAGAAAACAAACTTTTGCACAGATTTTCAATGAATTGCAAAGGATTTTCGATAGACCATTCGTTATGATTTTCACGTGACTAAGTTTTGAGGGATTCTTGATGGAACTTATTTTCGATGGATTCTCGACATAATATAGTTGCAAGAAATTCTCGACGAATTAGTTTTTCAAGAGATTTGGGACTGAACTTGGTCAACCGTCGTTAACTAATGTAGAGTCCATAAAGACGGGACGACTGGACTCGGTCAAAATCACGACTAAACGACCAAAACAAAAGCCTGTGCGACTTCCTGCACGACCTAACCCGCTGGCTCGCGTAACTCACTGGAGTTCAAGAAAAGGTCCCTCGCGGCTTCCCACGTGACCTCACCCACGGTTACAGTTACGCAACTCATTGGATGCTCGACGGGAAATCCTGTGACCGACTCCGCAACTTAAGCCGTGTGGTTAGCCACGCGTGCATCTGGACGATCCCCCTATTTGATCGATTTCTAGCTATATCCACAATTCCACCTCAATTAATATCTTAAGTTAGACTTTAGCTTAATTATTTTTTTATCTTTTAGTTAGTTTAGAATTCATCCCTTATGTCTTATTTAAACATCTCTAGCTTAATATATTAATCAAATTATTAAGTTCTCAGTAAAGTCTTCTTTGATTTTTCTCAAATATATTTGAGTTCTTATGATTGTAAACCTCGTTAACCATTGGGATTAGACGCTTGTTGTCCATTACCATTTCCTACTGCATTAGATGGTATCAGAGCACAGTCCCTTACATGAGCGATTTGATGGCATCACAGTGGCTTTATCTCAACCCTCACCACTCTAACCACAACCTTCACAAACTAGATCAACACCAACAATGATAAACGACTGAGAAGAGATAGGCAAGGAGATCATAATCTCCCGTCACGTGGTGGCTGTCCAAACCCGACCGTCAGTTCTAGTTCCGAATTAGAACCTGAGGAGGATGTAGAACCGCCCCGTAATAATCACGATACTAGATGAAAGTCAACATTCCCTACTTCTATGGAACTTTGGGGGAGAAGAGTATCTAGAATGGCAGATTGAGGTCGACCGTTTCTTCGACGTCATGGAGATACCGGAACATAAACAAATTAAGATGGTCTATTTTCGTCTCAAAAGCACCGTTGTTGTTTGGTGGGACAAACTAATGGCTCGATGGTAAAGACAACATAAAAGGTCTACTCAAATCATCGGACAAATGAAGCAATTGATGATGGACAGATTTCTACCCGAATATTACGAAAAAAATCCTCTACAAGATGTATCTGGAATGTTCTTAATGTATGGAACCAGTAACCGAATACAGGGCTAAATTCCTACGACTCTCCGAGTGAAACAAAATCGGTAAAACGAAAGGTCAGAAGTTTGCACGTTATATCAGCGGGTAAAGGAGCTCCATTGAAGAGAAAATCGGACTCAAGATAGTATGAACCGTAACTGAAGCATTAGGTGTGGCCATAAAGGCAAAGTGAATAGAAAAATCCTCTCAGACGTCATCCTATCTAAGGTATGCTTCCCAAACTCCCATTGAAAAGTTCAATTCACCACTTGATAAAGGAAGAGACGCGTCATCAAACATAACTACGAAGATCCCGATCCCCCACCTTGGAACATTACCCCTCCCAATGCAAATCCACCACACCAAATCGATCAATCCTTATGCTAAACCAACAAGACTGAAGTGCCACCCTTGTGGACAATAGGGCCACCGGTCCAACGAATGTAACAACCGTAGAACTACATGATTTTTAGATGGTGAAGAAAATGGGGATGAAAATGAATACGAAGGGGCCGAATTTGCAAAAGATGAATTTGAACAAAGGGTTAACATTTTGTTACAAAGAGTCCTTCTTTCTACTATCTTCAAAATCGAATGACGCCTCTAAGCCATCATATCGGATCCTCAACAAAACTACATACATCACTCAAATCCCTCTAAGACCTGATATACATGCCAATAAGAAATAATTTTTTGGCTTAACTCCTACTGAGTTTAGTTTTATCTCATAAAAGGAAAACAATAAAACTAGAAGAGTTCTTTTACGCCATCAAATCATTATTTAAAATAGCATTCCAAATCAAAGAAATATCTTAACATGTACTTACAAGCCAATGATCCCGGGGTCCTACTCCACAAAAGTTCATCCACAAAATACCCCTAATGACAATTGACGACTCTACCAATAGAGAGGCTGAAACTTGGGTTCTAGTGCCCGGTTCCTCACAAGTTCATCACCATAATACCCAAGGTCTTGGAAGTACGACTCAACAAGAGATCACCTCTGCAATACCTATAGTCTCGGGTCCACTGGTTACTCTCTACAATATTGGTATGGTCCTAGAGTCCAATGCACATTGGTTCCTTTCCATAATACCGACTACCAATATTAACAGTAGGATTGACTCACATGCCTATGGATCCAATGCATTACAGCCTAAAATTACATGACTCTAATTGAATAGCCAACACACTCAAAACATGTAATATCTAAAATATATGCTACAAATGCATTATACGTCTAAATCCCAATAATGACCTATTAAAAACGGATGATGTTCCCAAGACTCATTTGAGTGAAAAATCAAGCCAAAAGGCTCCATAAACACTTGATTATTTAAATAATTCCAATATAACCTTTATAATCCAAAATTCATATTTCCTAACCATTTAAAATGCCCATGGCAACTATAACATGACTGGGTCCATAAACCATCACATTATTTAACCATACAAGCAATACATCCAAAACCGAGTGGCTTACATTTTCAAGGTTATCATAAAGCCAATAATAGGTGTATATCTATGACTTGCACAATGATAACCAAAAGGGATCAAGTGTCTATTTAAGTTCACAAGTTGGGTAAATCCTAGAAAAACACTCTTCACAAACAAAACCATATATTGCTCCCAGTTTATCCAAATATTCAAGATACCTCATTGAAAGATATGAAGAAGATTGCTTCTAAATTTTTCAAATATAGAACTCTATAGAGTAGACTTTAGAAATCTAAAAAGTAGATTTCCAGAGATCTAAACTGAAGAGCGCTAAATCAACTAAGTCTAAGTTTGAAAGACTTATCTTCAGATCTCTGAACTTGAAGACTTTAGAGTTCGGGTTAAAGCTTCGCAAATAATACAAGTACAAGTGTCAACTGAAGACGAAGTCTGAAGACCTTGAATTCAGAGTTATTCTAACTTTGAACGAGAGGATGATGTTGATCCGGTATCTTGCTATTAGCGATAGATATTATTTTTCCTAGTATATAGGATTAAGTTTCATAGTTTAGTTTATCTTTTTCTTTATATATATAGGTTGTATTCTTTTAATAAGGTAGTTAACGATTGATTCATTATTCATTCCAGAATTGTAAGCAGATTGCTCTGCATTCTAAGTATTCAATAACAGATCAGAAACTTTGACTGCTAATACTCTTTCTTCTTACTTTTTTCTTAATATTCTTGATATACGGGATATTTACTTCAGCAAAGGGTATATGGGATGAAGTTGAGTCCTAGATGCAAGGAGGAGAAAAAGCTATGTAAAACAAGGTAAATATTTGCATAAGAGCCTATGAGGGCTTTAAGGCTAGGGAATCAAAATCTCTTCTGAAATATATGGGAGATTCAGTGACATTCTCAATGACTTGAGAAGAATAAGTGTTCAAAAGATTAACTCTAAAATCAACAATAATTTTTTTTAAAAATCTCAGGCCAGAATGGGATACTTTTGAAGATAATCTTTTAACAAAAAACCTAGCCAAGAAAAGTATTCATGACATTTTTGGAATACTTAATCAACATGAAGAAAAAGTCGTTCAGAGGATGCCTGAGAAAAAGAAGGTTCATGATTCCTTGGATCTTATCTCTAAGAGAAAGTACAAAAGTAGCTCCAAAAGAGCCTTAAAGGTAATGGAAATCCTAGAGGTAGGCCCCTCGTCTGGCTCTGAATATGATCACTCTAACATAGATAAGAAGATGGAAGAAATTTTGTCTCTTCTTACCAAGGCTAGACAAAAAAAAAAGTACCTCAGGCTCTTGCCAGTTTTTGGGTGATAAATTGGTGAGTTGGACATCAAAGAAGCAAAACTATGTCTCAACACCCACTGCAGAGGCTGAATATGTGGCTGATGCAAGCTATTGTTCACAAGTTCTATGGATGAAAACCCAACTCAGAGACTATGGGTACACATTCAACAGAGTTCCAATCTATTGTGACTCAAGTAGTGCCATTGCCATCACTGCCAATCATGTGCAACACTCCAAGACTAAACACATAGACATAAGGTACCATTTCATTAAAGATCATGTTGAAAAAGAGAATATAAAAATGAATTTTGTCAATACAGACTTACAACTTGCTGACCTTTTCACTAAGGCTCTAGATGAGAAGAGATTCAATTTTCTAGAAAGCAAGTTAGGAATGTTAAATCTGAGTTCATAAACCTTTCAGGCCTAGCAAATACAACTTAGAATTTTCTGGTTTAGAATGCTTAACTTTCGCATTTCAAAGTTGTACCTCAAACTCTGAAATTCCCTCATTCAGACTTCTGACACTTATAGTTTATGGATTCAGAACTATAAACATTCACATTCCAGAACTCTGAAATACTCTTGTCCAGAATTCTACCTTAGAATTCTTAGATTCAGAATCCTTTACTTTGGCATTTCATATTTGTCGTTTCAAACTCTGAAATTCCCTAGTTCAGACTTCTAACACTTAGAATTCTTAGTTATGGAACTCATAACTATTGTAATTTAGAATTATCCTTAATCTCTCAACCCTTTACACAGATTCTGCACTACCTCGGACATAGACTTAGCCAAGCTCAAGCCTTCCTCACATACCCCTTTATCTGGATTCATTCATCCTCGGTCATAGATATATCCGAGTTCTAGTCTCCTCGGTCACCACTTCACCCGGATTATGTTTTTCTTGGTCATAGACTTAGCCGGATTCTGCCATCCTCGGACATAAGCTTGTCCGAGCTCCATCCTTCCTTGCTTAACCCTTCATCCGGATACAACCATCCCCGAACACAGGCACATCTGAGTTCTAGCATTCTTCATTTAACACTTCATCCGGTTTTAATCATTCCCGGACATAGGCTTGTCTAGATTGCATAATCCTCAGGCATAGGCTTGTTCGGATTCTACCTTTCTCGGTCACAGGTTTAATCAATTTCCATTCTCGGTCACTTTGTATCCGTATTGGTCATCTCCTGACACTGACTTGTCCGTATTGAAGTCATCCTCGGACACAAGCTTGTTCGAGCTCTTGTATTGCTCGCATAACACAACCTGTTTTGGCCTTATTTTTCTTTGAAATTCAACCTTTCCTCGGACACTGCCTTGTCCGAGCTTGGGTTCCTCGGCCATACATAGCTTCTTGGTCACCATCCTAGTTTCCATCTCCTCTCTCATAGGCTTATCCGTATTCGCATTTGGTCAATGCATATTTCTCAAGTATAAACTTGCTTGTTTTAAATCTTTCCCGGATACTGACTTGTCTGTTTTGTTCAACTATTTTATGTTCAAGTCAAACTCACAATTTGGTTTTAATTGTTTGGATTTATTAATTGTAGTTGACTAAACTCTTGATTCAATTAATTATTTAGTTTCAGAAATTTTTTGAATTTTGGAAAAGTTGACCAGATTGGTTTTCAAGGAATCATTTTTGGAAAATTTTGCGAAGACTGAATTTTTGGAATCGTGTGAGATTTGTGAGATATTTTTGGAAAGTGATTCTTTAATAAATTTCATATACTGCATAGATTCTTTTTAATCAATCTCGATTTTTTTAAATGGCATATGTTTCAGCAAGAGATCATGATATACTAAGAGAGAAAGTTTTTGATTTAGAGAAAAGTCTAAAAAATGAACAAGAGAAGTATGAAAAGGTGAGTCTAGAAAATAGTAAAAACTATTATTGGGCTATACTTTTATCAAATGGCTATGAAAGAATTGATGAAGAGAAGAAGCTCTTAAAAGAACAACCGGATGAATTCATTAAAAATGCTTCTGATTCACAGGAAAGTAGTTTAAAACAGAACAAAGAGGTTGAGGAACTAACAGAGAAATTTCATAAAACTGAGATTGAACTAAATGCTGAAAGGAACTCTCAAGAAAAGAAGAATAAAGAGATTGAGGAGCTAATAGAGAAACTACATGAAGCTGAAAAGAGTTTGGTTGATGATAGGAAATTATTGGAAAAGGAGAAAGATATGAAAATAGAAGCTGAGAAGAGTTTAGTTGTTGAAAAGAAAGTTTTGGAAAAAGAGATGATAAGATGATAGAAGCTGAAAAAAAAATTTGATACTGAACGAAAATCTTTTGAAAGCAAGATTAACACTTTGGAGATGAATGCCAAAATGCTTTCAAAGCAAATATCTGATATTGAACAAGTTATCATCTTGGAACGAGCCAAGTTTGATAAAGAGAAGAAAGAGTTTAAAGAAGAATGTCTAAGCAAGAACTTGGAATTGTTTGACAGCATTTTACAGAAGAAGAAAGTACTAGATGAAGAGAAGAGTGTGTTTGTTCGTGAAAAGAAAAACACTGCTAAGAAGAATGCTGCAATTGCCAAAGAGCTTATTGAGAAGAAGAAGTGGCTTGACATTGCTTCAAAAAATGAAAAGAGAAGTTCAGATGAAGAAAGAAAGGAATTTGAGAAAGAAAGGAAAGTTTTTGAAAAGATGAAGAGAGAGTTGGAAAGTAAGATTTTGGAATCTTCAAAGAAATTGTCTGATCTAGAGATAGAACTTGTTACTGAGTTGACATGAGATCTGAACTTAAAAAGAAATACGATTTAGTTGATGATGAGAAAGACCAGTTACTTAATAAAGTAAAAGACTTTTCAAGTGCTAAAAGCTCAACTGGTTCTCAATCTCAGTGTAAAACTAGCTTTTATGACTGTTCCAGTGTTAAATCTAACAGTCATTCAAGCAACCCTAAATCAACTGTTTCTAAAAACAAGTCTCGTTCTTCAAATCAGTTTTATCAAGGGTTTGTAATTGGATCACCCAATTATTTTTCAAAAGTTAAACATGTTTGGGTCAATAAAGTTGATTCTGCTTTGTCTCATAAATCTGTTGTTACTAACATTTTTCTTCCTTGCATTGTGAGATCTACTAATGAATTGATCAATCTTAGCAAGAGAAGAATCATGTGCTCATCATGCAGAACCAATGACTTTGTCAATAAGAAAAAGTTCAACAGATGGTATGGAGATAACAGCTATCAGAACAGCTGGAATGGATTTAACAGGTATGATAATGACTGGTATGGATCTTATTGTTTATCTGATCTGCCTGTTAAAAGTGCTAAAAAGAATACATTTAATAGGAATAGATGGTTTGACAGTTACATTCCCCAGCCCAATACTAACCAAGTAGGACCCAAGTTTGTCTGGGTACCAAAGTCTACTTGATCTATTTTGCAGGTGTGTCATAGTTTGTGCTGATAAGGAATATTGTGTATATGATGCACTAATGCATGGGGAGTTTGTAATCTGTTTGAAATATGGCTTCTAAACAAATCAGTTCAGGACCCGAGCCAAAATGTTTTCATTTTTGGTTTTTGAACTGCATTATTTTTTACTTTGATTGATACAAAATTCTTTACTCTTTGATTGTCTGAATCTGTAAATTTGTACTTACAGATCTTCATTCTTTTCTCCCACATATTTTGAATAATCTGAATTGTACATCACTCCTTGTTGATTGTGCTTAATCGCTATATTTTTTCTTGATCAATTTTTATCTGATCATCTGTGCATCATTGCAATAATATCTTGATCAACTGTTTGTGATGAAATGAGTTTACACTGAAAATTTTAGGAGGGACTGAGTGCTTCACAGAATTACATCTATGGAATGTCAGAACCGAAAAACCTACCCAAGAGGACATCCGTATCTGAGTGAGCTTAAATATAAAATGGGTTTGTGTGTTGAGCTTAAAATGGAAAATGTGAGGGGTAGTTGTTATGAGCTAAAAGAATTGATGAGAGTTGTGTCAAGATTAAAATATTAAAAGAATCATGTTCTATCCTCTATAATTTGGGCAAACCACGAAATCTATTAGTTCTCAATTCTTTGGAGACTAATATTGAAAAAGACAAAGCCCAGACCAATTCTTGTCACCCGCCAGCTACTCATTTATCTCTTAAAAGATAAGTGTTTCAATAACACTTGGGGCACGCAACTCATATTCTATCAATTTCTCAGTTGGAGAAAATTGATATTGAAAAAGAAGGATATATGTCCCCCCTTCAAGTCTTTTTGATCACATATTGAGTTAGATAAATTTGTGTTGTTCGTACTGTTTATCTTTTTTAGCCTAATTAGAAGCATTGGCTGCTTTATCTTTCACACTACACAAATTTTGCAATATATTTGTTATTTTGCAATAACATTCATAGATATGCTATTACTAAGCTATCGATGATTGAATGGAAGTCCTGGTGAGATGAACCTTAAAAAGTCTCATATATGAAGTACATTCGTTGTACTGAATATATTTGTTATATTCACAGTTCAATCTTTTTATAAGATTGTTAACAAATTCATAAGTTAAATTTGGTTATTTTTCCATCTTCATAATCTGAAAAGATTGTAAAAGTAAATTTGAAAAGATTTGCTTACAATTTTACGAATTGACGGCTTATGTTGAAGATTCATTAATTCTAATGTATGATGTAAATGTTTCTCATTTCATCATAAGGGGAAGTATTGTATAATGAATGAAAATTTTCTGAGTCAATTCTGAAGATCGAAAATTTGGAAAAGATTCAAGGAGTGTTTGTGACGACTGCTGATTATTCTGAAGATTATTCTTGTGCTACAATATTGAGGGGGAGTTGAATGTGAAGATCTCATCTTAACAGAGTCTACTGGAAAAGATTTCAAGTGAGCAAAATGTTTCATTCTTATAAAGAAAGAATGTTAAGATTGTTTCTGAAGAAGTTCTTTGAAGACCATATCTTGAAGATTATTTATGAAGATTGTTGCTGTTTCAGTTCTCCATTGATAAAAGAGAAGATTTTTTTATTCTACATTCGAGGGGGAGATTGTTTGAAAGATTTCCTCAAAAGGAAAGAATATTTGAAGAATGTTAGAAGGAGAATATTAGAAGATTATCTTGAAGATTTGAAAGAAGTTTTTCAAGTGCTTACAGTGTCAAAGTTTCAAAAGGGATTCAAAGTGTATAAATTCCTTCAAGCCTGAATCCAAAAGGGGAGAATGTTATGATTGAATTTTAGAATTTATTGTATTCATTCTTGAAAGACTTTATTTGTATTTCTTGTTAGGTTGACTTTGTAAGTCTTGTGTTTGACTTTGACTTTTGTGTTTTTAGTTTGACCTATAAATAGGTCTTGATTAGTGAGTTTTCGGAAGAAGGGAGATTAATTGTGTCATTTACTTGTAATTGAGAGCTTTAGAGAAATAAACACATGTTGACTATTTGACTTTTTCTCTCAAGTATCATCCTATGAAGAATGCCATTTATCATGGAGATTGAAGATTGATTGAAGATTAGGGACAAACAATTGGTATCACCATTCTGTGTCTACACTAAACGATGCTAGTAGAGCCACCCGTATGCTTGGATATCGGACCCTCATGTTGGGTATTCATATTGCGATAGTCGGAATAAGATCAAGCTCTCCATGCAGGTTTATTCCAAACCTTGTCAATAAATACAATATAAATGGGTTAGTAACTAATTTGTATAATACGTAAGTAAATCAATGTGCATATAATTTCGTAAGTACCATCAAATTGGTGTGACCCGTTGTTTACCATGCTCCTCTCGAAAATTCGTTGAAGATTTTTGATGACTTATTCCATCGAATATACCCCAACTATCTAGTATTGTTAGCAGGGTTTCTTTTATCTTATCTTTGAGTTTTACGCTTGTAAACTCATATCGTTTTGGGATTTTCATGTTTGTCAACCCATTTGTGTTTTCTTACTATGTTAGCTGCTTTTAGAGTAAACTTTCTCCTATCGCTTTTCATAAGCAATGGCAGATCAATGACCGACTACCAAAATAGGTATGACAAAAGTGACTATAGCTCTTACCTCATCTCTTGTTAATCTAGTAGTCATCATTACAAAGCAATTCGACCACATCAACGATAACAGCCGATGAAGAGACAGAAAAGTAATCAGGTTAGGCTTCCATACAGCAGCAACCATGACCACCGTCTTATCCATTCACGTTCTTTTTAAATTAGAAAATCACCCATTTTTAGAATTCATCAAAAATGACAAAGACTTTCCCGACAATGTCAGAGTGTGATAATCGGGTCTTGGTTATCACCTGAGGTAACTAATACGTGATTATTTATTAGGTGTCTATGTGACAGTATAATAAATCGGTATATTTGATCATGCTAGTATGTGAATTTCTATACATAAATGTGTATGCATAATATGAGTATGCATTAACTAAAATTTTGTTAGTATGCATGAAATTGGTATGCATGGCTATTATATGCATGAATTATTTATGTATGCATGCATGGGGTAGGCATGCATAAAAAGGGTTGTTAAGCCGCCTTTCTTTCTATAGAAAGGGGTATAAATATGTAGTGAGGTTTTCAAATAAACCTCTTGGCCATTTTGGAAATCGGAGAGAGATTTGAGAGAAGCTTGTCCGGATTTCTTATTAACTGATTTCAAGAAGTTGGATTCATCTGATTTTCAAAAGAAATTTCATAAGGTGAGTGGTTAAATATTTTAAAAAGTACTTTGAATTGCATAACTGATTTATGTTATAAACCTATCACCCAGATTTGGCTTAAATCAGACAAGTGATATCCGGATTATGTTAAGTCGGACTCGTATTGTCCGATTTACCTCTAAGCCGATCATAGTGTTGTTCGGTTTGGAGAGTTGGTGATATTTTTGATATATAAACTGGATAAAAGTTTTGAACGGAGAAGTAGGAATACGATCAAGGCTGCCTGATTTGATTCTAGTCCAAATAATGAAATGTCCGATTTAGATGTAAACCGGACAAAGCTTGATCGAGTTAATATTAAGTTTGTCCGGACTTGTACATTGGATAGATGGAATTGAGTTATCCGGATTCGTAAATCGGACAAAGGATCTTGTGTTGCCCGGATTTGTAATCCGGCTGAGTAGGACAAAGTGTTGTCCGGATTTGTATATCGGTCAAGACTTGACCGGAGTTGAATTCCGGCCAGTCTAAATCGACCAAAACTTGTTAAGTTGACCAGTTTTGCATTTTGATTAAGGTGTTAGTTCAAAATAAATCATTATTATTCTTTTATGATGATAAAGAACGAGAATTTTGATAAAGATGATTTTGAACTGATGATGTTCCATTAGGACATTTTTATGACTGCGGTCTGATCTAATTGGAGTTATTTTGTAAAATGATTTTATGAGGAAATAAGGGTGGCATATTAAGGAGAGGTGTATCATGGGATAAGGGTGGCATATCAAGGAAAGGTATACCTTTGGATATAAGGGCCACATTTGTATGTGTGATGTGTGATATAACTCTTACTATTATATCCTTTAAGATTACCGTGATTTGGAATCTTTATTTCTTTGTGATTTAGAGATTTAGAATCAGGGTTCTTATCGAAAATCGTAGTTTGGATGTTATTGAGAAGAGGATAACAGGTTTATGGCCTGAAACTTTGAATAAACCTTGTTTTAATTAAAAAGGTTTAAAAGTGGCATTAAGAGAAACCTGGTTGGTTCAAACCTATTTGTGTTTGGATGTGTTACTTAAAAGCCGAGAGATTGGCTTTGAAATTAGAAAGGTATTGGTATTATGTTTTAATTGTTCATATATTGTTATATATATGAAAAGTTGTTTAAATAAAGTTTTGGTATATTTCATCCTGCAATAACATAGAAAAAGGGATCTCACTAGACCTTCAGGTCTAATCCTCATTTTGTGGTTTTAAATATGTATTGCAGGAGGTATTGACGGTAAGGGAAAAGGGAAAATGTGATATTTTCCGTTATGCATATCTTTTTGAAGATTTGCTCATGATAATGTAAAGTTTTGTTACAAGAAGGATGATTAGTACAAGAAGTGTATTTTGAATTTTTGGACCATGTATTATGTATGATAGATTCTTGTGCTAAAAGACCTAAGTGGTGTATAAACATGTATTTCTTGTGAATGAAATATGTGTTACATGCAATGTGTTGTATGGGGTGTTACACAGAGATATAGCCATCCTTGTCAAGACAGAGTCTAACAAGAAACGTGTAGTGAGACCTAATAGTTGACATCAAATTATGTACTAGTGATCAAAAGAACTCCAAGCGAACCAGTAGGGAACATTCTCGATCATTTGAAACTTGTAGTGCAAAGGATCAAGGAAGATGGACAGAAAGGTACTTCCTATATGCCACCACACAAGAGTTCAAATCAAACCAAACCATTTTCACAAAAGTTCGAAGATTTGCTTGCATACAATGCTTCTATGGTTCCAGCAACTAAGACACTAGATCAAACTAGGTCATTTGAACAAACAGTTTCCAATAAAGTTATGGTAGCCTCTAACCTTTTCGAGTTTAGTTAGGTATCTGTTGTATTGGGCAATCATGAAAACATCCATTGAGACTTGTTTTTTTGATTTATGAAGGTTGGGATATTGATCTAAATGCTTTGAAGAAAAGAATATTATATGAGGGTCACTTGGTGTTGCATCAAAATCCTAAGAAGTCGGATGAAGTTATTTTTCAAGTGAGCTCTCTTTTTTTCTTTTCAAGTGAGGCTGTTTGAGGTATCATGGATCCGAGAGTTAATGAACGTCGTCATGGATCAATGGAACTATTTGAAAGAAACCCAATTTGTTGTCAAAATCTTTCCCGAAAGCTGGAAAACTAGGTCATATACTACCTCTTACGCGACTCAAGTCTCCTCGAGGGTAGCCACACTCACTGAACAATGAAAAAGTGGTCACACAACCCCTTATCTTCTCTTTGAGTTAAAATGAATGATTATAAATTCGTATATTTTGATAGAAATGAAACTTTTAGCCATTTTACATCAGAACTTGGAGAATAATCTTTAAATTATGTTTTCTTACGTGATGTGAGGTATATTGATTATGCATATATAACCATAATTCGACTAACCTTTTATATAAAAACCATCAATATTTTTACCATCTTTAATGGGTTTGAGGCTAAAAGAATTGGTGACTTGTGAGTTTTAAAAGCATTAGATAGAGGTACACAATAATGCATAAGGATTAGATTAGGCAGGGTAGGACATTTACTAATCCAATTCAATTACTTCAACCTTATAGATCTCAACTTATTTAAATAAAATTGTATAAATCAACCCACTTTATTATAATTTAAGTTGGCTTGAAATAGTTTTAGAAAGATTGTACCACAAGAGGTTTTTTATTAATACCATGTTCGTTGGTTCTATAAGAGAGCTAATTCAATAAATTTTCATTACCTGTTGGTGTAGACATCTCATATTTTAACAAAAAATGAATTATGATTAAGACCTGAGAAATGAACAAGAAGTAAAGTTTTGAAAGAAATAAAATCGATCAACACATAAAGGCTTCCATCTCTAAGAGAAAGATATCTAATATCTAATAGTTGTACCTTGCAACACCTTAAGAACATGTTTTACCTTTCAATTTCCATGAATAAGATCAATGTTTGCTCTACGGCAGATATTTACTTTGCAAGGTATCTGACAGTATGAAGAGACTTTTTAAATGGAATAATGAGGGAGAAATATGATAAAACATGAAGTATACCTCGGAGGAAAACAACATAAAATAGAGCGGATAAAAACAAAGGTACAACCAATTGGGTTGTGGCACACTAATTAAGGCTCAAGCGATCATCTTCCTCAAGTTTGAATCTAGCCATTGCTAAAGCCCTTGTGACCATGAAGATTTACCTGCGATAACTCCAGATCATCTGTGGTCGTGCTATGAGATATATTAGTGCGCATAAATTGGTCCAAATACCCATGGTTACACAAAAATGTAGAAACAAGATAGAGAGATGCAACAATGTGAGTAAAGGATGCATATGGGTTTAGTTGGATGTGTTTGACATTTAGTTACTTAAGCCACCTACATTAGGTTGTGTATTTCATGAATCAAGTATGCTTTAAAGTTGGTCAACTTTTATCTGCCTATTCGGGTTGAGGTCAACGGTTTATAGGGTTTTTGTGTTGCCCTAACACTAAACGCTTGTATTAGAAAATAATAAAAAATTATGAATGTTGATTAGAAAATCAAAATTATAGGACTAGAAAGTGTATACATCATGGGTCAAAGATTAAAGCCTAATCACTACTAGTCAATGCACTTTCAACAGTGAATATTACCGACAACTTATATCCAGTGATGCATTGGTAAATTATGAAGTCATTGAACGATTACTAGCGATTGAAATAAAATTAAATAGTCGTTGGCGATCATTCAAAGATCATCTAGAACACCTCTATTTTGATTTAAACTCATAGTTTGACTTTTGAATAGTCAAAATATTGTTTGTAGAGTTTCAAACTCATCTTGAACACCTCTAGATTGATTTAAATCCACAATTTGACATTCAAATAGTCAACATTGCTTGTAATGTTTTTAAACCCCTCTACTTCAATTATATCGATTATTGTAGTAATTGATTATGTCGACTCCCAATAGATACATGGTGGATGTAACTGTAAGAACGACCGATAGGGTTTTTTTAGCAACGTCTTGCACCATACTGAATGGTTTTAGACTTTGCCTATTCCGACGAAGGGTATATTGAAAGGAAAACTATGCATGCTTGGAACAGCGTTGTGTAACATATGCCCTTGCTTGAAATGTCTACTTTTACACCATAGAGAAAGGGATGACTTAAAGCTACACTTGATGAGATATGAATTCATGTTTGGTTATACAACTTGACGGGTATAATACATCACGGAAAACGTTAATGCACTTCAACACCAAGGGACAATTTTATAATACGCTAGAAAATCATAACGATGGTTGCATTTAAATCATGTTCAATCACATGTTACAAGATGCTATGACATGAGATGAACAAAACCTTAGTCCTTCTACCAAACAATTTAGAGACATGTTACAAGATGCCGATGAATCTTTATAGGATGAGTGTGAAAATTATTAGAATATACGACGAGAATGATGAATTGGAAGGTAAAATATAGTTAACTTGATACGACTTATAATCCAGTTCTTTCCATCATTTATAAAAAACTATTAGACTGTAAAAAAAACATTATTGCATGTATTTTATATGAATAAATTTTAGCTTGATTCAATGTCGAGTATGTAATGAATATCTTGATAAATACGTCCAAAAAGACGATTTAACAATTCGGTCATTAAAAAGACGTAATATTATAAAGATGAAAATCATAACTTACGAAACTAAAAGAATTTTATTTCTCAAAATATAAAAATATTAAAAACAAATCAAAAACGATTTTGTAGAAGTAAGTGTATAAACGCCAAAGTCATTTGTCATTGAAGTACATGACGTGACCTTACCATGCTCTGCGAATGCCACGTGAGCAGGTTCGTACGTCACGTGTGAACAAATTCCCACTCTTTTTTTTTTATTGTCTATTTATTTAAACTTTAATTATTAAATCATTAAAAAAAGTGGTTTTGGTCTCTTTAGCTTGACATTTTGGAGACAATTTGTGACCGCTTGATTTCCTTTGTCACAATTATTGGACACTAAAAAACACACAATAATTCTAAATTAAACAAATTATTTAATTGCTTTAATAATTCTCTTAGTTTAATTAAAAAATAGAGGAATGTTCAACATAAATAAAGAAAATTCTAAATATTTACGATAATACATTTTAATACCTATCTATTAAAAGCTTAATAAATTTAATGAAACTTATATTTTACTCGATTAGTTATACATGATTGTTTGATAGTGATATGGAAAATGATGTATTTAGTAAGTTTTAAGAAGTAGTTTTATATAGAAAATCAAGTTATTTTTTTCAAATTTATCCCTTTCTTTTGAAAAAAATGCTTTTTATATTTATGAAAAAATCCTCTTAAACAAAAACTCTTTCTATTTATACAGACAAATTAATTCTTAGGGACAATTTTTTCCATACAAAACTTGATAAAAGAACTAACCAAATAACCCCTTAAGTCTCATAATTTATTCCATTAAATTAAAAGATTAAGAGGCAAACGTTTACCCGAGTAAGCGTTTACCAAGTCGTATTACCTTATCGAATGAATATAATAAGGACCAAGAATCTTACCCGGTAAGAGCGAGACAAGGACCAAGAGTCTTACCTGGTAAGTGAGGGCGACGACTGTTACCACGGTAAATGCTTATCGAGTAAATTGTTGCATATGATATCGTTTTGATGGACTAAAATCTTATTTGGTAGGTAATTGATAGTGTTCAATTTTACTGATAAGTGCTTGTTGGGTAAGTGTTTGGTAAACGGCCTCTAAATTTAAGGAAAGAGTAAACTTTGATTTTCATCTCTGTGGGTTGTTGTGTATTGTTATTTTCGTCCTTGGTTTTTAGATTTTGCTTTTTTTGTCCTTGTGATTTTTAAGTCGTTACGCTTTTGGTCCCTCATGCTAACTCTGTTAAAACAATCGTTTAAATCAGGGGTAATGTAGTCGTTTTTTAATTTTATGAATTTTTTCCTTTTTAGTTAAATAACAAGAATGGTACTATATACTCTCTCTCTCTCTCTCTCTATATATATATATATATATATATATATATAAACGTATCTATATATATACACGCATACAAATTACCAGCTCCCACACATTCCATCGTCTTATGATTCCGCCATTTAATCAAATTCTTTCTCGATACGTTCCTCAAAATACTCGATTCAGGCGGATTTCCTCAACAACCGCATTGTTTCCCACGCATAAACCATGATGGCTTGCTAGTGAATGGTCGATGGTTATTTACATGATGATGAACACCTTAGAGGAATGAAAATCCTTAATTGCACCTATCTCTTTAATCTTCACATCCCTCATTTCCTTAACCTCTCTGTCTAGATTCCTATATACGTCTTATTCTCTCCTTCCTTCCACCACTACCTATATTGTACAAATTCCTTTATAGATCGTAGTTTTTTCTTTATCTTGAACTTGATATGTATCAGGTGGAGCATTCTTCAAAAACTTTCTGAAAAATGTCTTCGATAAATATTTAATGGTGTTTTCCATTCAAACATAGATACTTCATTAATCTGCCTATGATTCATTTAGCGACTGTGGGGCAGAACAAAAGCATACATAATATGTGAATCTTGTATGAAATCAAGAAATATCATTGTCGAAGCATCTAAAGGACGAAAATGATTAAGAGATGGATTAAAGATGACAAGTCTAAATAAGGATTTTCATTCCTCTGATGTGTTCATCATGTAAGTAACCATGGATTAACTAGTCACCAGCGAGCACAGTGGTTTATGTATGTGGTTGTAGAAGCGATGGTGAATAGGGGTGACGGTTGTGGAGGCGACATTAAGCGGCGTCACAAGACAATTTTCATCCTTGTAAGGCAATGCATCTATGACTAAATCAAACCAAAGGGTTAATTTCAAAACAAGGCAACGATTAATTTCAATGTGAGAATGACGGTTGGTATCTCTTATTTCCCAAATCAAACCAAACCTAAACCCAGAACCATTAATTGAGGAAGGCAAAGACCCAAATTCAAATCCTCTTTATGGTTCTGCAAAGGAGAATAGGAAAGAGATCCTCATGAAGTCAAAGAAGATGAAGATGCAGACCCTGAAGCAACACCAGTCGAAGTAGTTATGCTTACAAAGTTTGTCATAGAGATGAAAAAGGAAATAAATTACAAACATTAAGGACGAAAAAAATAATTTTTAAAAACCAGGGTTCAAAAATAATTATAAACAATAATTTATGGGGACGAAAACCATAATTTACTCTTAAGAAAAAGGAAAAAAAAATGTGATGAAACAATCATTGGATGCTAGAGAAGCAACGTATGATGACGAGAAGTCACGTTGAATGGTCAAATCAAAGGAAAATGTTGAACACCGTCTAATTCTATTTTTCTTTCTTTTTAAAGATGTTTGCTAATTTAAACATGATTTAAACACCATATATAATCAATACTAACTTCACTCTAAGATGTATGTTAATATTATCCCATTGTTATTTTAAATATATTTTTCAAAGAAAAATATTTTTGGTAAGTATGTTTTAAAAATTGATATCTTTCAAAAAAGTATATTGCATAGAGTAGAATGCATCTCTATTTCAACAAATATTTTCAAATTAATCATATTGATATCTCTAATATGAACCTTGATATATATATATATATATATATATATATATATCCTAAAATTCGTGTAGAAAGGAAAGTTACGGTGAAAAGTATAAATAGATATATATCTGAACCATTGATCGCTTTTAATATCATGCTCACTTATGAATTGTACTTTAAAAGAGGACTGATATGGTTCATCTCGTTGTACCTCATTAGTGTTAACATTCAACTAATATTTATCAAAGAGTGGAGATTTTTTCTTACATTTTTCACAACTTCTATTTTCACCACAACCCAAACACACACACACACACACACACACACACACATATATATATATATATATATATATATATATATATATCCTAATAAATAAGTAACTTTTGGGATACGTGTCATGTTTATGTGCAGCGGTTATTGATTTTTCCCGCCAAAACATGCATCTTGACACAATTTTCACTTACGGTTCAAAGAGGTATATTTAAGTGACATGTGTCCCTTTGGGCGGTTAATTTCACGTATTCGTGGTATAACCGCCATCGCAGAGTAATTGGCGGTTCAGAGTTCCAAAATATGGAGTCCTTCTTCCAGATTTAGAGACCCGTCCAACGATTTCGCCTCCAGATTTAGAAGTAGGAGACTCAGAGGTCTCTGCATGTACTATGTAGAGGCTATGCATCTGGAGTGAAGTTCTGCATGTACTATGCAGAGGCTCTGCATCTGGAGTGAAGCTCTACATGTACTATGCAGAGACTCTGCATCTGGAGTGAAACACAAGCTTTATATATGAGACACTTAACTCTTGAGTAAGAGCTCTGTCTCTTGATGTCTTCTACATGAGAACTCTGAGAAAATTCAGAGTTGTAAATTTGAATTTAACTCTGGAGTGGTCATCAAAATCGAGTTTAAAATTTCAAATTCAGATTTTTGAAGCAATTTTCAGCTCGACCCCAGCTAGGGGCTCTGCCCCTTGGACACCGCCACCGGGGGCGCTACCCCCGGACCCCCGTCGTTTAGGGGCTTCGCCCCTAAATCAAAATAAACTGAAACAAGTGTGCACTCCGCACCTTCCTTATCTATTCGATATTTATCATGATTACAATGGTCAACAATTTAATCCCATTACACTTAAATGACATTAGTGATACAAATCATCAACATGAAATCATCAGATATTGGTTATTTCTCAGACTTACAACATAACTCTGAATTGTTCTGTTCCAAACTTGGTTATATAGTTTATTCCCAAACTTAGAATACAACTCTGAACTCCTCTTCAGAGTTACGTTTCTAAGTTATAAGAAGCAGAATTCTTGTGACTCAGAGTTATGTTCGTAGATACTTTCTAAACTTAGAAGACAACTCTGAATTCCTTTTATTCAAAGTTAAGTCCAGAGTTATTTGCTACTAGATTGATGGACACGAACTCAATACCAACCTAGATCTACCTCTCTAAAGAGAGATGATGACGGTTCGTCAAGATTGAATGGCAGAAACATGCAAACAAATCAGAATACTTAAAAAACCCATCGTGGAAGATTTTTTATTAACTCAAATAAATAATCGGAAATTAACCCAAACAAATGAAATATTTATAGGTCTATCGAGCTAACCCTAACTAGGAAATGATTACGAATTGGAGTCCAACTGTAACACTCTAAAATCTAGAACGAGAGATTAATTTAAACTTTTCAATAATACATCAAATAAAGGATAAAATTATTTTCTGTAAATCAATACTAGAATTATCCCAAATAACGAATCTACATTTACTATCAATAAAAGACAAACAAGTCTTACATCAAGTCTAGGTCAAGTCAGGTGTTACTAAGACCCAATAAAAATCGCTACCTCCAAGTGTGGAGTACATCAAATAACTAGATCATTCTCGTGCCTCTAACTAGCACTCACCACATCATAGTGTCGCTAATACCGTTTTCCATGGACTTGATGCACATACCAACAAAGAAAAAGGTTAGGCTTAATGCCTAGTGAGCTCAAACAGTTTTTGTCAATTATATAAAATGGTAAAATGGAAGGAATGTTATTTAAATCACAACTTCTAACATGCAATGCATTTAGAATAGAAAGTGATATCTTTTCCAAAACCCCATTTTCGTGATAAAACACTTGAATAGAAATACCCCATAGTTGTGTAACCAAACCCAATACTCACACGAATTAGGAATAGGATTGAAATTCAAATACCAAACATGGATATAACCTTTTTATTCAAAACCTTAATATATGAAGGGGATCCAATATATCAAAACTCGTAAATTATGGTTACTTGCCAAAACCCAAGTAATATTAAAACATAGTAAATTATTCGAAAACAACCTTTAACAACAATAGGGGAGACTCGTATCCGTTGAGTGACGGGAACACGTAAGCATGCCACTCATACAATGTTTATCCTATAACACTTCACGACTTAAAGTCCAAATGTTCCTACGACTCTTAACAAGTTTCACCTCAAAAGTTGGTTGTCCTTAGTGTCTATTCTTGCGAATTCCACCTTAAGGCTCGGTGCACTTAGTGTCTACATCAAGGTGCCTACTTGCAAAGTTTAAAAGCCTCAAAGCAAGTTTCACTTTAAGAGTCAGTTGTCCTTAGTGTCTATACTTGTGAATTTCACCTCAAGGCTCAACCCTTCTAGTGCCTACTAGAAGAGTTTAAAGGTCATGAAACAAAGGTCTCGGATTTTAGCACCGCAATACCCACAGGACCATCAACACAAAATTGACTCACATGCCTATGGATCCAATGCACTACAGTCTAAATTACATGACTCCAAATAAATGACTAACCTACCCAAAATATGTAATTTACAAATAAATATGCCATAGATGCATATACTCCAAAAGCTCAAGATAGAGCAATTTAAATCGGACAAATGTCCCAAAGACTAATCTAAGTCATAACCGAACCAAAAGCTCAATAACTCAACACTTATGCAATTACTCAATAAAATCCAGCATGAGTCCATAAAATATATTTAACTGATGTTTATGCAAAAATATACCTCAAAAGTATAATTAAGTCAACACATCATTGGTCGGGACGAACCATTTTCCAAATGAAATCATACTTTCACATTTCGAAAATGCCTCATAACATAATAACATGCATTTTCTAAAAAGTTTATAAAACCAAATATACAAAAAATGCATTAATACCAAAATAATCTCCATATATGAGATAAATCATCAAAACAACCCACATTTATGATTTAGTTATCAAAATGTCTAAAATCCCAAATACAGGCATTTCTCAACTCTTATAAACCCATTATATATAAATGTAAATCTCATCAAATAATGACCATATTTGATAAACATCAAGGAAAAGATTTCAATACTTCAAAATAAACATTTTTAGCATGTGGATAGTTTTCACAATGCAACTTGAATTCACTTTGTGTTGGTTCCTTGAGAGTCTACAAGATATGTATAACAGTTTGTAGAAGGGGGGGATGAATACAAACACAATATTTTCAAATTTAAAATGTATATTGATAAAAGAAGATCAATACAAATTTTACAAGACTGTTTGCGAAAAGAAGCTATCTAAACAATCTTTGGTTACACACAGAATCTTAGCAAATGAGAAAAGAAATGCTGTAAAGAAAAGTTCTTTTACTTAAGCTCTAGAATGCTCAAAGTAAGAATTAGGTTAAGAGAGTGTGTTGCGCGCGCACTCTGCATGGAGAAGAAAACACTTCTATTCATACCCAATGCATTAAATGTTCATTTAATGCAATATGGTAGGGTTAGAGTGCGTGTCAAGCCTTAAGAGGAAGTCTTGTCCTTTGCTGTAATTAATAGTACAAAAAGCCTATTCATGAGCAAATATCCTTACCCAAAGTTGGTGGGTAATAGAGTCAACTAGTCGGGTCCGTACCGTACTAACGTTTAGAAAGGGTATGGGTTTGTACTTTTTGTGCAAAATGACAAGACAACAACAATCGTGCTTAGCAAGCTTCCTTTGATCGCTGAATGCTGGAATAACCTGGAGGTCTCTTCAGTATTCGTTGAGGCTTGAGCAGTTTTCACACATGTGTAGACAGACTTGTAATCACTGAGTATCGCTTCAGATCACGTATTCGTCAGTCTCTAATCTTCAGTTTCAGTCTTTGACTTTGGCTGAAGGTTCTTTGGTGTGAGTGTTGTCTTCTTGAAGTATCGCTGTCTCTGATTGAATTACAATACAAGTTCTTCAGCGATCACTAAACAGACTCAGTGATGATCGCTGGAACTGAAAAGACAGAAACATAAATACAACATACAAGTGAAAAAGGGATTATCATCAAATCACTAAGAGAGATGATCAACACTTTACTTGATTTAAGCTAGCTAAATCTAGGTTTTACCCCAATCTTGAGCTTCCTTAGGTGAAGGTTTTAGATCAATGAACATCCATCACTAGAAACTTCATCTAGTTCATAAGCAAACCTAAAATACACCAAGAGTAACTCCCAAAATCAGCTCCATACAAACCTTAGTCAAGATCTCAAATCAGCCAAAATACCTAAAATTGGTCGAAATCCAAGGATGTGCAAAATACACCAAGAGAGATGTTCTAGAAGACCAAAATGAGGTTTTTTGATAAGTATAAAAGCTTAAAAAGTTTAGAATAACTTAGACATGTGTTTTTAAGAAAACCCTAAAATTTGGTCAACAATGGTGGAAGAATGATGAAGAAGATGAAGATCTTGGATTTCAAACGACAAGACTTGAATCTCTAGTTGTCAAGATATTAGATGCTCTTGAAGAAATCGATTTGGAGGAGGAATGTTCTTGGACCAAATAAGAGATAGAGAGAGAGAGAGAGAGAGAGATAACTGAGTTGGTGAAGAAGAAATAAGAGGAAAAATTGGGTTTAAATGGGATACAAGCCCAACAACTCTTTGCCCAGATGCTCAAGGGCGCGATCAAAATAACTGCACGGGCGTAGCAACATAAATATATTAGTTTCTACCAGATTTCAGGGTCTGCTCGTGGTGCGAGCAAAATAGCTACGTGAGAGCGAACAGTGCAATTTTCCACCAAAAGTTGATTATTTTGCCAAATGTGATAACCAACTCAACCAACTTCCACGATACTTCTAAAAAGTATACCAAGGCCAAAATACATACAAAACTAGAAATTATTGATACTAAACATCTTGGTATTAGATAAACTATAATCAAGGAAAACAAATCTAAGATAGTTCATACAATAAACTAGAAAATAGGACCATCATATTGAGCCCCGCAATCCCGGATGGTCGAAAACACCCTTGAGCTTAGCCTCCTTACATCATCATTCCGACCCACCTTGAAACCACTCGACCTCGATCTGTTTCATCTTCATTACTGTCTACGTAAGGAGACAGGTCAACAACATATGAGGTGGCTGAAAACATTGTAGTGATGGAGTAGTTCAACTTTATAAACATTGTTATTGATCTCCTTTAGGATAAATAACATGTTTTTGGTATTGGTCTACCTATTCCTTCTATTGGTCATTATGTCGGATGATTAGTTGATGGGCATGGCGATTCAATTCCTGGATTTTCTTAGATTGTTCCTCTGTATTGGGACTAAAATCTTACATTGCGGCGATATATAGGAGTTAGGTCAAGTACTCTGATCGGGTTGCACCTATACACAACCTTGAATGGACTTTTCCCTATGGTGCGATTCGCTGATCGGTTGTAGTGAATTCAATTTAGTGTAGTGTGATATCCTATTGTTTTGATCTATCCCCTATTGAATTCCTTAATAGATTACCCAAGCTCATATCAACTACTTATATAAGTTTGCCAATCAGTCAGCGGGTGGTGAGAACTTCTAAACTATAACTTCGAACCCATTTGCTTATACAATATTTCCTAAAAGTGACTTGCAAACTTTGTATCTCGATGGGGCATGAGGATTTTAGGGAAGCTGTGCAACTTGAAAATATCAACAAAGTATAATTAGGCTACTTGACGATGGCACTCGTAATGATTGAAGCCAACAGAGAAGGACATAACTTCATACCTCAGGTTCGACCATTGCTATACGAGTTTGCAGATGTCCATCCCAACGAAATTCCATTAGCACTGTTTATGATGAAAGATATTCCATATTGCATGGACTTAATATCCAGGACCTCAATACCGAACAAAACAACCTACCACATGAACCCAACATAATTTGAGGAATTGCATTACCAAGTGACCAAATCACTTGATAAGGGATTGATCCGAGATAGCATGATCCATGTACATACTAGCATTACAATGGGGGAGCTTCTCAAATATGTGTTGCTAGTTGAACACTCAACTACGATCAAATATCCCTTCCTCTACTTGATGACCTTCATTATCATTTACACTACGTCATTATTCTCTCCAAAGTGGACCTACAAAGTGGATACCATTGGATTCAAAAGACGACGAGTGGGGAAAAAAATATGTTGTGCCACTTCTCCCTGTCCTATCGATGTTCCACCAATCATATATTGACACCTCATTTATTTTAATTAAATAACTAATCAAGAATTAACCTACCCTCTCTTCCTTGTTACCATCTCAATCTTCCGTTTAATCCACCCGTTTTCCCTTTCTCTTAACTATTTAACTCTTTATCTCTTAATTAATTCTAATTTTCTATTTCACACATCATTAACATTCTTTTTTTATAATCTAATGCTAATTAAAATTTTATTTATAATTTATATTTAATATGATATTTTAAAAGAGAATTTTTTCCACAAAAATATAAAATATTAATTGTCTATACCACAAAGCATAAAATATTGTACATTTTTGTTAAAGTTAATCTTTGTAGGTGTAAACGAAAATTATAACAAGTTTAGAAGTACACATGTAACTAGTATTTGAATAAAAAATATAAGGTTAATTTATCGAGATGTAAACAAAATATGACAAGTTTAGAAGTACAAATGTAACTAGTATTTGAATTAAAAATATATAAAAAAATAGAAGAAAAAATAGTGAAATTAAATAAGTAGATAGAATATTAATTAATGTGTAAGAGAAAAAAAAATAGAATTACTAAGGAGAGAGGGGATGTTAAGTAATAAAGAGATAAATAGAGGGGTTAACGGAACGGAAAGCGGAGTTGATGGAAATACGTATAATTTTTTTCTTCTTCCGAAAATAACTTTTTGAAGGTCTTGTTATACCTGTATTAAAACTATAGATCGTCTTAGTTTAGTGATAAATAAAATAAAATATAAAATTTCATAACATATTAATAATCTTATAAATTAAAAAAATGTTTGCAATGACAAAGTGTGAAGAATATGAAAGAGTGGTTTTTGTTTTTGATCGAAAAATTCTGAAATTAAATAGTCTCTGTTAATTTTGAAAGAAATTAGATGATTTATCATTGAGGTGGTTTCACATGTCACATGTCAAACAATGACACTACTAAAGATAAGTAACCTATAAGATCGCATACAAAAAATATGTATGTTTAAATATAATCATTGGATGATCAAAACCGGAATAACATTGTATGTGTATGTATGTTAATATTGTATGGTTACAATATTATTTATTTAATTATTTCAAGTTGAATAATAAAAGAGTGTGTTAAAATGTAATTATTTGTTAATTACAAGATTTTATCTGTAAATATTTTTAAGCAATTTTATTAACTTAATTAAATTAATTACATAAATGTTACAAGATGTTAATGGGAATGTGCTCAAGGATGAAGTTAAGAGGAAATAAGGCGTATGTTGTGATCATGTTTAGGAGCCCTGTTCTTTTCTACCTCATATAGCTCTTCGACAACAACAATCGTTGGTCTATCACGTACTCTCCATTGTCATTCATCCACGAATGGAATGACAACAACCCACGCAGTAAGTACTTCGAGTTATCCCAACCAGGAAAGTACATGGAAACAAGGCAGATTCTAGCCAATGTTAACCTAGTTGATCTAGATTTGGTTAGGACAATTGGGGTCGAAATCCTAATTTATACTAACATATAAGGAATGAGATATGTGCATATTCCTTAATCCTCTTTGAAATTTTCAGCCATATCACAACAAAGAGAAAACTTTCCCTCTTTGTTGAAGCATATATACAATCTTGAAGATTTGGATTCTTTTAAGCTAGCACTACATTAGAGTAAGAGCATGCCCGTCTGTGAATCACTATAAAGGAAATCTACTTTGGTTTCTTGTGATAACCTTGAGGTGCAGTTTCAAACATTCTATCCTTCATTTCGTGTTCAATTCTATGTTACTGGATCTGATTATGGATTTTATTTTATAGAAAAGTTTTCTAAAATCAAGAAACCTTTTAGATCAATTTTTTGTTGTTTCCGCTACTTTTAGATCTGGTTGCTTTTGAAACCCTACACAAAGATTGAAGCCATCACTAGTTAGCCATCCCCGACTACCCTTAACGACCTTCAAAGCTTTCATGGGTTAGTATCTTTCTATCGTCGTTAGGTCCAGGATTATAGCAACATTATTGCACCACACTACAATAAAATCAAGTTTATAGGTCACTTCCAATTTCTAAGCGTCCTAATAGACCTCTTTATAAGACTTAGTTTATAGGACACTCCCAATTTCTAAGCGTTCTAATAGACCTCTTTATAAGACTTAGTTTATGGGACCAAAAAAATAAAACGTCTAATCTAAAAGCGTTGTAATAAGTTTATATGACGTTTTTTGATGTCGTAATAAGTTTTTTAGGTCACTTTTAATATAAAGCGTCCCATTAACAACTTTATAGGACACTCTTTGAAAAACTATCATATAAAAACAAATGTCCTATGAAAAATTGAGTTCATATGATACTTTCTCAAAAGTGTCCTATAAAGTTGTTAATGCGACACTTTGTATTAAAAATTTCTTACAAAACTTGTTAAGATAAACTTATTACAAAAGCGTTATATAAACTTATTACAAAAGCGTTATATAAACTTATTACAACACCTTTAGATAAGATATTTTATATTTTGGTCATATAAATTAAGTCCTATAAAACGGTCTATTGGGAAGCTTAGAGATTTAGGGGTGTCATATAAACCGAATTTTGTTGTAGTGCTGGTCAGATGCATGAAAGAAGAACAGTTCTTATGTACGTCCGAAGTAACAAACTTGAAGTTAAAGGTAACACAAGCCCTTGTTCTTATATAACCTAATTTTGAAGTATTCCATGTAAAGTGCGACGTGTCTGGAGTTGGTATCGGTGGCATATTGGCATCTGAAGTCAAAATTGGCCCCAATAATGAGAAATTTAACGAGACTCTATATAAATATTCAACATACAACAAGGAGTTTTACCAATCACATAAAGTCTCAAAAATTGGAGACTACCAATTTCTCAACGTGTTTGTATGATCATGAGAGCTAAGAGATATCAATGGTCAATACAAGTTGAGTCCATGAAATGCCAAATGGCTGGAGTTGAAATGGCTGGAGTTGATTCTGGTCTTCTCTTTCGTCATCAAGCTTAAGGTTGGTTCCAAAAACTAGGCAGCAAAACGTACTAAATCGACGTCATTCGTTGGTGACTACCATGCAAGCAAAGGTACAGACTTCAACAGTTTCAGAGACTTATATGAAGACATCCATATTTCAATGGTTTTTGGGACAATCAACTATTCCTAAAACGCGATGGTTATCTCTTTAAAGGGTCACGACTGTTTGTTCATTTGAGCTCCTTGCGTGACGACATCGTCCTAGAAAGCCATATAGGTAAACATGCCAGTCATTTTTATTGGGACAAGACATTGACATTGATTCAGGAGAAGCTTTATTGGCCAAGAATTAAGTCATACATTACTCGACTTATTAAGCGCGGTCAGGTATTTCACAATATAAAAACTCACGGGAGTAATGTCGAATTGTATAACCCTTTGCCCATCCTTAAGGGTCCTTGGTAGGAATTCAGCTTGGATTTCATTTTGGGATTCCACCGTACAGAACTTCAAAACGACTCAGTAATGGCGGTACTTGAACGCTTTTTCAAAAATGGCCCATCATGTTTCTTGCTCAGAGACCTTCTACTGAAGTCCTTCAACGAAACCGAATTACCAAGGATCTGTCATTGAAGTCACCCTTAGTCTAACACTAAAGAAGTGAAATTCTGAATTGGAAGACTAGAACACTAAAGAACATCTCCGCAATTAGTAGACAATGAATAATTGGTAACTATGAATACTAAAGTCATCTAACGTTGAAGCTAAAACTGAAGAGACTCAACCACTAAAGACCAAGCACTAATGGAGGTTTGCAACACTAAAGCTAAAATTATCACTAGGTCTTGACAAAATGACCGATGTGACAACTAAGTGTAAGCCTTCACATATTGTACAAGAGTGGTTTATGTATTAAATGTTTATCTCCAAATATGGTTAGACCCAATATTAAAGATTCTGCCATATTCCTCAAAGACAACTACTTGTATGGTAAATACAATGTAAAAGATAAAAGTCTTGGAGAAGTAGCCCTAAAAAGGACAAAAAGCCTTATCGACCACTAGAGAAGCATTGTAGATGAACAAGATGCATTGTATTACCCAAAATTCCTTACGGTGTTCATTAGAAAACTAAGCACTATTAACAATAGACCAACGCGTTGCTAATCTATCGCTAAAGCTCGTATCTGTTACTGATAGTCCGTGGGTCGAAAGGTCATGGTGATGCTATCAACGACGGACATCAGCGACGAATAGGTTTAGCGATTAATTAGCAAGGGGCACCTATTAGCGATGGATCAATGACGTAAACTTTTAGAGACAGATTAGTGATGTCACCGAAAAAAAAAGAGAAGATGTGTACAAATGAGATATGCAGCAACAAGAAGAAGGAAAAGGACCTTTCAGTGTTGGATTGGTGAGGGCCCCTTTTAGCGATGGATTTGCGAGGGATCCACCAACTTTTATTGACGAAAATTTGTTGTTGTTCCGTTGTTGATTTTTAGATTTTTTTTTTTGAAAAGAATTTAAAATTTTGTATTTCTGGTATATTTTATACAAAACCTGCCCATAAATTGAAAATAACAAACCGAAACTAGCTAACAAATTAAAAAGAACTAATTCATACAATCAAAATACAAAATACAAAATACAAATTTCATATAATCTAATGTTTGGGAGTTAGTTAGGTAACAATCTAACTACCGGGAGGGCCAGGAGGGTCAAGAGGGACGGGAAGGGGGAAAATGTATCCTTATTGACGCATAAACACAGTAAAATGCTCCGATAACGTGATCTATGCGGCTAACTAGGCAGCTTGTCTGACTAGTTGGATTTCCAGATCTGCCCTTCTCTTCTGTTCTGTCTCCAGCTGTGCCTCCTCCTCTATCTTTCCGTCTTCGCTCTCAACTCAACTACCTATAAGCATTCAATATTTGACAAAAATCAGTAATTTGTTTACAATAAAAATTAATGACATGATACATAATTATATAACCAATATACATCCGCTGCCGATCGTAACTGATGATCTAGCTCCTGTCGCTACTGCTACATTCATCATTCATTTCATCATAGGGATCCTTGGAGGTCCCGAAACCAAAAAGATAGCCTTTCTTCCGTCCTTCGACACTCTTCTCCTAAATAGATGCATCATCAGGGGAGGGGTGTTGGGGTCTGCACTAGACTAAGACACATTCCTAAGATCTTGAAACCGGTCCTATGGTTTACCAAAACTGAAATCGGTGAACTTATATTTGTAGACATTTCAGCACCATAATAGTTGTTATCAAACATATCCAATGTCTGCTTTTAATAATTATAACATTTATAATTATCAATGGTAGTCACATTCTCAACCAACTTATCTACTTAGCCTAAACTCTTCCTAAGAGTGGCAGTCCAAACTAATAGTATCATTACATTTATTAAAATATATTATTTTAAACCTACCAAACAATTTTATAAACAAAATAATTGTTTTAGAGAACTTACAAAATATCTAGCCGCTTTTGGGTAAATGAACTGAGGAGGATCAATAGGAACAAATAGGCGTATGGAAGAGGGAGGGGGGGTACGATCCCTTTCCCGTCACACGTTCTCCAGGTCCGAAGGGATCCAGTGCCTAACTATCTACAATCTTGGTATTGAAAGTGTGGAATCGTATTGCCGAAGTGGGCTATTTGATGGGCCGGACAAAATTGAAACAACCTCCCGGTTCGTGTAGTAAATACGCTCAAAACCTTACAAGAGTCGGCTCGTGATGCAATAATTGTGACTATAATAACCATTAAGTTACATTGTTAGTAAACATAAGAATCTAATTACATATTCAAAAAAATAGTGTACTTACCATCTGGTGTCGATGTTGTGCAACACTGATTGATCTCACGATGTGCCTAGACGACACCCCTTAAACATGGTCCTCTGATTGGCCTTATTGGCCCTAGACTAGATTCATCAACGATCAATATTCCACACCTGTTAACAACATAACACATAAGTCGCTACAAAAGACATGGCAATGGGTGGTGTGCTCTAAGAAGTATGAAGTCCTCATCGTCCCAATTCGTCCACCAATTGAGATAGCGTAATTCAACGGACGATTCGCATGCATCTCTCATCCAATCCAAGTACCTATTGTGCATGGATTTGGTCCATGCCTCAAAACTCACTTCCTCCTACTTCGAATTCCACTGGAACTTACCCTACATACACAACATTGTATCAAGGTAAAAGCTAACTTAATATGCACAATTACTTTAAATGGATTCAGGTACACCAACCTAAAAGCGTTGGAACATCTACTCGTGGTCAGCCTAAGGGACCTCCATCTAGCAATACCACGGACCACAGAAAGAAGATCTAAATATAGACATAATCTACTGAAAACCTGAGGATCTACATACATGTACTATTAAAAAATATATAACATAAAGACATTCATATCATTTTATTATGTAACATAAAGTCTCATACCGCATCTACTTACCTGCAGCTTACCAGATCCAGATGTCGTAGCTGACTCAAATCTTTGGTGTCAGCATTGAATGGTTGATGCCTCTCCTCAACCTAGAACCAGTCAAAAGTGGTACCTTTATCTCTTTCTCTTAATCTTGATCGAGATCCTAGAGGCCAAAGGTAAGGATAGTACCATCCATAAACTCATCCATGTCATCGGTGCTCAGGTCGCTATGCCCGCCGTTAGAGCTGCTGCCCCTACCAAAAATGGGGCTAGCTCTACCCCAACCTCCTTTTCCACTACAACGTGACATCGCCTAAAAATGAATATTAAATTATATCCATAAAATATAATGACAAATCACAATTATACAATTGTGAAAAAACATAAAAAAGACAAGCTACTCATTAGAAGAATGATCAGATAACATTAGTTCATCTTCGTCATCTGAATCACCATCTATGTCTTTGAATTTTGCTTCATCCTTACTATCCTCATTTCCCGACCCATCATCGCTATCATCATCCTATTCATTGCCACCTTCATCTTTATTAATATTATTGAGCACGTTTACCTCCTCTGGGCAAGATGAACGAAATCAAGCTTGTTTCCCAGTATGGATGTTGTATGAGTTTTCCTTTCGCTGATTTGGAAGAATTATTCTTCATCCACATTATCATTATCTTTAACACCGTTAATCATGTTTTACACTTCATATATGTCATGATCCTTTGTCTTGACAACTGCCCACCAATCTTTCAAATCATTTGTCATCGAAGGATATGAAGTAAAGTAGACTTGCCTATGATGTTAGGACGAATGGTTCATTGGATTTGAGTCTAGACTTAAATTTGATATCTATAAAACTGTGCTTACGGTCAACTTTAACCCCTGATAGAGTATCAAACCAAGTGCATTTGAACAATAGAACTACCTATCGACCTATGCTATAATATTCCACCTCTAGAATATTATCCAATATTCCATAATAGTAAGACTCATACTCCTCATAACAGTCCCCTTGACACATATACCATTATATGGGTAACCCAGCCGAACCCATTTGTTATAGTATGAAACTTGTAACCATTCATGAAGTATCCCTGATGTGTGGTGGCATAACAGCCTGGTCTACATGCTAAGGATTTCAATTGTTTACTTGAGTCTTTTTACTCAAACATGACATATAAAAGAAGGCTACATGTAAGAAACACATAATGTAAATCATTGTATTCCATATATTAATATTACCTAGTGCATATATATACTTACATGGTGCTCGAACTAGCCAACAAACCTTTCCTCCTAGATTCTATCAAGTGCAACATCATCATTATTCAGTTATGCTTATCGAATCATTTCATCAAAGGTCCACTGGAAAGATTTTACTTCTACACAGATGAATAAGACAAATCTGTGGATCATGTGCAGGTCATCATCATTCAAGATTATTTGTTTCCCATCCTTCACAAGTAGTGGATGAGATGAAACCTTGAATATGATTAGTCAATCGTTGGTCCCCGAATAACTAGGAATATTTGGGGTAAAGTTTCTTGATTTATGGTTATGTCTTGTTTCTATGATTAGATCAAAATAAAGGGAGAAATAGGTAGAAATCTCATTTACAAGGTGTGATTCAATAATGGAGCCCTCAACCCTTGCTTTGTTTCTAACATTCTCTTCAACAACCCAAACTTCCTAAATAAGCGACGAAGTAGCTTGTTAGGGACGGAAAGAGTGTTTTATATGAATATATTATACTAGATTTTAATAAAATTAGAATTTACATCTCATGGAGATACATCCACCTATATTGGACTGGACCACCATTTATAGCTTCATGCGTCAAATGTATCACATGAGGTGTTCCATTGAATCAAAGAATCCAGGTGAAAAGACCCATTACGACCCATTTAGACACATCATGAACCACTAGTGTCACTAAGACTGGTTATATGACTCTTTTATCACAGTTTGTAACACTTGCACTAGTATGACATGTATGACCCATTACTAACTACTAAGACTCATGATGACCCACTAACACATCAAATGGCCCATTTAGAAAAAATATGACCCTTAAGACTCATTAAGGCACATTACGAATCAGTATACCTCACTAAGACTAATTATTACCTGTTTAGGATGCGTATGACACATGTAGAACTAGTACGACCTATATGATCCATTATGGCCTACTGAGACTCATAATGACCTACTAATACATCACATAGCCTATTTGAAACAAATATGATATGTTTAACCCATTATAACCCTCTATGACCCATTTCGGTACACTATAAACCACTACGCCTCACTAAGATGGATTATGACATGCTTAGAACGGTTATGACACATTTGGCACTAGTACGATCCACACCGTACGACCTACTAAAAAATCATAACAACCCACTAATGCATCACATGTCCCATTTGAAACAAATATGACTCGTTTAGAATGTTTTAAGCCACAACTACCTATCTAGACACATGATGGACTACTCTGCCTCACTAAAATTGATTATGTTTTAGAACGGTTGTGACACATGTACAAGTAGTGACACTTATGACCCACTAAAGCTCACATAAGATACATAATGACCCATTAACACATTAATGACCTAATTTTATATAAAAAAAAGTATGATCTATTTAGACCAAAAAGGGAGTAAAATAGTATTTTCGGTAAATACTTGTCGAGAATCTGCAATTAATTAATGAAAAAAAAATAAAGGGGTTCAGTAATTCATTAATTTTTTGACGATATTTCGATGACTTTTGAAAAATAAGTAGAAAGTAAACTAAAAAAAAGTACCGTTGGTGATTTGTTAATATTTCCGACGGTCTTTCGTTGAAAATTTAAAAATAAATAAAAAACTACCATCTATAAACCATTAGTAATATATTAATATTTCGACGGTTTTTTGACTACTTATAAAAAATATAATAATCAAATCCTATCTTTATTTCGGTATGCCGCTCTGTATTATTGATAAAGCGTCGGTATATTATTAATATTTTTGACGGTTCGCCGATGAATTATTAAAAAAGGGCTGCAGCCGTCGATAAACCATCCGCATATTATTAAATTTTATCGACGGTTTTCAATGACTTAATAAAAATAAATTAAAAAGCGTACCGTCAGCAAAAACCTACTATTATTTGTCGTCAAGGACACTCCGTTTTCTATGCGTTGGTGAGCGATTGAAATATGTTTTTCTCTTGCCAAATAATATTCACAACTGACTGTATCATATGTGGGTCTGAATGAGACGATTCATTTGCAAACAAATAGCCTCTTAAATTCAAATTCTGAAGTCATATTAAGCAAACTAAACAGATGGTTTGAAGTAATAGAATTAAATCTTGTGCATTCTTTGTTTATTAAACATGTTGTCCAATCAAAATTCTATCCAGTCGAATCCTTCAAATTCTACTTCCATAAACATTGTGTAAACCAAACTTGTCTGTGGTTGTTTGTTTAACTCTTAATAATTCCATTAAGAGACAACATCTGAATCATCAAGAGGTGAATCTTGTTTGATAAAAAAAATGTGCTTCTTAATGGTTCTAAAACCTTCTGAATGATTTTGTATCTTGAGCCTCCCTTAACCATTAAGTGTCATAATTTCATCATAAACAATTACCAAACAACTATATTTAATTTTACACTATATAATGAAAACCTCTTAATCATTCTACACCAAACCATTCAGCAACTGTCAAACAACTCACTTATGCATTCAGACATCAACCTACACCAAATATAATTTACAATATAATAATAAGACAAATACGGTCCAAGAAGCAACCCACTACATAATTCAGTAAGACATTATTAAATACTAAAATTTAGGTCAATAGACAATAATTATGTGTAATGTTTAAGTTATTAGTGGTTTGGTATTACCGTGTGAGTTTAAAGAAACGGGAGACTTGACTCTCAAATAAACAATAAAAAATATCACCTTCTACTTTTGTTTTTAACTTTTTTTCTAATAGATTAATTTCAAGTTGCATGTTTTCCCCGTTAAAATGCACTTTTTAGTGCCAACTTAAACGTGGATAATCATGTGAATTAATTGATTATTTTAAAGAAAATATGAACACAAGGTTTATGTGTGGATTTTAGATTCATAAAAGAAGGATTAAAATAAACATGTGATCTAGGTCATATAATATATCGCTATGTTCGAAAAACATAACTTGTGTACGTATAAAGATATTTGCACATACATATGCACTATATATAGATACATACAACATTTTATACGTAGATCAAACCCCCCTTCTCTTCATGTTCAATATTATAATCCACATATAATTTTGTAAAAGCATGTCATAATCCTATTTCTTATCAATCATTTCTTAAAGAAAAACGTAACTTCTTGTTTCAAAGAAGGCCTTGAACCCTCATTGGGTTAAGGTAATAATGTCTTCAAAGTACGATCTTAGAAAGAGCCCAATTGCTCGGTTGTATCTCACAAAGCTCTTCCTTGTATAAGACCTGGTGTGTGCCTTGAAGACAAGCATGTAGAAAACTAGCTACAAGTGATACCTTTTGCAAGTTTTCAAGCTTGTCATAGCTCATCAGTTGATGACTTTTCCTTCTCTCGACTATTACGCTACTTAGGTACAATTCTATTGTAGGTTGAGTGAGAACATGTGTTGAGTTTTATGAGATATACATTAGTCATTGGGTAGAAATTGTTTTAGGTATTCAATGTCTAGTTCATTTTGCATTTATATTTTGCAACAATTTGTGATGTGTAACGAATAAAGTTTATGATAACCACTCATTAAATTTTGAAACATTAATGTATTAACCACTCTTCTTATATTGTTCACCCTACGCGACCACCACCTAGATCCTCCTATTTTTAGGAATTCACAACTAAAAAACATTATCGAGACGAATAAAAGAGAAGGCAAAGATAATCCTCGTAGCTCTGGAGCAATATCTCCTCTACTATATCGCTTAAGACATCTCCTTTCCATCACAATATCAAATGATGGATGAAGGACACAACAACGAGTGACGAAGATGTATGAGATGATCAGAAGGAATCCATTGTTATGAAGACACCATTGATAACCCACTCGATGAACACACTATGGAATATGATATTTTTATTAGGTCAACTTCATGAAATGTGACCATTTGATATATTTTCTTTCATTGATGGTTAGAACAGTTATAAATAGTGAAGATCAAACACTAGATATGGATATTGATGGATGAGAAGATGACAAGTGGTTGAGAAAGCATATCATTTTTTGTCCTTCCATTGTATTTGTAACACCCTAAATTTTGTTATATAATAAATCTGAGTTTAGCATTGTTAGTCTTGACCTTGTAGTACCTTTCATATTCAGTATTTGTGGTGGTCTTGTGTTGCGATTAAGTTGTCTTATGGAAATCCAAGAAAAAGGAAGTTAGAGGCTGGGATAGTGGGTCTCGCACGTAGCCTTGTGGACAAAGCCACGACTAGCCGCGTAACTCACTATGCGTTTTAGGCCTGAAGAACACAGGAGACTAATGTTGTGATCTTAGCCACGGTAGAAATAGCGGGAGGCTCTAGTCTGCACATGTAAGTCCGATTTTGGGGATTTTGACCTCATTTTCTCACCTCCCTTTTTCCTTTCCTAGTTTCTTCATTCTTGCTTCATTTAATTCGATCAAGGAAGCATTTAAGGCACTCCTCCATCATCTTTCCCAGGATCTAATCATCATTTAAGCTAGGTATTCAAGACTAGGCTCCAAGATTCAAGCCTCTTCAATCCATATTCAAGGGTTTTCGTGATATTCTAGGTTTTCACCTAAACCTAGTATTGTGAGGTCATCCTACTCTTCTAAAAAACTATATACATGTTAAAATAATGTATTTTACTTCTTCCAAGTTTTCATTTTAAGTATTTCACATTGGGTTGATTTTGCACCAATTAGGTTAAATTTGAAATTTTGGAGATTTTATGTGTTTTGAAAAAATAAGTGTGGGGAATGATTTTATATACATGGAAGGTGATTACTTCAAAGTTTGATGAGTTTTGGAACCTAAACTTGTAATGTTCATATCTTTGATTTTATTGATAAAATGTGGATTTACCTACTTGATGGCTATTCATATACAAATGATGATGTATTGAGTATGGTTGACATATCAAGAAGGTTTTATACTTTAGACTAAAATGCAATAAATCCGTAGACATAGAATTCGGTTTATTTGATGTATGGGATGATAAATCTCTATTTGTTATCTCAAGAAATTCCTTTTATTGGTCAAGCTTCTGTTCCTATATCCTCTCTGAGATTATGATGCCAAAAGAGAAATTGGCATCTCCCAAAATCTCAAACCATCTAAAAGCAAGACATGAATGGAGGCTTGCATATCGAGCCATAAGTGACGCACTACCATTGTTCATATATACCTCCAGGGTCCGTCACAACCCACAAGATATTGACTCCTCATCAAAATTCATTTATCTGGCCATTTCGGACCTGTGGCATTTGAACCTCAATCCAACTTATTAGATCCTAATCGACAACAATTGAGATATAAAGATGAAATTGAGAGAGAAAGATGAAGATCATGAAGAACAAACTGGCCAGATTCTTATTCATGAAAATATAAATTACAAAGCACTCTCTCACTCCTAGACGACTCTTACTGGAATTAAAATTGAATGAACAACCCTAAAATCTTAGCTCATGACACCTATATATATGGTCATTGACAATTCAAATATCCTAAGCCCATAAACTCCCTAAAAGCCTAAAATACAAATCTTTATAAAACATTCATAAAATGAGGGGCTAATTTTATCTAACAATTTCCCCCTTGTTTTATAAAGAAAGCACCATCATGTAAGCTCTCCCTTGATTTATTTAGAAGATCTTATGTGCCAATCTTCAAATCTTCTAGGCGTTACAAGCTCTTCCTCAACTGTAGTCTCATATTCTTGAAAAACCGAGACAATTTGCACTTTTTGTCCAGTTTTCATGCTCAATTTCATAGTTGTTTTTAACCATCAAGGAGCCTGATTGAGAGAAAACATACACATTTAACTACATCCTCTTATATTATTAACAAGCTTTATTCAATCATTTTTGATGAAAATTGAGTGAGTTGTATAAGTTTTCCCTCAGCTGCGCAAAATGGTCGTCAAAACAGAAAATTTGACTCTTCAAACCTCATTGAGTAAACATTCAGCTCTGAACTGTAGACTTGAAAACATAGGAGAGAGTGACATGAAATATGTCACAAAGGTATCTTGAATCTATTAAGAATGGTCAAGCAAACACCATTCTGAAATCGGAAGGAACACGAGTGAAAAGCAATACTTTTGGTCCAGCACCATTCTACAGACTTTGACGGTGAATTAGGCATATCCGCTCATGGAATTTGAAAAAAATCAAAACTTCAAAGTCGTGCATCCGTGTTTTAGTTAGTGTTCCGATGCAACTAGACTCATGTAATTTGGAGCTTCGAGTAAAAGGTTGTGCGCGAGTTTCTGAAACAGGCAATGTTGTCAAAAACCAGGAAAAAATTCGGGCAACAGGCTATAGTTCATTACGAGCTCTGGACCATCGATCTCTAATTTTGATACTATGGGTCCACCTCTAGTCATTCTCTTGTCCATCGTGAAGTCTGGTCTTTGAGGTTTTGATCGCACGGAGCACCAGGCAGAGCCTCTGGCCTTGTCTATACAGAGCTCTGCATGAAGGAAGCTGGTCTATCTTGGTTGCTCTGGTCCGCCTCTGATCCCCCCTCTGGTCTTATTTTGATACATGAATCAGCACCGAAGGTTTTTGTCCAACAACATTGCACTGGTTTCTACGATGCTTATTGTCATGAAATATTTGGATTTTGGGTAAACTCAAAACATAAACATTGTAGATTAGTATGTTAGTTTTCCATAGAGACTATATTCAACTTCTATGCAGCTCGGACACATGAGATATGATCGATTTAGCATAGACACATAGATCTGTCGAGCAACTTCTGGTTCAACATGTTAGATTTTGGTCGAGGACGTATAATGATCTGATACAGAGCTCTAGTCCTTTGATACAAAGGCTTTGGTCCTTTGATACAGAGCTTTGATACATAGAAGCTTTGGTTCTTTGGTTACGAAGCAGATCTGGCTCGATGCACAACAGCTTTGCTTCAGCACACTACATTCAACTTCAACGATACTTATAGACCTTCTACAGATTGAATCACTGAATACTCAAAATTGAACCAAATCTTGCTTTAGGGCCGTTTAAATCTCTTGAATTTGTGTCTTGATGAATGAGATATGATCAATTTACTACAGCATCGCAAACCTGTCACCATGTTGATTTTCATAATATTATCACAAATTTGAACCAAATCTTGCTCATTTAATTCATCGAACTGATCAAATTTTAAAAACAAAGAAAGTCTCATATTGGTAGCCGTTCTGACCAGATCTGATATCAACAGTCATGGTACCAATTTAAAAAAATGTGAGACTTAAGCTTCCATCATGGTAGGATCATAGATCAACCACCAACTAGAAGCTTGGATATTAGACCAATAAAAGAGGGGGATATAAGATACACACACCCATCAAATTAATCTGATCAGAAACAATCAAAATGGAATTAATTCTTTACATAGGCATTTCATCAAACACCTAGAGTGTCGAATCAATTTTGTGTAGAATCAATAAAATCTTCTATCAATGATCATCCAAAAATCATACAAATGAAAGATTAGATCCCAAATGATTATAAAAAAGAAATATATATCACATAAAAGATATTTGAGTTTAGGCTCATGTGATTGAGTCATTCGAAGCACCAAAACTCTAAAATCAATCACCAATTCTTCAATTGTTGCCATAGATGATCGAATTGAAGAAAAGTTTCTTCAGTTGGCTCTGATACCAAATATCATATCCCAATTTGACAACAATTGAGATATAAAGATGAAATTTAGAGAGAAAGATGAAGATCATGAAGATGAAACCGGCCAGATTCTTATTCATAAAAACCGAATTTACAAAGCACTCTCCCACTCTAAAATTTTTATTTATCATCATGAATCTTGAATTAAAGGTGACAAAATTCTTTTTTTCTTTGGTATATTTCATTTAAATGAAATATTGACTAAGTTTTAGATTACTTAATATAAATAAACTGAGTTAAATAAAATATTGACTAGTTTTTAGATAACTTAAATAAAATGGGTAATTTAAAAGAGAAAGTGGGTAAATTTTTTGAAAAAGTTATGCCCTAGTAATTTAATTATTTAATTAGTGATATCATTATAAAAAAAATTCAAATACACTCATCAACTTTCTTAGGTCCTTTAAAGGGAAATTTACATTAAACCAAAATCAACTTTAAATTGATTCTTATTTTAAAAAACCAACTTTTAAAATTATAATTTTAAAGTTTAATGCAAACTTTTCATTTATTTAAAGGTCTTCATTACCCGATTACTTATTGGTGATAACATTATAAATACCAATTAAATTCCACATCAAACTTAAAATAAAATAAAAGTAACTCTGAAATAATGACATGAATTTGATTTTTTATTTAACAATTATAAAATTTCTTATCATATTTAGCAAGTGTATAAAACAATTTAAAAAATAAAAAAATGAACGAAATAACTAAACAACTAAACAACTAAACAACCTAACCAAAATAATCTTTTAGAATATCAAATTTACAATTTTAACCCTAAAATTAAAAATTCTAAGTTACCCTGTTAGCATTGTTTGGTGCGTATAGGGACTAAAACGCAAAAAAAAATGATTAGACTTTCTTTTGACTGGTTTGACCATGGCACGACGATAGGTCCCACCCTTACGCACCGGTCGGTGCACGGTGGGTAAGGACCCCACCTGGCCCAGTTTTTTTTTTTTTTTTTCTCGTTCTCAATACAAAACACTAGTTATCCTTCTCATTCTCAATACAAAACATTATTTATTTTCCTCATTCCCAATACAACACTATTCAATTTTTTCTTTTTTCTCATCAACCCACTATATAAACAATTCAAATTTCATATTACCAACACAAAATAACACTTAAAAAAACACTATATATATCCGAGTTTTTTTTTACAATTTATCGATATATACTTACCAATTTAGTGTTTACAAATAAAAATTATCTTCTGTAAATTCTCAAGGATCAATGTCTATGATTAAAAAAAGTTAGAGTACGTGTTTTTGGTGGAGGTTCGTGACAGTTAGTCAACGACGTGGTAGATTATATTCCAAAAACGCAAAAAAGTTGTTGTATTGTTGCCGATACACTTAACATTACCAGGTTTAGTCAATTATTTAGCTAGAAAATTAAACTTATATGATTTTCAAAATCGTTTTAAGTTAACATATAAATCTTTGTCATCTGGTTCGATTGTTGATTTATTTAACACCGATGACACGAAACAATTTTTGGCTATTGGTGTGGATATCTCGCCATAAGCCCTAAGATTGTATGTTTGCAATTGTGGTGTTGAAATTTATCAATCTAACTTAAATCAAGAGATTGTTCCAGCCATTGGGTGTGGGCCCGAGCACCCTCAGTATATAACTCCACTCGTTCCATATGTGCCAAACTAATCTTAGCCGGGTTCCAACCAAAGATGTTTCCACTCATTCCATACCAATCATTCCAAAGTGATGAGACAACTCCTAGCACTCCAAATCATTTGTACCAAACTCAATATCAACCGTTTCAAACCCCACTTCAAACATACCAATCTCAGTATAACCCGTTTCATAGCCAGGGGACGCATGAAACTCCATATTAGTCGTACAACACTCCATATAAGTCATACGAAAATCATCCGACGTACCAATACCAAGATCTACCATCTGATTATGGCATTCGTATTTCTGAAATTTCTGCCAAAGAATATGACGCCAATTTAGATGACACTGAAAATGCATATGAATATATGACCGTGAAATCACCTCTTGTGGATAAAAAACAAGGACATCGATAAGGAACCCGTGAACGCATTCCTTCCCAATGAGAGGTCGTATATGAGAAACAATGTAGTAAATGTGGTCAGAAGTGAGCATGCCAACAAGGCAAACTCTGAAAATCGTCAGTGGATTGAAGAATTCAAGCTCATCGCGATTGTCCACGTACATTACAAGTGGATGAAGAGACTATGAGAGAAACTAGGAGGGCATCCGATAGCATGAAAAAATCAACAACGCAAAAATTTGATTTAAATAAACCTAGTAGGTTACTCTATTTCATTTGTGTTTTTTTATCCAAGTCTTAAATTTACGGTGTTACAACTACTTTGCATATGTGTTTTTTGGATATTTTGCATATTGAGTTTTATATATTAAATGTGAATAGACTTTCAAAAACATAAACATTAACCATTACTAAATAGCTCGGCTCGAAAACCACAACATAAGTGTACGACACAAAACAAACTAAATATATACGTTAATTCTCTTCTGGATAAAGTGCTTTACACTCAGCAATCTGGAAACATTATTCATCAAGAAAGTCTTGCATTACCTCAAATGTTTTTCACCGAGTTTAGTGGCACGAGCATTATCAGCTCAAATCTATTTTTGTAGTTGCTTTACTGCTTTCTTCCTCTCTTCGATCCCTTGGAGGATTTGATCCTGCAATGCCTTGTTACTACGTCATTTGTCAAATATCTCTTTGATTTTAGCTACGAATTTTTCAATAGACCGCTTCATCCTGGTAGGCATTATTTGAGAAGACGCAGGATTTGACAATGATGCATTTCCAGCCACAATGATGATGATGATGTTTGGTAGAGAGTTTGATAGTTTGTGTTGTTGTAAACTTTTCTAAGATTATGGGAGGTATATATACCAAATTATCGAGGTGATAACTCAATACTGAGGTGAAAACTCAATACTGAGGTGACAACTCAATACGGAGGTGACAACTCAAACCCGAGGTGACAACTCAATACCGAGCTGACAACTCAACACTAAGGTGATAACATTTTATTAGGTATGTTGTGATCATGTTGTATTTTCAGTTTTGTATTATGTTATATTTATTGTTTCGTGACTAGATAAATGTACAGATAAATGTCACAAAAAGTATAACTTTATACTCAATACACAACTTTCTCATATATTACCAAATACGGTTTTTGTAGAACTCATTAGCAAGATACATCCTAGATGTTCTATTAAAAACCTTAGGGTCGTACGCAGGCTAACTATGAATATAATTTATATCACCAGTTGTCATGATTTATGCCATAAACCAACAAATAAAAGCGCCACAATCTCCCAAGTTTGGTGCTCGTTGAGGGACGTTGGAGATATAAACGTGTCTAAGGTTCAAGTCTTGAGGCACATTTTTTCCTCTTTTACGCCAAAAATTGATCTTATGTAAGTATTTTGGGAGGTTACATTTCAAAAGTTCAATTCTTTGTAGGCAACCAGTTAAAGAGCTGGGACCAATCATGCTATCATATATGCGGATCAACCACGTCTCTAGTTCTAAAATCGTCGTGACCCAATGACATCCATTTACATTAATCGAGATGATGACCTACAAAAAAAATAATGGATCATTATAAATCAATATTTATTTGGAAATGTTTCATATATTAACTATTTCTTACCTCGTCAACTAACCACCAAGGCCGATAGTAACATTTTTGTGCCATCCATCAAATTAAGATATTGTAGTCCAGGTTGTGACATAAACAGTAATGCCTGAGACCATAATATCTTACGTCGTAACCCAGTAAATAAACATTATCGTAAATAAAAAGAATAAATATTGCTTACAGTTGTATCTAACCAACCGTCCTCCAACAAGGTCCTCCAATAGGGCATACCCCATGGTTCACATTCGAAAGGAGGCATTCTGAGTCCTTCTATCTTAGTATTCGTATATAATTCCAAGATGACAAACTCAATCGTCCGTTTCAAAGCCTTGTACATAGGTGTTGAATCCGGTAACGACATATATGGAGATCTGACCATTGGACCCGGGTTTCTAATGCCTTTCTCGTGCAAAGGTGGCATATGCTCCAGTATCATAGACGATGCAGTGTTATCAACATAATTTTGTTCAAAAGTAAAATTCGGTTGATAACAATCATCATCTGCAGGGGTTGTATTCGGTTGATAGAAATTATTTTCATGTTCAAAGCCTTGATTGATTTCAGGCTGTTGAAATCGTTGATATTGTTATGGCTATTGAAAATGTTGAGACTATCCAGGCATCTGAAACTATTGATTATTTGAATCATGTCCAATAATATATAAGTAAAAATCAAAAATATATCTTCATGACATCATTTAAGCATTGAATTTATGTGCGTTTGAGCAACCATTGGATCGACGACCCCGTTGTGAATAAGTTCAATGGTCTCTAGAATATTTTGATTCAGTTGTTCAATATATTCTATCAAATCATCAGACGATTGTGACGCCGACGAACTCGATGCACCAATCTTTTTCTTTGCAACCCTCTGAAAATAACGAGAACTTGACCTCCACCATGGACATTGTAGCTCCACGTCAGTAGGTGTTAACGTGGTACGTAGGAACAAGCCCTCCTACATAATATATTCATTTAAATATTTAGTTACAGTTAATAAAGTAAAATTTTTTTAGATAAGTTGGTCAAACTCACATCCTCGATATCATCAACATGTATGTATCTAAGGCAATAAGAAAAAGGACATGCCCTAGGGATGACTCCATCGGTATGTAAACCATAAGAAAAAGAAGCATGTGGAAATGCTTCCAATATTCATTTCTACATTTTATTTATGTTATAGTTAGTAAACAATTTAATTTAAATACAACTTCATTATTAAAGGTTAGTAAACAATTAATTAAAAGTTACTTTGAATGCAAACACGAATCCAGACAATGTGTATCTGCATTTGCGTTCAGACGACTCACGTTTTTGAACGTGAGTTTTTTTGCGTTTTGGTAACGCATCGTTAAGTTGAGAGTATAGCGACTCTAAAAAATTATTACCCCATGGATACTTGTGTCATATAAGAATTATAGATCAGTAATACAATGTCCGTAATAAAACTATAGAACAAAATAATTTAAATATATACCATATTTAAAAAAATGCATGTTCCATACATACAAATTTTCGACTAACTGTAAATAGTCATCAGAGACTATGGTTTGTTTGTTGACCGATAAATCCAATGGAAACCAGAAGCAAAAGACATAGGCGTACTGCATCGATGTCTGTTATGTTCCAAATTTTTGTTGCTCAAAAACTCGGGTAAGATCACTCGAGATCTAAAGGACGACTCTGTTATCTCTGATCCCGAAGGCTTGTTCGGGCCAAATTTCATACCAGTAATGAGATAAAATTCTTCTCTACCAAAACATAAAAGACGCCCTCCATTAAAATACAATGCCTCTTTACGGTCTTACTCAGGTGGTGGCACCTGCATTTGTAACATCAAATGCACGAGCATTGGATCTTGATGTGTTGATCGAGTATCGAGCCAATGAATGAAACAAAAAGATTTCTAGTTGGTTTCCTGACCTCCGCAATGACCTCTAAATTGTATCTGAAATTTCAATACTTGATTTTATGTTAACAAATAATTCATAATAATCCCCCTGATAGATACAATATAAAGAGGTTACAAAAACATCATATAAAAAATACATTATGAAAACAAGTTTATATTAAAAAAAATTCATTGTAAAAATGAGATTATATAAGAAATACATGG
>NC_037542.1:3066476-3076660 GCF_001531365.2 Cynara cardunculus var. scolymus | reverse complement strand
ATTATATAAAAAATATATTGTAAAAACGAGATTATATTAAAATTAATACATTGTAAAAATGAGATTATATTAAAATTAATACATTGTAAAAATGAGATTATATACAAAAAATCAAATAAATAACTTACCATGATGTAGACGATTAAATGTCGGTAATGAAGACTGTATTAGGGTAATGAAAATTGTATTAAGGTAATAGAGATTGAAGTATTGGTTTTGTGTTGGTAATATGAAACTTGAATTGTTTATATAGTGGGATTGAGAAAGAAAAAGACAAAATTGAGTAGTTTTGTATTGGAAAGGAGGAAAATAAATGGTGATGTATTGGGAAGGAGGAAAATAAATAGTGTTATATTGGGAAATAGAAAAATAAATAGTGTTGAATCAGGAAGGAGGAAAATATTTGAATAGTATTTTGTATTGGGAATGAAAAAAAAAATTTGGGTTGGGTGGGACCCTTACGCACCGTGCACCGGTCGGTGCGTAAAGGTGGGACCGACCAAGCCGTGCCATCCATGCCATGGTCAAACCGGTCAGAAGCGGGTCAAATCAATTTTTTTGTGTTTTAGTCCCTGTACGCACCAAACAGGACTAACAGGGTAACAGATAGTCATTTTGTTAGAATCTTTAATTTTAGGGTTAAAATTATAAATTTCATACTCTAAAAGGTTATTTTGGTCGGGTTCCCCTAAACTTGACCTAACCCATCACCCATTTCGAGAACCACTGTTGCAAAGTTCATCTCTTTAAGAAACAAATTCACCCCCTTCCCTCTCTTCTAAAATTGACACTCAGATAATAAATGAACAAAGCAATCGAACCAGACCCTTAAACAAAAACCGAAGTAGAAAATAAAATCTCGACGACCACCATTATCACGACCAAGCCCATCGAACGAGGCCTGCAACAACCACCTCCCACTCATCGTCCCTACAACTCCTTCCACATCATCTAAAGGTAACTGGTTACTGTTGTGTGATTAGGTAGTCGAGACCCTTAAATAAATAAATAGTTTGATCCAAACCTTTAAATGATAGTTTTGAACATTTGTTCCCTAAAATAGAAATCAACTTAAATTTGGTTCCATTTTGATGCAATTTTTCGTTCTTTAAATTAGTCAAAATAATTATTTATTGTTATAAAATAACTGAAAGAGAAAAACAATAGAATAGAGAAAAGAAGTCTGTAATTCTCACTAATCGTAAACCCTTTATATAGGGATGAGTTAGAAGGGGATAACTATGAGAGCTATCAGTTCTTATCTATCTATAATACGTTTATCTCTATCTCTATCGTTGTATCTTTTAGATGATGACAAATTTATCCTACAACACTCCCCCTTGTGTCGAGTCAAATGAGTGATGGTGAACAATTGTTGTATTATTAAAACCTTACACCAAAATAAAAACCCAATGAGATAGAGTAAAAATTGGACGAAAGAAATAGTACAATGCACCAATTTCGTTGCAATATATAGACTTTTCCTTTAGTCTAATGTAATGCCCCAACCCACACATTGCATGTAATACATATTTCATACAAAGGAAATACATATTATTATCTCATTCAGGTCCCTTAGTACAAGAATCTAACATGACCAAATACAAGGTCCAAAATTTCGAATTACRTTTCTTGTACTAATCAGTCAAAACAGATCTTCAAGCAGAAGCGCATAAAGGAAAATATTACACCTTCCCCTTCCCCTTACTGTTTGAACTTCCTGCAACACATAGTTTAAAATCACAAAACGAGGGTTAGACCGAAAGGTCTAGTGAGATACCCTATTCATGTCTTTGCAGGGTGAAGGATCACCAAAACCTTTATAAAAACAACTATTCATATATATAACAAATATATGAATACACAAGAACATAATACCAGATCTTTTCCATTTATCAAGCAAAGAATTCTGCTTATTCAAATCTCACAACTCTGAACCAATCAGGTTCCATATAATGCCACTTTTAAACTTTTTCTTAATCAACATGGTTATTTCAAAGCTTCAGGCCATACCTGACATTTTCTCCTCAATAACATTCAAACTATGATTTCCAATAAGAACCTTGATCCTAAATCTTTAAATCACAAAGAAATAAAGATTCCAGACCACAGTAATCTTAAAGGATATAATAGAATGAGTTATAGCATATAACACACATACAAATGTCACCCTTATATCCAAAGGTACACCTCTCCTTGATATGCCACCCTTATCCCATGGTACACCTCTCCTTGATATGCCACCCTTATATCAAATTTACACCTCTCCTTGATATGTCACTCTTATTTCTTCATCAAAACATTTTATAAAAAATGATTCCAAAAAGACTGCAGCCATTGGAATTATTATCTGTCCAAAAATCATTTATATCATAACACAAAGTACATCTCGAATCTGGTCAATAATCCGGTCAACACATCGAACAAGCATTGTCCGATTTAAATACTTAGAAAATAATTTCCAACCTTGTCCGGATATCAAGTCCGGACAACAACAATCCGCTCAAGACTTGACCGGTTTAAATAAACCGCTCACCATTTGATCGATTTAAGACTTAGAATAATCTCAACAACTTGTCCGGATACAAGTCCGAACAACACTTCATACAACCTTTGACCGGTTTAATAATATCCGGACAGTACACCACTCAAGGCTTGTCCGATTTAAGAACAATCCGGGCAAGCTTTGTCCGGTTTAACACTTATCCGGTCACTCTTTGTCCGAATAAAACTTTAAATATAAGGTATGGTTTCAATCCAAATAATAAACAACATTCAACTAAAAACTAGTATAAATATTATGCAAAAGTTTAGAAACCACTCACCTTAATAAGCTTTTGAAACCAAAATGCTTGAAATCAACTTGAAATCACCCCCTTTTGCAAATCCGAACAACTCTCTTTAAATCTCTCTCAATATTTCTTCAAAATAGCAGGAAGAAGAAATGAAGAGGCTAAGCCCCTTTTTATACTTTCCAAAAATAGGAAGTCGGTTAAACCGCCTCCTTCCCCCCTTTCCACCTCATGCATACTCAAATATGCACACATGCACACACATATGAAATTCATATTCAATGTATATGTATAACATGCATGCACACATATATATATATATATACATATATATGTATATATATATATATCCAATTAATGCACAAATTTACATACCAGCATGTATCGAATTATCATGCTATCACGTAATCATTTAATCAAATAATCACATATTATTACCTTGGGTAATAACCAGGATCCAGTTATTACATCTAATATTTTCTTAGATTCGTACATTAATCATGAGAGTTAGGAAAGCAGGATGGTATATAAACTGTTGCCCACTAAAACCTTACACCAAAAATCAAAACCAATTGGGAAAATAAAACTTAGTTTGAAAGAAAGAGCACAACATACCATTATTCTATATAGTAGACTCCACTTTTTGTCTACTACTCCCCCTGATTTGAGCATCAATAAATGGAGTCTGGAAAGTTTATACATTCTGATACTTTTTACATGTTTCCATATGTGGTTTTAGGTAATGATTTGGTAAGCAAATATGTTACATTCTCCTTGTATCTTATTTGATTTCCTTAAATCTTGAAGGGAGTTTGTTATTGTTGATTGTATAAAACTTAAGCAAAATATGTTTTGTGTTATCACCCTTGATGTAGTTTACTTTTATTTCTTGATACATGATGCTTATTTTCATTATAGGGAATTTGTTATTGTTGATTGTATAAAACTTAATCTTTTATATGAGTCACTATCTATGTAGGTACTAAAGTTTCATTATTAATCCAATTTTTATCTCTATAGGGAAAGTATAAGCACCCGCCAATGGTTCCAAAAGATTAATTTGATACCAATGACATTGCGTAGGTGCTTAGCTAAATCTAGGTAACAAGTTCATTGAGAAATACAATATACAGTCAAGGGTATTGTGCTAAGTATAATAATGTACATATTGTACTTAGATAGGGAATTCTAGCTTCCAACACCTCTTTGTCATCATCCTTTAGATGAAATGGATCTTTCCTTATATCAAACACTTTGACCGATCATGGGAGTGCTAGCCGGATGCGGTTTGTCCATATTAAATAGCTTGATCATTTTCTGAACGTATGCGTATCGGTGGAATAATGTTCCACAAGCTCGTTGTCTGAGCTCAAATAGCCGGACAAAAACCAAGTTTTCCAAAAATCTTTCATCTCAAATTCAAATTTCAAGTAGATTATGATTTCTTTTATTTCATCAAAAGTGTCTACTATGTTCATAACATCGACATATAGAGCTACGATTGAAATTCTAGAACTCATCTTCTTTATAAATACACAAGGGCACGATTCATTATTTTTATATCCCATCCCAATCAAGTATTCACTTAGGCTCGTATAACACATCCGCCTATAAAGTGAGCATTTCAATGTTATTGCAAACACACTATGTCATTTAGAGTTACTTGATTTGGGTAATGTAATGCCATCAAACACTTTCATATATCTCTGAATCTAGATATCCATAGAGATATGTAGTAACCACATCATTGTGCTGTATTTTCAATCCTTGGGAAACTTCTAGGCTAATTAATTAGCAAAACATTATAACGTCCATCACGCGAGAGTAAGTCTTCTCATGGTCAATCCAAGGCGTTGTGAGAAACCTTGAGCCAAAGGAGATCCTTATACATTAAGACTTAATTATTCTCATTATGCTTTCGAACAAATGATTTGTCTATGTCCTACAGGCTTTACATTTGGTGAGTTAGCACTACCAGACCAAATACCTGTTCATTTTCAAATAATATAAATTTCCTTTATTGCTTCTTTTCATTTAGGCCATATTTGCTCTTAGTTGACATTTTTCAACTGAGTATAGATCGATGTCGTTGTGTTATATCATCTTATGTGCAACAACATATGTGATATATCATCAATGAGTATGTATGATCGGTCCATCGACTCATATGCACTCTCATAATTCATTTGAGATTTCTTTTATATCTGGAATCAATACTAACTTTGGAGTGTCCTCCAGTAATGATTCGTAGACATAGTTTTAATCAAAGACAATCTCATGAGACGTTTGTGTATTGATGATAAATGATTGTGCCTTACTCGTCTCTTCCTTTAGATGAGTATCTATCGAACCAGGTAGCTTCCCCCATTTCCTTTTGGGACCTACAAACTCAATCAGACCTCCATCATGTGTGATTGCAACACATCTTCTGATGGCCTTGTGCCCTTACTTAGGGACTTTTAACCTTGCAGGTATGGTATATGCGATCTTGTCACTTCTGGAATAACATTAAACATATTAGGTATCAAGTTTGATTTATTTGACTTCAACTTTATATTGTGAGGTATGGTACGATGTGGGGGCACAATTGGCACATATACTACATAACCAAACATACGTAAATGTAAAATACCAGGCTTATATCCAGTTACCAACTAGTATGCATAATATTGGTTGGCTAGTAGGGGTCTAAAAATGGATAAATAAGGTTGCATGTAATATTTGCTTAACCTCATGCAAGTGTTGATAAATTAGTGTGCAACCAATGCCCTAGCCCCCATCTATATCCTTTTGATGACAACTTCTATGACCATTTTTATGAAGTAAATAATCATCAAATCCTTATGATGTAAACTCTCCAACATTCTACATCATGTAGATTTGATGAGATAATCAGGGTGGTAAGCCCTTAAATGTATAGCTAAAGCTAAAAGTGCAACATTTCATGTGAACAATAATACGACATGCGTCCCCATCTTGTCGAAACTAGAACCATAAAGTACTTTAATGTTTCGCATTCTGGATGTTTATGTCTATAAATATTACCTTATATTCATTTGTTAGAATTGAATATTTTTGTGTTATATCCTTAGCTTTATGATGGTTTCATTCCTGTCTTGGCTAAGGATCAAGGTTTACAAAAGTTCTAGGTATCTGAGACGGCATATTATGATGGTGATGTTGCTTCTTGTGTTGTAGAAGTCAATAGTTGCGGTTTTGTTAATCGTCTCATTTTGTATTTCACTCGAAAGAGAATGTGTCAATACGTATTTTGCAACACATGGATCATTATGTCATGACCATAATGTCCCAAGTGGTCATATTGAAATATATATGTGTCATTATTTCAAAGTTCTTTATTGACGACAAAATATGTTTTAATGACCTAAATAATCCACTAGTTTGACACAATTATTTCTCTAATATACGTTCCTTTCATATCATTAAATTTAATGTACATATACTCATTTCCATTCTCATAATATCATTTCCAATTGATACAAATATCATAACAAGGTTCCTCTTAATATATTGCCTATAGTGACTATTAAGCTTGCACTGACAAAAAAATGACAGTCCGTCGTCTAAGTATTATGGTGGAGGAAATTATAAAATAAATATTCGTGTATCTTTTAAGATTGTCTGGAAGGTCCCAGAAAAACACTCAAGTTCTCCTCGATAGATTCCTACATGAAACGAAGAATATTGAGAGTTTTATATTTGTTTTCATGTATTTCTTTACATCTATAACGGTTATATATTCAGTTATACATCAGCAAATAAAATAAATTTCAAATAAAACTTGCTTAATCAATCTTAAAAAAATTAATATGTTATAGTTCATTTCAACTTGTTCTTTTTTTTATATGAGCGGTTATTAGGACATTTCTTCTTTTATTGTCTATTATCTTATGGACAGTAGTTGCCTCTCTGCTCCAAGGATTGGAAAATCTTTCTCAACTCTTGTCATGACCTTGACCCTTTACACGGTCTTGTCTACGTGGTGTATGGATGTCAAGTGAGTGAAATTGTTTTTAATTCACTGTCATTTGGAGTTATTTCTATCTCTAACATTTGCATTATTGACCTCAAGAATATTTATTTATCCTAGCATGTCTAGCATTGTTATTTGAAAGAACCTTGTTATATCTATCAACCACTTGTAGTAGATTGATGAGTTTGTTCTAAAGACTATATTCGAACTTATACTCGGTCATTAGTATAATTGCTGATATGTGAAATATAGAAAATATGTTAAGAATCACATCATCTTCTGTGAGTTCCTTGCCACAGAGATTGAGACGCATTTTTGAGACATGACATTTCTTTGTTGAAATTTTAGTCCACTGTATGATTAGTTTCGGAAGTACATGGGAATGAATATTCCCGATTTTCCTTTTCGGGGAGTCCCGCTATTCTTGGGGGTTTCTACTTAACGGTATTCCCTCCGAAAGTTGTGACTGATGTGTCTCTCAAAAAATTCAAGGTATTTACTTGTGTCTTAACAGTAGGTTTTCAGGGTCAATAGGGTTTGATGGATTTTACATATTTTCTTTTGTTTTTCTGAACATATTTTATGGTTATCAAGTTCTTCTGAGTCTAGTATGTTGTAATGATGGAAAATATATGATTTCTTAAGACTAGTGGTGTACCCGCGCAATGCGGCGGGAGCCGTGAATTTTAATGATTTTGAAGTTTCACTGGTTTTTTTTTAGAGAAGATTTAACGATAATATAAATAACACTTGGTCTTTACATATTAATATAATTTGAATAAATAAGAGTTATGGTCTCAATTACAGTCTATTGATGAAAAAAATTGTATAGCAGTTTAAAATCCAATATATTTAAATGACTCCACAAATGTGTTCAATTTACAACAAGAGCAAAGAATCAAGAGATCGAGAGCGAGACCGAGAGTTCTAGAGCAATTGAATGAGAGATGACTAACAAAACTTTTAAAAACTCATGGTGAATATTAATTTGAACCTCACCTTGGAGGATGAGGAGAAGACATAGAGGTATGAGAGGGTGAAGACATGATTGAAAGGTGTCAAAAGTATCTTGGGAACATGAAAAGAAAATGTAATAATATGCATAAAGTAGTAATACTTAATGCATTATGAGTTGTTTTTAAGACTTTAAAACTTTGTGCATAAATGTATAGTATTTCCTACATTAAAATTTGTTTTTAAGACTCTTGATAAATTTGCTTTATAAGGTAGTATAGATAATGAATTATGGTTCATAATCATTATTTTATGCATGAAATTTCATTATCATAACAATACTTGATTTTTGCATTTGTAGATTTTTGTTGATAATACTTTATTAGTATTTCAATTTTAGAAAATAAATCACTAAATCTATTGGACATCCACGTAAAAGGAGAATCACATGAATTACTTAAGTTCCTACAAACCTTAGGGCTATTTACAACCGTCTGACAAAATCCTTTCGATATCTTGTGATTAATCATTTATAAAATACATAGATAATATTAATGATTTTGGCATGAGACCAAGAGATGAGATCAAATGCTGATATTTTAATAACATAATGACATTTTTGGAGCTTTTGCCAAGAGGCCAAAAGGAATATGAGTTTGGTATATAAAGCCAACTACAATTTTTAATATGTTAATGGTATTTTGAGAGATTTTGCCAGAGGCCAAATAATTATTGGTTTTGATATAAAGTGAAATTTAAACTTTTACAATCTTCATAGTATTTTGAGCACTTTTGACAAAAAAAAAAAAAAAAAAAAAACCAAATATGGGGGTTGGAAGTATAACTTTCAAAAATTAATTAAGCTTGAAAATAATGAGTATGAACTCATAATTAAGATAAACATTTTCATTTTCAAAAGTTATGAGAGCTAGAAGTGTAACTTCTAAAATATAATTAAGATTATGAATTATAATTAAGAAGAACATTTAAATACTAATATAAATAAATAATAAGTAATTGATATGGTAAACTACTGCAAACTAATTGGATATGCATCTAAATATATGAATTAAGATGAACATTTAAATTAACCATCTAAATAATATACAAATATTGAAAACTAGTTGGATAAACAATAACAACAGTTAAAAACGATAAATTTGCATAAAATCCACATATTTCATATAAAATGAAATACAAATATACACATTGGTCCCAGATATACACAAATGGCTACATACAAAAATAGCTACAAACTTTTTATTCATATAATTACATGACTTGAATAACACAAATTCACATATCATGTATTTATTCAGCTTCCCAAGAATCCAAAGATGTAACCATTAACAATTCCTTCACATTTTTCTCTTCTATTTACCTTCCACATGTGTCCGACCTGTAATGCACATTTTTTAAAACAAAATGAGGATTAGACCATAAGGTCTAGTGAATAATTCCCTTTGATTTTTATTACAGAATGAAAATCACTAAAATACTTTTTGAAAAGCCCATCATCAAAGATATCAAAAAATAAGATTTATTTCAACAAACCTTCCTTTTGTCGCATCATAAAGATGAGACAACCTCATTTTATCGCATCAAACCCAATGAGATATCAAATTTGTCGCACCAACACATAACACGCCCAATTGTCGCATCTTATTGATGCAATAACATATTTTTTTGCATCCAACAAATGCGATCACCTCAACTTGTCGTATCCAATAGATGCGATAACCCCAACTCATCGCATCTAACAGATGCGATAAACTCACTTGTTGCACCATGAGGATGTGATAACATCATTTTGTCACATTACACTGAAATGATAAACATCACTTCTCGTACCATAAGGATGCAATAAAAACAACTCATTTCATCCATCTCAAATTCATCGCATTAAACATATGTCATAAAAATTAACCTCATTGCATCATAAAGATGTGATAACAATAACCCATTATCAAAAAATCATCATTTTTTGAAATTGATTATGTCACCCTTATCTTAGTATACCCAGCTCTTGATTTTGCCACCCTTATTACAAAATACCTAACTCCTGATTATGCGACCCTTATCTATATTATCTTATTAAGCAAATTTAGCAAAAATCTTAAAGTCTTAAAATACTAAATGACCAAGATACCCTTTATACCCTTATGTCACTTTTTCAATTTTTCACCCCCTCATCTCCTCACATACACTCACCCCCTTACATACACTCACCCTCTCACGATTTTTTTAAAAATTATAATTTTAAATTTACATTTTATACCCCTATAATTAGTTAATTAATTTACTTTACGTTTTTTACTTTTAAATGTTTCAATTTATATCAAATTAACATACATAATCGTATATCAATTAAAACATGTTTAAAAAATACATTTTTATTTTTACAAGTTACACCATTATAATCGTCTCGTTAATACCTTCGAAAT
>NC_037542.1:3057193-3066336 GCF_001531365.2 Cynara cardunculus var. scolymus | reverse complement strand
GGGTTTTTTGAAATATATATATACATGTATTTTTTCAACCTTAATCTAAGTTTCTGGACAAGAAAGAGGGTAAGCAGTTGAAATTTCATTCTAAAACCCATCTTTTTTGGTCTTTTCATGGCTTATGATCTGTCAAATTTGTAGTTTTCTTTATTGGTTTGAGTGTTTATCTTAAAACTCAAGTTTCTTGGTACTTTGCTCTTGGTGTAAATCGAACACATTTGTGGAGTCGTTTAAATATGTTGGATTTTAAATATATTGGATTTTAAACTATCATACAATGTTTTTCATCGATAGTCTGTAATTAGAACCATAACTCTTATTTATTCAAATTGTATTAATATGTAAAGACCAAGTGTAACTTATATCATCGTTAAATCTTATCTTATAAAACCAGTGAGACTTCAAAATCGTTAAAATTCATGGCTCCCGCCATATTGCGCGGGTACACAACTAGTTACCAAATATACCCAGCTCCTGATTTTCCACCCTTATTACCAAATATACTCAACTCCTGATTATGTCTCTCTTATTACAATCAGTTGATAATAACATATCAAATCCCAATATTATGCTAAAAATAACATAAAAAATCAATTTCAAAACACCCCACGTATGAAACAGGAAATCATACGGTTCCTTATCAAAACAAATCAAAAGATGCTTTTAAGTAATAACTAACCTTGTAATCACACATAGATGAAGATATTAAACAATAATAACTAATCAGATAAAATCACGTATCAAATACTTCTTCTTCCTTCGATTTGTTCGAACCCAGTAACCATGAATACTCTCACCAACTCTCTCAAAAGCAATCAAAAGAATAAAAGAAAATCAAACACACACACACACATATTAAACAAGAGGCAGTGAGGTGAGGGATATTTTAAGCCAAACTTTCAAAATACACCCTTCAACTTATCATTATTTTTCAAAAACAACCCCAAAACTTTCCTTAATAAAACCCGGTTATTACAAATACTATATTAACCCAATTAAAATGAGGTGAAAACAAAATTAAACTAACTAAAAGTCTAATTCCTTATTTGAAGTAGCTAAAAAACAGGTCTCATGATTTAACTAAATAAAACTGATTAAATATCTCAATATGAATAAATAAAGAAAACATAAATGTAATTGGTCTAGTTTAGATAAARACTTAAAATAATTAATAATTAATTAACCAAATTAAATATAAATCAACATCTATGGCTGATAACAATAAAATAAATATGTCATTAAAAAATATAATGGATTATACTAGTAAGCCAAAAAAAATTATAATAGTAGATAATTAAATCAACACAAGCTATTGATAAATAATATAAGGACTTTGATATAAAAATAATAATTAAAGTTTTCTATCTCGATGACCACAGGGAAGGGATCCCAGATTTGATTCCATTGGTATTAAACATAAATTATAGTCAATAGAACACAAAACAAGATAGCAAAAAATTATAAGAGGATTTGAAAAACAAAATTTATAAACATTTGAATCTTTTTTATAGTTTACATCAAACTATATAAATATGTGAATAAAGATTATAAGAGGATTTGAAAAAAACAAAATTTATAAACATTTGAATTTTTTTATAGTTAACATCATACTATATAAATATGTAGGGCATATTTAATAACCAAATCAAAACTAAAATCATCAAAGTTATACAATGCATAGGCCTGTAAATGAATCAAACGTTTAACGAACCATTCGTGAATCGTTTGGCAGAAAGTTCATTTATGTTCGTTTATTTAATAAATGAACGAACATGAATAAAAAAATTTGTTCGTTTATGTTTCTTTAAGTTCATTTAGCATATTAACAAACGAACATGAACGAACACGAGCATGCGTATATTCTAAATGAACGAACATGAACACCTAAAGTTTTGTTCGTTCATGTTCGTTTGTTCATTTGTTCGGTTAACTTAAACAAACGAACATAACAAGATCCCGTTCATGTTCATTCGGTTCATTTACAAGCTTAACGACGCAGTTAAAATTAAATGACATTAAAATATAATTAATTTAATTTGATAACCTGATATATGATAAATACTCAATAATTAAATAAAAATCAATCAATAATTAGTAAAAGAAAATGAAATAGCCTTTAGTTTACATGAGATCCAAAAACAAATTTAACATTTTATATTTGTCGTTGTACTGGGTTAAATGATATTTTTAATTTTCTACCATAATAACCTTAAATAAATTTGAACTTATATCCTCATGTTCTATGAATACATACATGATATATATTGTGATAATTGGGTTTGTTATCAAAAAGTTTGAGGGTTGTTCTGGATAAACATTGTAAGTTGAGGGGTTGTTTTGAAAACTTCTTTAAAATATCTTATCCACCGCCTCACTCTTTTAAAAAAGTTTTTATGTGATTATGTGTCATTATCATTTCCATGTTCTTAGAAAAAGAATAAGAAGAAAATTGGTAAGGGTCTTTGGTTCGAGGCAAAACAGAAAACCAAAGAAGGAAAAGAAGAAATTGGTTTTGTAATTCTTAGCTGAAAATTGTTACTATTTCATATATGCAACACTTTGTGATTTATAAGGTGAGTTTTACTTTCAAAAACATCATTTGATATGTTTTTGACGAAGAAATCGTATGGTTTCATACATGGGTTTTGAATATGTTATATGATATTTTTAGCATAATTTTGTATTTTGATATGTGATTATCAAGTAGTTTGAATAAGGGTGGGATAATCAGGAGAGACGTATTTTGGGATAAGGATGACAAAATCAGGACAGACGTATTTTGGGATAAGGGTGGCATAATCAGGAGAGACGTATATCGGTACAAGGGTGACAAAATCTTATGTATGTAAAAATGGGATTTTGATCATATGGAACAGTTATCGCATCTTCATGATGCGATGAGTTTGATTTATCGCATCTATATGATACGATGAGATGATGTTATCACATCCTTGTGATGCGAGAAAGGTATTTATCACATCCTTGTGATGCGAATCATTGTGTTATCGAATCCTTGAGGTACGACAAGTTTGGTTATCGCATCCTAACGATGCGACAGGTTTTATTTATCGTATTAGTGTGATGCGACAAAGTGAAGTAATCACATCCTTATGATGCGAGAAAGTGTATTATCGCATCTATATGATGCAACAAGATTTATACAATGCGATAAAAATATGATTGGATCAATGATATTCGACAAGTTAGTATCTTTTATGTTTAATGCGATGACTTTGGTACTTCAGTGGTTGATGCGATAAAAAAAGAGGTTGTCTCATCTATATGATGTGACAACGAGGTTTATTTAAAAAAAAAACACTGTTTATTTGTTACCATTACAAATATGAGCTTTCTAAAAAGTGTTTTGGTGATTTTCAACAAGGGATTTCTCACTAAACCTTATTGTCTAACCCCCGTTTTGTTTTAAAATTGTGCATTACAGGTCGGGCATATGAGGAGAGTAAGGAAAAGGGAAAAATGTGAAGGAGATCCTGATTGCATTACATTTTTGTGAATTTTGGAAGTTGTTATTGTATATGTACTTGAGAACTTGTTATGTCTGCAAGTCATGTACTTGATGTAAATGAAAAGTTTGTGGCTACTTTTATATAGAGCAGTTGTACATTTGGGACCAATGTGTATATTTGTATTTCATTTTAAATGGAATATGTAACTTTATCTAAATATGGATTTGGTGTTTTACAAGTTTGGTATTAAAGCCTGAGTTTAAGAGATTTAGGTATTTAGCATGATGCATAGACTTAAACTGTATTATTTGCATATTATGGGTCCCTGACAATAGTAGTACCTTTGGAATAAATATGATGGGTTAAAAGAACGATATGTAAGGTAAATTCAAATTACAACTAGCCAATGTAATCCTAGGTTACAGGTGTATATTTGTGTTTGGATACCTTATTATATTTGGGAATGTGATTATGTGAATGTTAAATTTTGTAAATTGTCAGATGACAAGTCATTCAAGAATATCTGAAAGGATTGCTCTGATAAATCCAGGTGAAAGAGAAAGTTCCCCTGAAAATTTTCAAGAGAATATACCTGTTGTTCGAGGTAGAGAAAGAGACATAGGCAAGGGCAGAAGAAGGGGTCGGGGAAGAAGACGAAGTATTCATCCCGAGGTTCATCTGGAACAAGGGGAATCCATTCAAGAAAATGTTAATGAGGAACAAATGAACATCCTGAGTATGTTACTCGGGATATGCTTGCAAAAGAAATGAGTAAACTACAAAATACTTTAAGTTCTATACTAGGAATACCTATCATAGTAGAAACTGAACGAGTGAAAATAAATCTGCAAGTTCATACTTCATATGAAAGAGGGGGTGATATTAAAATGTTCTTGACATGTAAACCTCCGACATTCTCTAGTGAGAGAGACCCGATAAAGGCCATGTGTTGGTTGAAAGAAATTGAGTCGGTCTTTAACACTCGTAAGTGCTTATATGAAGATCAAGTTAGATTTGTTGTTTCAATGTTCAAATCCAATGCTTCGTACTGGTGGGAAGTTGAGTCGTTATCTAAACCTAATATTTATAATCAATGTCATGGATGGAATTCGTGGATAGTTTCAAAGAACAATTCTGCCCTAAATCGACAGTAAGGCAGCTGGAGGAAGAGTTTCTGAAGTTAGAACAAGGGAATCAAACTGTGCAGAAGTATACAAAGAATTTCTCGAATGCTCCCGATTTGTTGAACATTATATATCTTCGAAATATTGCAAGGTTAATCGGTACATTTGGGGATATTTGAGAGATTGTAATTGCAATGGATCCCATTACGTTCCCATTTGTTGTTGGTGCAGCCGAAACTACTAAGAGGAATAAGAATAGGCAGGTGAGAGAAAGAGTGGCGGAAATGAGAAAATGGGAGGGGTCTTCAACGAAATTTAGGAGACGAAATTTTGTAAAATCAAAGAATCGTTCAGTTCAAAAATTCAATGAACAACCGTGTCCAAGATGTCACCGCATCCATCAAGGTGACTGCAATGTTGAACAAAGAAAGTGTTATAGGTGTGGGGAACCGGGGAATTTGTCTAGAGATTTTCAAATGCCTCAACGTTGTTTTCATTGTAACTCTCCCAATCATATCAGGCCAGATTGCCTACAACTGAGGAGTAAAAGATCAAATGTGACTAGAAATACTCATAGTACCCATGGGCGTAGTAGTATTAAAATAGGTGAATTTGAAAGGGCAAAAGGGCGATCCTTCCATATGTCAAGAGGGGTGGCGGAGGAAGTTCGTAATGTGGTAACGGGTATGTTTCTTATAAAATCAGTATATGATAAGGTGTTATTTGATTATGGTGCAAACTATTCATTTGTGTTACCTTTATTTGTTGGATGTTTATATATGAAACCTGTGCCCCTAGACTATAAGTATCTGTTACCCAAGTGTTTTAATGATTGCCAAATAGAGTTTGAGGGTGTATGATACCGATCCGATTATTCCCTATGCCGATAAGGGAATTGGTTGGCAGAAAATCAGGAAAGTATTGTGTGTAATAAAAAAGATGATACATATTGATCTGTCAGGGAAAGGGCCAAATTGTGATCTATGGTGATCGGCGGGATCATCATACAATCCTGATTTCTGTTATGAAATCTCGGATATGGATTCAGAAGGGGTGTTAAAGCTTTCTGACTTACATGGTTGATTCGAAGAAAGAGAAAGGTAAACATGAATCCATTCCAGTAGTTTGTGAGTACCCAGACGTATTTCCTGATGAATTGTCCAGTTTACTTCCCGATCGATCAATTGAGTTCAAAATTGACCAAACACCCGGAATGGCACCGGTATCTAGAGCACCGTATTGGTTGGCACCATCTAGCTGAAAGAGTTAATGACCCAGTTGAAAGAGTTACTAGATAAAGGTTTCATTAGACCTAGCACATCTCCTTGGGGTGTTCCAGTACTATTTGTTAAAAAGAAAGATGGGTCGATGCGAATGTGTATTGATTACCGAGAATTGAACAAATTGGCCATAAAGAATAAATATCCCTTATCAAGAATTGATGATTTATTTGATCAGTTAGTTGGGGCCAATTATTTCTCAAAAATCAATTTACGGTCGGGATATCATCAATTGATATTTTGAGATGAAGATATAGCCAAAATTGCTTTTCGTACTAGGTATGGACACCATGAGTTTTTGGTTATGTGCTTCGGTTTGACTAACGCTCCAGACGCGTTTTATGGATCTAATGAATAGAGTATGTAATGAATACCTCGATAAATTTGTTATTGTTTTTATCGATGATATTCTTATTTACTCTCGATAAGAAGCAGAACCTGTCGAGCATCTTCGTTTAATCCTTGAACTTTTTAAGAGGGAAAAGTTGTACGCTAAATTGTCAAAAAAATGAATTTTGGTTAAGAGAAGTTCATTTCTTGGGTCACATCATTTCAGAAGCAGGGGTAAAAGTTGATTCTATAGCGATTGAAGCAATTGAAAAATGGGAGATACCATGAATGCCCATAGAGATCCACAGTTTCTTAGGTTTGGCGAGTATTAAGGAAAGTTTATTCAAGATTTCTCTCGGATCGTGGAACCTCTGACCAATTGACAAGAAAGAGCGTAAAGTATGAATGGGGAGAAGATCAAGTTAAAGCCTTCCAGTTGTTAAAACATCGGTTATGCAGTGCTCCAATATTATCGTTACTAGAAGGGTCAGAAGATTTTATAATTTATAGTGATGCTTCAAAGTTGGATCTAGGATGTGTACTAATGCAACGGGGAAAAGTAATTGCATATGCTTCCAGTCAATTGAAAAATCACGAAAAACAGTACCCTACTCACCATGTAGAGCTTGCAGCAGTCGTTTTTGCTTTGAAGATAGAGATATATTATTTGTTAGGAAATAAATATCAGATTTATACAAATCATAAGTCTTCAACATCTGTTTAATTATAAAGAGTTGAATATGAGGCAAAGACGATTGATTGAATCGGTAAATGACTATGATGTGAGATTCTCTATCACCCTGGGAAGGCGAATGTGGTAGCTGACACACGCAGTAGAAAGAGAAGAGTGGAACAATCAAAGCCACTGCATTATGAGCAATTTAATCCCTAACATTCTTTATGAGATCCTGAGATGTTAGAACGAAGCGGTTAAAGATGAGTATATTAAAGCGAAAAGAATTGGAAGAATATTAGCAATTTTAGTAAAGAATAATCGTGGAATTCTATGTTTCCAAGATAGAATCTAGGTGCCTCATTTGGGAAACAACCATGAGTTAATTTGAATGAAAGTCACAAATCTTGATATTCGATTCACCCTGGTACCAATAAGATGTAAAGAGATTTAAAATCATTCTACTGGTGGTTGGGGTTGAAGAAGGATATTGCATGGTACATGGAATGGTGTCTGATGTGTCTACAGGTAAAAATATAAATCAACGACCCTATGGAAATTTGCAATCTTTAGAAATTCCTATGTGCAAATGGAATTATATCACGATGGTTTTTGTAATGAAACTGTCGTGAACTCCGAAAGGATATGATGCTATTTGGGTTATTGTCGATCGTCGGATAAGTATGGGCACTTTCTACCGATCAAAGAGACTTATCCATTAGAAAGACTTGCAAAGATCTATATCAATGAGATTGTGACTCGTCGCGGTGTTCCCTTATCAATCATTTCAATAGGGACAGTCGGTTTACCTCAAAATTCTGGAAATTTTTTTAGAAAGCTATGGGATCTCAAATTCGGTTAAGTGCGACATATCACCCACAGACTGATGGGAAAAGTGAACGAACGATTCAGGCCCTCGAAGATATGTTAAGAGTTTGTATCATTGAATTCGAGGGTTCATGGGAGAATCATCTACCATTGATCGAATTTTCCGACAAAAACAGTTATCATTCCAGCATCTAAGTGGCACCATATGAGGTTGTGTATGATTGAAAATGTAGAACACCGTTATGTTGGAATGATGTGGGGGAGAAACAATTGGTTTGTCCGGATATTGTAGAGTTAACGACCGAAAAGATAGATCAAATTTGAGAAAGAATAAAGACAGCTCAGGACCGACAAAAGAGTTACGTCGATAAGCATAGAAAGCTGATTGAATTTTTGGTGGGAGACTATGTAATGCTGAAAGTATCACCGTGGAAGGGTATTGTGCAATTTGGAAAAAGAGATAAACTGAGTCCAAGGTACATTGGGTCATTCAGAATCAGTAAACGGATTGGTACAATAGCGTATCAATTAGAATTGCCTGAAGAACTCAACGCTATTCACAACACTTTCCATGTATCTAATTTGTGAAAGTGTTTGGCTGATCCAAATATGGTTGTACCTTTACTTGAGATTCAGATTGATCGCAAGTTAAGCTTAGCGAAAACCCCATAAGCCGTCACCGACCAGAATACTAAAGTGTTGAGAAATAAAGAAATTAGTCTGCTGAAAGTTCAGTTGCGATTTCATAAGGGACAAAAGGCTACTTGGGAACTAGAGTCAGAAATGAGAAAGAAGTATCCCCAGTTGTTTGATTGATTGAATTGTGTGACATAATTTCTTATAGAGGAGGATAATGTGATAATTGGGTTTGTTATCAAAAAATTTGAGGGTTGTTTTGGATAAATGTTGTGAGTTGAGGGGTTGTTTTGAAAACTTCTTTAAAATATCTCATCCACCGCCTCACTCTTTTAAAAGAGTTTTTATGTGATTATGTGTCATTGTTATTTTCTTGTTTTTAGAAAAAATAAGAAGAAATTTGGTAAAGGTCCCTAGTTCGAATCAAAACAGAAAATCGAAGAAGGAAGAAGAAACTGGTTTTGTGATTCTTAGCTGAAAATTGTTGTTGCTTCATATATGCATGTCTTTGTGATTCATAAGGTGAGTTTTACTTTCAAAAACATCATTTGATATGTTTGTGGTGAAGAAACCGTATGGTTTCATACATGAGTTTTGAATATGTTATATGCTATTATTAGCATAATTTTGTGTTTTGATATGTGATTATTGGATAAGGGTGACAAAATCTTCTGTATGTTAAAATGGGATTTTGATCATGCTGAACAGTTATCACATCTTCATGATGCGATGAGTTTGTTTTATTAGACACACACACACACACACACACACACACACACACACATATATATATATATATATA
>NC_037542.1:3054899-3056778 GCF_001531365.2 Cynara cardunculus var. scolymus | reverse complement strand
GTTTTCATATGATCACTCCTCTATATATATATATATATATATACAGGGAAGGGTTTATATATATATATATATATATATGATGCAATGAGATGATGTTATCACATCCTTGTGATAAGAAGAGTTGTGTTATTGCATCCTTGAGGTGTGACAAGTTGGGGTTATCGCATCTTTTATGATGCGATAAGTTGTACTTATCGCATCATTGTGATTCGACAAAGTGAAGTGATCACATCCTTATTATGTGAGAAAGTGTATTATCACATCTATATGATCCGACAAGATTTATATAATGCAATAAAAATGTGATCACATCAATGATATTCGACAAGTTAGTATTTTTTATGTTTAATGCGATGACTTTGGTACTTCATTGGTTGACGCGATAAAAAAAATAGGTTATCTCATCTATATGATGTGATAAAGGTTTGTTTCAATAAAACATTGTTTATTTGTTATTATTACAAATATGAGTTTTTTAGAAGTGTTTTGTTGATTTTCATCCTATAATAACAATCAAAAGGGATTTCTCACTAGACCTTATGGTCTAACTTTCGTTTTGTTTTAAAAATGTGCATTACAGATCAGGCACATGAGGAGAGTAAGGGAAAGAGAAAAATGTGAAGGAGATCCTGATTGCATTACATTTTGTGAATTTTGGAAGTTGTCATTGTATAAGTATTTAAGAACTTGTTATGTCTGCAAGTCATGTATTTGATGTAAATGAAAAATTTGTGGCTACTTTTACATTTAGCAGTTGTACATTTGGGACCAATGTGTATACTTGTATTTCATGTTAAATGGAATATGTAGATTTATGCAAATATAGATTTGGGGTGTTATGTATATTCAGGGTAACATCATTAACGCAATTATAGTACTGGTTTCGAAGTTTATAACTATAAGAATGCTTACTTGGATTGTAGAAGTATTAACGGCTGATTGATAAAGTTGGAAGGTCGAAAACCTACCGATGAACTTATTGAGCATACATGTTGATAATGTGTTATAGAATAGCTGAAAGAGAACGACAATTGAATAGAGAGGAGTCAGTAATTCTCATTAATCAAAAGCCCTTTATATAGAGATAAATTACAAGGGGATAACTACGAGCTATCAGTTCTGATCTATCTCTAATATATATATCTCTATCTTTATCGTCATATTCTTTAGATGATAACACATTCATCCTACAACAGTATAAATGTTTTGAGGTCTTGACCATTAAAATATGTGTGCGTCATGCAGGACCGGATAAAAGATAGACATAATGGATTCGTTTGGGCCTTGTAGATTGTGGTAACATAAAAGTTTGGACTTTAAATTATCGATGCGCAAATTAAACAATACACGCCCAATAAATAAATTAATTTTAAATTAATAGAAAGATATTCGTGTAATGCAATGAGATAAATCTTAATTGTAATGTTTCATATTTTATCTCTATCGTTATAATACGATTTTATTTTTGAATGAGATATAAACTTGAGTATATAATAAAAAAAATTAAAAGTTCTCGATATTCTTATAATTACTTTAATTGGATTGTTTATTATAATTTAGTTTATATTTAACAACGAAATAATTTATTTTTATTTTAATAATATAATTTTTTATAAAGATAATAATTAAGTTTTCTGTTACAACTCAATCATTATTTTAATTATATTTTAAATTTTTTATATTTAAACTAAAATGTTTATCTTATATTTGATTATGTTTATCTGTACTTAGTTACACGAATTCAAACATGAAGTTTTAGTAAGTTGTATTTACGTAGAATTTTACTTGTAATCTTAAATTTTAAGTAATATGCATCAATAAACAGTATTTTATGTATAAAAATAATTTTTAAATATTTTTATTAAATGTTGTAGTAATA
>NC_037542.1:3046697-3053569 GCF_001531365.2 Cynara cardunculus var. scolymus | reverse complement strand
TGCATTACAAGAAGTTGATTTGCATAAGGTGAGTGATCTAATATGTTTTACACTCTTTATCCATGAATTGTTTGTATCACCTTTTTATCTAATTTGAAGTTTAAACCGTATGAGTCTTATTCGGATTTTTTTACCTAAACCGGATAAGAGTTGCGCGATTTAATATAAGTCGGACAAGGCTTAGTCGATTTAGATTAAACCGGACAAACAGGGTTGAGCGGTTTAGTCTTAAACCAAGCAAGGTATAAGCGATTTAAGTGTAAACCGCTCAAGTGTTAAGCGGTTTAGTCTTAAACCGGTTTATGAATTTTGATTTTATGATTAAGTGTTTCAACAGAGAAGTATGAATACGACCATGTGATGACCGGATTATTTTAAATCGATCAAGGGGGGCATAGTGTTGTCCGGATTTGTTATCCGGACAAAAGTGTTGGAATTGATTCTAAGTGTTAATTCGGACAAGCCTTGGGCGATATGTTGTCCGGATTTGGTTAATCGGCCAAGACTTGACCTGAGATGAAGTCCGGCCAAGTTTATGTTGACCGGATTCGTATTTATGCCTTGTGCATGGTTGATAAAATTGTTATTTTAACATAAAAATGGGAATTTTGATAATTTTGAACTGATAATAATTCCATTGACTGCGGTCTATTTGGAATTGTTTTTGTGAAATTTGATGAGAAAATAAGGGTGGCATATCAAGGAGAGGTGTACCATGGGATAAGGGTGACATATCAAGGAGAGGTGTACATTTGGATATAAGGGTGGCATTTGTGTGTATTTTATGTAATATAACTCCTACTATTATTTCCTTTAAGATTACCATGATCTGGAATCTTTATTTCTTTGTGACTTAAAGGTTTAGGATCACGGTTCTTATTGGAAAACATAGTCTGGATGTTATTGAGGAGAAGATTTCAGGTTTGGCCTGAAACTTTAAATTAACCTTATTTGATTCGAAAGGTTTAAAAGTGGCATCATGATAATCTGGTTAGTACAAACCTGTTTTGGATTTGATGTATTATTTGTAAGCATAGAATTTGACTTGAAAAGTGGAAGGTATTGGTACTATGCCCTTATCTATTCATATATTTGTTATATTTATGAAAAGTTGTTTTTCTTAAAAGTTTTGGTATTTTCACCTTGCAATGACATAAATAGAGTAACTCACTAGACCTTTCGGTCTAACCCTCATTTTGTGATTTTAAATATGTATTGCAGGAGGTACAAATGGTAAGGGGAAGGAAAAAATGTGATATTTTCCTATATGCTTATCTTTATGAAGATTTGTCTCTGGTGTATAGTTTTGATTGATAAACGTTGATTAGTACAAGAAATGTATTTTGAATTCTTGAAGACATGTATTCAGTATGGCAAATTCTTGTACTAAGGGACCTGAATGGTATATAAACATGTATTTCTTCTGTATGAAGTATGTGTTACATGCAATGTGTTGTATTGGGGTGTTACAGAAAGTGGTATCAGAGCCTGAGTTTAAGGGATTTAGCTATTCAACAGCATGATACCTAGACTTAAACTGTTTTATTGCATGTTAAGGGTCCCGGACATAGTTAGCTCCATTGGAAATGAATATGATGAGTTGAAAGAACAGTGTGTAAGGTAAATTTTAATTACATCTAGCCAGTGTAATTATGAATTTACAGGTACACATCTAAACTTGAATACTTCATTATATTTGGGAATGTGAATACGTGATTATTAACACTAAAATCTGCAGATGTCTAGCCGAACCCGAAGATCTGAAAGAATGGCTCGTCCGGAATATGAGGAAAGGGAAGAATCACCCGTTAATCTTCCGACTAGCATGTTTGGAAATAGAGGTCGGGGAAGACCAAGGGGACAAGGTAGAGGAAGAAGCCAGTCTCAAGGAAGGGGTCAAATTGGAATTCATTCTGAACCTGAAGAATCCCATTTTGGGAATTTTCAGGAAAGATCGGTGCCACATCCTGAATACTTATCTAGGGACATGTTGGCTGAAGAAATGGGAAAGTTACGGGAAACTCTGACTTCTATTATGGGAGTTCCAGCCAGAGTAGAAACAGAAAGAATAGAAGTTCATCCCTCTATGCTAGTTACTCACAACAAGGAGGGAGATATCAAAATATTTTTGGCATGTAAGCCACCAACATTTTTTGGAGAAAGGGATCCAGTGAAAGCCATGTGCTGGATCAAGGAAATGGAATCTGTGTTCAACACCATTCGGTGTCCGAAAACAGATAAAGTTTGATTTGCTGTTTCAGTCCTGAAATCAAATGCTTTGTCCTGGTGGGAAGTTGAGTCGTCCCAGAACAGATTTTTTACAGACTTTGTCTTGGGCAGAATTTGTGGAACGATTCAAGAATCAGTTTTGTCCTAAAACTGCTGTTAGACAAATGGAAGAAGATTTTCTAAAGTTGAAACAAGGAAATGGAATAGTTCGGGAGTATACCGAAAGATTTATTGAATACTCTCGCTTTGCTGAACATTATGTTTCAACAGAATCCAGAAAGATAGAAAGGTATATTTGGGGTTTGAAACCCTCAATCAGAGAGTTTGTAATTGCCATGAACCCCAATACCTTTTCATTGACGGTAGATGCGGCTGAAGTGACTGAACGAAATAAGAACCGACAGCCAGAAGGAAAGATTATAGAGAAAAGAAAATGGGAGGGGCCTTCATCGTTCAGAGGACTGAAAACAGATCGATATGATAACAGATCTGAGCATAAAATAAGTGAGAAAGTCAGCTCACAGTGTCGACAGGTTCATCAGGGCGAGTGCAAGATGGATCCAAGAAAATGCAATAAATGTGGTGAAGCGGGCCATTTGTCAAGAAGTTGCCCAGCTAATAGAAGATGTTTTAATTGCAATTCTCCGGATCATATTCGACCGAATTGCCCCTTATTAAAAACTCCACAGTTAACAATGGGGAGTAACGTGTCGGGTACTCAGGGAAGACCTACTGTGAACAGAGGAAGAAGTACTTTTCTTCTGAATTCAATATGTGCTAAGGTGTTATTTGACTCTGATGCAAACTTTTAGTTTGTATCACCACTATTTGCTCAAACTGCATGTCTGAATTCTGTGATACTTGATGATAAATTAGTAGTTGATACTGCTAATAGTCAAGAAACTGTTACTAGTGTGTTCAATAATTGTATTATTGTTATTGAGGGTTATGAACTCCCGATTCGGTTATTTCCCATGCCGATAAAGGAATTTGATGTAGTGGTGGGTATGGACTGGTTGGCAAGGTATCAGGCTAGTATTGTTTGTAATCAGAAAATGATCAGAATTATTCTGCCAGACCAAGGAACAATTGGTATTTATGGTGACCGTCAGAATCACCATACTAGTATTTTGACAGTAATGAAAGCTCAGAAAAGCATTCGGAAGAGGTGCCAAAGATATTTGGCTTACGTAATTGATATTAAGAAAGAAAAAGGAAAAGAGGAATCGATTCCGATTGTTAGTGAATATCCAGAAGTCTTTCGAGAAGACTTATCTGGATTACCACCAGACAGAGTTATAGAATTCCGAATTGACCTGGTACTAGGGGCTGCACCAGTAGCAAAGGCACCGTACCGGTTGACTCTATCTGAATTGAAGGAATTGGTTGCACAATTGAAAGATCTGATTGATAAAGGGTTTATTAGACCCAGCATTTCACCATGAGGTGCTCTGGTCTTATTTGTCAAGAAGAAAGATGGATCTATGCGAATGTGTATAGATTATCGTGAATTGAACACGTTGACGATTAAAAACAAATATCCTTTGCCAATGATTGATGATTTATTTGATCAATTGGTGGGAGCAAGTTATTTCTCCAAGATTGATTGAAGTTCAGGGTATCATCAGCTCAAAGTCAGGGAAGAAGATGTTGCCACAACAACATTCAGAACTAGGTACGGGCATCATGAATTCTTAGTTATGCCATTTGGCTTAACTAATGCGCCCACAGCCTTTATGAATTTAATGAATAGGGTATGTAAGGAATATCTTGATAAATTCATCATTGTATTTATTGATGATATTCTTATATACTCTAAAACTGAAAAAGAGCATGCAGAACATCTTCGTCTGATATTGGAATTGTTGAGGAAAGAAAAGTTGTACGCAAAGTTATCTAAGTGTGAGTTCTGGTTAAGGGAAGTTCAATTCCTGGGTCACGTCATTTCAGAAACAGGGGTAAAAGTAGATCCAGCGAAAATAGAAGCAGTTGCAAGATGGGAAGCTCCGAAAAATCCTTCTGAAGTCTGAAACTTTTTGGGATTGGCCGGCTATTACCGTAAGTTCATTCAGGACTTTTCCAAAATAGTTGTGCCATTGACTAAATTGACTCAGAAGAACATTAAATTCCAGTGGGAAGGAGAACAGCAAGAAGCCTTTCAATTATTAAAATATCATATTTGCAGTGCACCAGTATTGACTCTACCAGATGGATCTGAAGACTTTGTGGTTTACAGCGATACTTCATAGTTAGGATTAGGATGTATTCTGATGCAAAGAGAAAAAGTGATTTCTTATGCGTTAAGACAATTAAAAGATCATGAGAAGCAGTATCCAACCCATGATATGGAATTAGCTGCAGTGGTATTTTCCCTAAAAAATTGGAGACATTATCTTCTGAGAACAAAGTGTCAAATTTATACTGATCATAAAAGTTTGCAACATTTGTTCAGCCAGAAATAATTAAATATGCGACAGCGTCGGTAGATTGAACTGGTTAATGACTATGATTGGGAAATCCTCTACCACCCGGGAAAAGCTAACGTGATAGCTGACGCCTTGAGCAGAAAAGAAATAAGTGGAACTATTAAAGCTGTGGCAATGAGAATGAATTTGGTCCCAGACATTCGTAAGGAAATACAGAGATGCCAACAAGAAGCTATGAAAGAAGAATTTGTTAAGGCAGAAAGGTTGAGTAAGATGATTTCAACCTTAAAACAGAATGACAAAGGACTAATGTGCTTTTAAGGGCGAATTTGGGTACCATGTTTTGGAAAAATCTGAAACACTATATTTAATGAAAGCCATAAGTCCTGATACTCTATTCATCCAGGCACCAATAAGATGTATAGAGATTTGAAATCTTTTTATTGGTGGCCCGGATTGAAGAGAGACATAGCCAGATATGTGGAACAGTGTCTGACATGTTTGCAGGTTAAGATTGAACATCAGAAGCCATATGAAACTCTTCAATCTGTAGAGATAGCAGTATGGAAATGGGATCACATTACAATGGATTTCGTCATGAAATTTCCTCGAACTCCAAGGGGGTATGACGCAATTTGGGTAATTATGGATCGTTTGTCTAAATCTGCACATTTTCTGCCAATAAGAGAGAAGTACTCTTTAGAAAAACTAGCACAGATTTACATCAAAGAAATTGTTACCCGACATGGTGTTCCATTATCTATTATTTCTGATAGAGATAGTCGGTTTACTTCGAAATTCTGGGAAGGGTTGCATAAAGCTTTGGGGTCTGAAATCCGACTAAGTACAGCTTATCATCCGCAGACTGACGGGTAGAGTGAAAGAACTATCCAGACTCTCGAAGACATGTTGAGAAGTTGTATTATTGACTTCGGGAGATCGTGGGAAGATCACTTGCCATTGATAGAGTTCGCATATAACAATAGTTACCATTCCAGCATCCAAGCGGCACCATGAAGTGTTGTATGGACGTAAATGCCGAATGCCGTTGTGTTGGAATGAGGTGGGTGAAAGACAGTTGACGGGTCCTGAAATTGTTCAAGAAACTTCTGAGAAGATTAAACAGATCCGCGAAAAAATCAAAACAGCACAAGATCGCCAGAAAAGTTATGCTGATAATCGCCGAAAGCCGATTGAGTTTGGTGTAGGTGATTTCGTGATGTTAAAAGTCTCGCCATGGAAGGGTGTCATCAGATTTGGAAAGAAGGGTAAGCTCAGTCCGAGGTATATGGGGCCGTTCAGAATATGTAAGCGATTTGGGCCAGTAGCATATCAGTTAGAAATGCCAGAAGAACTGAGTTTGATTCACAACACCTTCCACGTGTCGAATCTGCGTAGCCATACCAATGCCATAAATTAAATTAGACAGTAAGCTGAACTTTATGGAAATACCGGAAGTTGTAATTAACCAAAAGATTAGGGTGTTGAGAAACAAAGAGATAAGTATGGTGAAGGTTCAGTGGAAGTTTCACAAAGGGCCAGAAGCGACATGGGAATTAGAGTCAAAGATGAGATCAGAGTACCCTTGGCTCTTTGATTAAAGGAATTCCAGGACGAAATTCTTTTGAGGGGTGGATAATGTGATAATCGGATCCTGGTTATCACCCAAGGTAATTATTGTATGATTATTTGTTATATGTGATTACGTGACGGCATGATAAATTGATACATTTGATCATGTTGGTATGTGAAAATATGCATAATGTAGATACATGAATGAGATTATGTGTATTTATGGATGCACATGATATGTGTGTGATATGCATGCATGAATGTGCATATGTGCATAAATGTATAGTAATTGGATTAAAGTATGTATGCATGCATGTGATGAGGTATGTTGGCCGACCTTTCCTTTTAGGGAAAGGGTATAAAAGGAGGTTGAAGCCTCCNGTAATTGGATTAAAGTATGTATGCATGCATGTGATGAGGTATGTTGGCCGACCTTTCCTTTTAGGGAAAGGGTATAAAAGGAGGTTGAAGCCTCCACATTTCTCTTCTTGCMATCTTGAGAAAAATTGGGCGATTTAAAAGAGTRAGAAATTGACCGGATTGCTTATTTTGCATTACAAGAAGTTGATTTGCATAAGGTGAGTGATCTAATATGTTTTACACTCTTTATCCATGAATTGTTTGTATCACCTTTTTATCTAATTT
>NC_037542.1:3031667-3045327 GCF_001531365.2 Cynara cardunculus var. scolymus | reverse complement strand
AAGTTATTTTTTTGTGTAATTCTTCTAATTCAATGTTTTTATTATAACTTAATTTAGGTTTGATAAAGAAGTAATTTATTTTTAGTTTAATAATATAATTTTTTATAAAGATAATAGTTAAATATTTTGTTAGAATATTTATTCTAATTATATTTTAGATTTTTTTATATTTAAAATGAGATGTTTATCTTGTTACGATTATGAGTATCTGTTGTTAGTTAATCAAATTCAAACATGAAGTTTTAATAAATTGTACTTACGTACAATTTACTTGTAAACTTGAATTTTAAGTAATATGAATTAATAAATAGTACTTCGTGCATAAAAAATGATTTTTAAGAACTTTTTGTCAAATGTTTTATAATATTGTATAGATTACATACATACATTAGGTTCGAATCCATGTATTACATGGAGTAATTACAAAAATTAAATCATGTTAGGAAATTTATGTTACAAATATGAATGATCATCGAAATTACGATGATACTTTTCCAATGTTTTTTCCTTTCAGAATTGTTTTTAGGATTTGTGAAAAAATAATAAAAATATGAATCAATATTAAGAATTTGTAAAATATAATTTATAATATAACATAAATGAAATCATGGAAAAATACATAGTTAAAATATTAATAAAATAGGAACCACGTATCATAAATTACCAGATACTTCTTTATATACAAGCTTCTTTGTTCTATTGCTAATTATACCATCATCATCTATAATTAATATTTTTAAACCTTGCATATTTTTTACTCTAGATAAAGCAGCATACAACTTACCATGGGCGAAGACTGGTTATCTCAGAAACAAACCAACCTTCGATAATGACTGTCCCTGCTTTTATTTATGGTCATGACAAAATATATAGCAATTGGAAATTGACTTCTTTGAAACTTGAATGTAATTCTTTTGTCTGTAGGTGTCAAAGACATTTTTGGAATAAATGTCTGGCTTCTAATATTACTTCCAGATATGATCTCTACTTCTATAACTCGATTTTCCAAAGATAACACCTGTAGTCCAATTCCATTACATAACCAAGACTTCTGATCAATATTTCTCAGTAACATAACTGGAACACCGACTTTTAGTTATATCTTATGGTTTGGCAAACCCGATAACTTAAAACCATTTAAGACATCATGTGAGTACAAAGTTTCATCAAACTGGTCGTGAAGATGCTCTGATTCACATAGGCTATCTAAACTTAGGTACTCATTTTCGTCTCTTGGAAACAATGATAGAAAACGGTCGTTTATTTCTTGAACGACTCCATGCTTTGGTGCAAGTATTGCTCTTTCCTGAAAATAGGATGAATTCTTGATATTTACAAGAATCGAAGGATAGACAAATTCAATTAATGCAGATATAGGATCCATTGAGTCGGTAATGAGAAGATCATCAGGTATATCAATAATTGTCTCACCATCATTCACACTACCAACTTTGCCTTCTCATAAATCCAAAAGACAGTTTGTAAACACTCTTGTTTGTTTGATATCAGAAGCTTGATTGTCAACAGTTAACCTCATGTTTTTAGTTAACCTTAGGACTTTGCATTTTTCCCAAATGTAAGATGAACTTAACGTAAGCCCTCACTTTATTGATGGGGCATTTGGATCCCCTTTTCCTCTCGACAAATTAGAAAGTATCATAGATGCATTAACCATGTCTTGTCTACTTGCCTTGGGAATAACCGACATAATTTGTCTGCAAGCTCCTTCAAAAACAACTACTTTGCCACCAAAAAGCATTTCCAAGTCACTAATGAACTTGACTACCAAAAATATCGTTCATACTTCTATCTAATGCTTCAAACGCATGGCTATAAACCATTGGTGCTTCATCCCATATAATCAACATAGTCTTCTTTATTAACTTGGCAACATCACTGTCTGGCTTTATGTAACAAAGAGAATCTCCGTTAAGAATTAGAGGAATTTGAAAGTGAGAGTGTGTTGTCTTACCTCCTGTAAGAAGTAAAGAAGCAATACCACTCGAAACAACATTTAAAACATTTTCTCCTCTAGATCTTATTGATGCAGATAATGTCTTCCATATAAATGTTTTACCTGTTTCGCCATAACCATATACAAAAAACACACCTCCTTGGTTATGTTGAACTGCTTTAATGATATCGTCATAGACACCTCGTTGCTCGTTTGTTAAAGAACCTAGTAGTTGATGAAACTCGTTCTATAGATTTGTTATCTCGTAATCTAGCTCATCCGTAATCAAAAGATTGTTTGAAGACTCAAGAGAATCATCATCAGGGTAAGGCATAATGGTGAATTTTTTTAGGCTGGAATTGTTACGAAGTATAACCTTTTCAATCTCAAACAATGTCAAGTTCTTGACTTGATCTTCATTGAAGGATAAACCTGTGAAAAATATAATATAAATGTAAACAACCGTTACATAAAACTTAGAGCTAAAAAATTATTTAAGAAAGAAAATAATATTTAATAAATAATAAAACAATAAATTTGTTTGTATTTAAATAATAACTGTATAAATACTTAAATAGATAATTAGCATATGTGGAGACTTTGGTGCAATTCTTTGATTATAAAGAATCCATCTGCAAAGTATTGCCATGTTTTTTGCCAAACAAATTCAGGTCTAGACAAACTATTTGAAATCAACATGGTTGCAAATAAAGACCGTAGATAAAAACCAAAACCGGTTAAACTTGATTCTTCAATGGCATCAACATATTCTCTGTCGTCATCTAAAAGTCCAAGAGCATAACATGCATCTCTAAAAGTAGGAAATATATCTCCATTTACTGTACGAATGTCTTCGAATGATTTAGGACCTTTGACTTTGTTCAAAAGAATTCTTAAATAATACGCTTCACAAAGAGTAGAAGAAACTGAATGAATTATTCTGATTGAAACGTCTTTTTTTCCTTCGATCCCAACATCGCTCTTCCATTTTTCACACAAACTTTGTAGGGAATTCAACATAAGTAAGTTTTTGTGTTTCTTCGTAAAGTTCATTACGCTTCATCCAAGATAAGAACATTGAAGACACCACAGAAAGTTTGTTTATGACATTTTCAATATCATCTTCAGCACCCAAAACGACTTGTTGTTGTCCAGAAAGATGAAAAGGAAGCCTCAAAACAGAAGGAGTCCTATAATGAACATCGTACCCAAATATACGCCATGAAGCTTCACATGTAGATACATATCTACAGTCATAATATTCCTTTATTTCATCAACGAAATTATTATAATATTCTTCATTACTATTTTCTACAACCGCAACAGTAACTCTATTCGGACCCTTGTTGATATATTTGAACAAATGTTTTATAGAAGAAGCCTGATTGCACCACTCAACATTAATGTGTACCTGATATATTTTCAAAAGATATTTGTTATATGCAACAACATTTATGTTATCTAAATTAACACCTGACTTTTCAACAAAACGTCCATCATTTCGTCTGCGATACAAAGGAAAACCATTACCATCGATGGAAGTCTGTTCAAAAAACCTTTTCGGATAGTATTTTGAACACTTTCTAGCAATCATGCAGGGACAATTAATGTTTTCTTCACCACAAGGACCATGGATCATGAACTCCTTCACAAGTGAGTACAAATAGGGATCTTCGTCTTTGTCTGGGATCTGAGCTGAGATAATTGGATCAATTTGTTCAACATTAGGTAGCTTGAAATCAGAGTGCATAAATAGACATATATGATTATGTGGCAGGTCATGCTTTTGAAACTCCACTGTATAAACAACTACAGAAAAAGTGATTTTGAAATTAATAAAGATAAACTATTAGTATGAACTTGTTAAAATTATTATCATAAATGTAAGTGATAATGGTGGTCATCGGCAGCGATGGAGGTTGATTGCTCGACGGAGTAACATCGGCCGAGGCTGGAGTAGCGGAGCAATGGCGGCCGTCGGCTGGCTTTGGGGAGCGGTGGCGACACTTATGATGGAGGAACCAACTGTTGTCGACGAATAGATGGTCGAACCAGCGGCTGTTGATGAGATGGCTCGATCGCCAGTGTTTCGAGAGTCATCGGCTGGCGACGACGACTTGCCGGCGGAAGGGGTTAGGGTTTCTAACCAGTTGCTTTGGTCTTGCCATAAAGGTTGAAAGAAATTTTTAGGAAGACAAAGGGGTTGATTTTTGTTCTTTGAAAAAGAATGACAAGAGGGAAATGGAAAAAGGACAAAAATGCAATGCATTACATGGTGGTTAAACCCATCAACCTTTTTGGTAGAAAATGATTTTCCAAAAGATTTGTCATCATTAAACCAAAAATGCTTTTGTCAAAAACCATCTTGGAAACCACCCCACCAAAACCGGTTATCGATGATGCCAAGGACCATTTACATGATGGTTATCCCACCTTCCCCTTTCTTTTTCAAAAAAATCAAATCTAGAAGATTTGTCATCATGAAACAAAAACCATTTTTTCCCAAAATCTCATGTTTTCAACAAGAACCACCTTTTCAAAAATAACTGGATAAAACTAAAAACCAGAAAGCTGAAGTTTTCCCGCCTAAAACAAAAAAGTTAAGACAATGGGCACAAACTTCCCACTGTCAGACCATAATTGTAACAAAACAGCGAAGTGTTTATTATTTTTTTCTTTTCATAGAAAGTGCGAATGAAACTAATGACCAAAGCTCAAATGAAAGTCAATATCTCAGGATAAAAACATCGGACAAGATGAAAATATGACATACAAACCTTTATGGATTAAAGATGAAAATAAGAAGTATTAAGTCCAAGATTTGTTCACAACAGTCCAAGAATCCAAAGATGAAGAACGAATGGTCGATGAAACACACTGTTGATGAATGTTCAAAGATTCGTCCCGATGAATAAGTTTGAAGAGCGTGAGCAATGAAGAAATGGAGTAGAAATGAGAGTGTAAGGAAGTGAAAATGAAATCGGACGCCCTTTATATTGAGTAAAAAAATGAAACGATGTGAAGTCACATGGATTCATGAAGATACAAATTCCTCAACGGATGACGCTTTGTTCGATAACAAGTATTCATCGACAAGCCTTGTACGATGAACAAGGTTATCGATCAAAGCTTTGAGCGATGAGGAGGGTTATCGGACAACACTTTGGTTGATAAACAAGCTCATCGGCCAACACTTTAAACGATAAATATACTTATTGAACAACAAAGAATAAGGAATAAGAATAAGTTCTAACCGGAGACTAAGTTCATCGCTCAAGACTTAAAGAATACCCCAAATCAATCAAGAAATGTCCGGATAGGTTCTTAATCGGACACAACTATGTTCAGATTGACCCTTCACCGGACAACACTTTGTCCGGATAAGGTCTTCATCGGACAAGCCTTAGTCCGAATAAGACTTTCATCGATCAACACTTCATCAGTTAACCCTTCATCGGTGAACACTTCATCTTCAAAAATACCTGTAAAAAATATATCAGTTAAAATCCAAACATAAAATCATATAGCAAAAAGAAGTATTTTACTCCCCCTAGAAATATGATCAGATAAAATTTTCAAATACTCCCCCTTGAATATAGATTTCACATTAAAACAATGTAAAAAAAATAGATCATTATGCTCCCTTTGAATCAGATAAGCTCAGGTTCTAAACTGAGTTATTTAAAAACTATGTTGAAGACCAGGTCCTGAACTGCATGTTCAAAAGATATAATGGCATATCATATACTCCTCCTTAAACCATGCATTAGTCTATCATGTGATTAGATATCAAAAATTAGCATTGCACATGACAAACTTGCAGAACAATTAAACAGATTTTGGTACCCACACAGACATGGGTCCTATTTTGTTAGCACTGGTCTGGGGAATATTATATGTGCCATACCATCTATTCTTATCAGATAATTTCTTTTGAGATCTTTTAACAGGTAAGCCAGATATGCAATAAGAATCATACCAGTTGTTATCATACATGTTGTTCTCATACCATCCTTTTCCATACCTGCTGTTGTCATATCTGCTATTGGCATTTCAGTTGTTTTCATGCCAGCTGTTTCTATACCATCTGTTGACCTTCTTCTTGTTGATGAAGTCATTCGTTCCACATGTTGAACAACAAATTATTATCTTGTTAAGATTGATTAACTGGTTAGTAGATTTAACAATGCAAGGTAATACAGTCTTTGAAACAAATGACTTCTTATTAACAACAGAATTCTGAGAAAATTTACCTTCAGAATCAAATTTCTTTAACCACACTTTTTTCACTTTTTGAAAATGATTATCTGATTCAATCACATAACCTATATAGAACTGATTTGAATTATGAGATTTGTTCTTTGAAACAGTTGATTTAGGACTACTTGAACAACTGTTGGATTCGACACTAGAACTGGCATTCTAGCAGATTTTACACTTAGAGTGAGAATCAGTTGAGCTTGAAGTACTCATTTCAGAATATTCTTTTTTTTTCTTTAGCAACTCATCTCTCTCTTTAGTAACTAAATCATATTGCTTTTTAGCCTCAGATCTCATATTCATTTAAGATAAAAGTTCTGTATTTAAATCAAACAATCTCTTTGTAGTTTCAGAGATCTTACCTTCCGAATCTGATCTTATCTTTTCAAAGTCTTTTCTTTCCTTCTCTGTTTCTTTCGTTTGTTCCTCAAAACTTCCTTTCTCATTATCTGAAGCAGTATCTAGCCAATTCTTTTTCTCAATCAGCTCCTTGGCAATAGCTACATTCTTCTTCACAATATTCCTTTTCTCAATAGCAAAGGCTTTTCTTTCTTCATCTAAAGCCTTCTGCTTGGCATCAATGCTCTTTGATATTTCTAGACATTTCTTCTCAGACTCTTTCACTAAATCTTTCTTTTCTTTCTCAAACTTTGCTCTTTCCAAAATAATTATTTGTTCAAATTTAGAAATTTTCTCCGACAGATTTCCTTTATCTGCTTAACATTCATTTCCTGAAAATCAGATGAAAAACCTTTAGACATGAATTGATCAATTTGTTCTTGTAAATATTTCTTCTTTTCAAGAATCTTTTCATTATCTTTAGCCCACTAAAGATTAGAATGATTTTCATAGAACATCTCAGCACACTTATCTTGTTCTTTTTTATATTTTCTTTCCAAATAAGAGATTCTTTCTGTTAAATCCTTACTTTCTCTCTCAATTTTTAATGCTATTTCAAAATATTCACAAAAATTGATTAATCAAACTTTGATATTTTTCCAGTTCAAGACTTAGACAAAAATATCACCAAAAAACAACCTTATCGGACAACAAAAAGATCACTTATCGAACAAGTCACAAATATGTTTTCAAAGATATCGAACAACAAAATTGAATCTTATCAGACAACAAATACCAAACAAGGTTATCGGATAGATTACTGATGTGCTCGAGTCGTAAGTGTGCACACAGTGGACATAAAATCCCCAAAGTGGCGGTGCAAGTGCACGCCAACACTAAGATCGCTTCAAGTAATAAAGTGGTATAGTACCAAGATCGTTTCCACAGGGACCGGACTTACTGAGAATCAGAGACTTTCATGAACTTCTTGAACAATGTTTCGGGTTGAGAAAATATTTGAGTTTTGATTGGTGTAAAGCGTTAAAATATGAAATAAACCTTTAATATTAACAGATGGGTATGGGTGTAAGCTTTGCTTAAGAATATTACAGGAATGACTTGGTCAGAAACCCATGGGATTTCTATAAGAACTCATTTCTCTCGAAAGTGAATTCTTATATACTGTGCCCACAGAGTGCCCACAAAGCGTCCAAATTTATCAATCTTAAACTTACCGATTTAGCTACTAGATAAAAAGATATATGGCTCCACTAGTCTGAAGATTTATACTCACAAYGTATTGTAGCATAAACTCGACTAATATCTGAACAAAAGCTAAAAACATGCAAAACCCGCATCTCTGCGTGATTATCAAAGACTCTCTCGAACCTTTGTGCATCATCTAAGCCGTATTTCAGATCCGCCCATCTCTGGATCAAGGATCTAATATTAACACTTCAAAGTGATCAGCTTATCCGCGTTGAGTTTACGTCCCAACTTAAAGGACCAAGCTTAAGAATCAATAAAAATGACAACACCCAAGTGTGCCCTTAAATCCTTAAGCTGGACTCACACCCACACCCAAAGGGGTGCTTAGCTCATAATGAAATTAGAAAACATAATAGAAACAGAAGAAGAAATATGCATAAGAAATACTTGAACTGAAAATAAATACTTACTGGTGCCCACAGAGGGCACACAATACAGTGGCGAGAATAAAAGATGAACTACGAAAATTAAATTACGAACTGAAATTAAACTAGTTCTACTGCTACAAAGCTTAAGAGGATGCTCCAAGATTGCTTGGCTAAGTTGCTGGTGGAAAGTGGATGGCTGCCTTGAGAGAAGTCCTTCAAATATATAGAAGAAAGGTGGGACCCGGGTACTCTTTGTCCAATTGATAATGACCACCCATCACCACAAGTCTACTTCAATCCTTGACCAAGTCACTTCCTCATTGATAGGTTGCAAAAGGTGAAAAGTACTACCATTAAATATGATAGGAAAGCCATTCCATCATAGTAAAAGTAAAAACTCTTCCAAGTCTTCTCATCTCATAACCGGGTCCAATCTTCCATGCAACCAAATATTTAGATTTGAACTTAGYATTAAMTCYCAATAATATCCAAGAATATGAATATCATAATTTTGTTCAAATCCAACTAGATGCAAAATTTACCAACAATAATGAGTTTTTTAGAAAATAATTAAATTCTAAACCTTTCATCACCTCTTTACATAATTTGGACAAAAAATATAGGATATGAGCAAAATGGGTACCAAAGATACAATAAAATAGGGGTAAAGAACAACAAATAACTCTCACAAAATGAGAGTTATCACACCCCCAAACTTGAGGTATTACTTGTCCTCAAGTAAATGAAAACAATTTAAAAAGACACAAAAAGAAAGGAACAAGAACGAAACACTTACGGAAGGTGTTTGAAATTCGTCTAGTAAAAAGGATGTACAATTTTCTTGCTTGATCTTTGTAGTGTTGCCGTTAATCAGTAGGGCTTTTGGGTTAGTGTTTTTGGCAATGATAGTGTGTATCCCTTCCCCAAACTTATCCTATACTACAAAAGGGTTTGAAGAAAAAGTTCTCATTGATTCACTTTTGAGTACTTGGAAAAAGTTCGTGACCCACTTCTTGGCATAAACTTGCCCTTTGGAATACCGGGCTTTTTATTTTCGTCTTCTAATTTTCCGAAGACCGATTATTTTATTTTTTTGTTTTGTTTTCTTCTCTTTTTTCTATTTTTTTTTCATACCTCCCAATTTTTCGAAGATATATATATATTTTTTCTTTTTTTTCTTTTCGGACACATCCCCCCAAACTTGATAATAACAATGTCCCTATTGTTGCCAAAAGGACCAAAAGGTTACGGGTTGGGTGCAAGGGGAAAAGTGTTTGGGTTTAAAAACAAAAGGATGGCCTACATCCTTTTAACTTTAGCACTACGAAAAATCATTCAAGGAGCTTGTACCTGAAATGAATAATGGAACTAGACAAAACAAAATGAAATCCAACACCCATGTCATAAATATCCACACAAAAGAAAATGACATTCCGCAAAGCATACACAAAAGATGGAATGAAAATGTATCTGTACCCAAAAGATATATCCAAAAATAATGTTTAAAGAGGTTGGATCAAAAGTTGAGAATTTAACCATATCTGTCAAACTGCTCACTGTGGGTAAACAGTGGTTGCATCTGCCGCCTCGGAGCTGTGGACAATGGGAGCAGTAACGGAAACAGCAACGACAGGAACGATCGCAGTGGTGGTAGGCAACGTAGCAACAACAGGAATGTGGGGAGCCGGAGCAAAGGGTGCAGCAACAACGGACGTCGGCAAGTGGGCTTGCAATGGTGGGAAGCAACGGACTTGAGGTGGGCAAAGACCGCTCGGGAATCGTGGAAGTTGGGCTGTCAAGAGAGTATCCTGACGCCCATAGAGTTGTCTTTCCACCCGGTTCCAGTCTCTAGTATATGCCCAATATCGTGCACTCTTCTTTTCCAACTCGGAAACTCAGTCCTTAATACCTCCAACCTTTGACAATATCGCTTCCAATTTCTGATTTGTTTCCTCCCATTGTAGTGCCAAAACGGACAGCCAAGTCACCGACCCATACCCCGAGCCTAAAGGGTTGCTTGGTGGTGGCTCGGAGGGGCTGGCCATATCATCTCCGCATCGTGGGATCTCGGCAGTTGGTTCGGCCATGGGGACAGCGGCTGGCTCAGATACATGTACGACAGGCGGCTCGCTAACGGCAACATTCGGCGACTCAGAAACGGTAGCAACCTGTGGTTCGGGAAGGACAACCGGTGATGCATTTGGTTCAACGGTGGATGGCGCCACGGGCTCTCCCGAATTTCTCTGAACCGGGACAGAAGGCTCGAATTGTACATAGGGCCGAGATGCCCTATGCCGGCGGTCAATGGTATTTTGTCCCAACAAAGGAGAACCCTCAACAATAGAGTCCTCATCAACAGTCGGGACCCAAGCCTTGGCCAAAAGTTTGGTGATTAGGGCCGAAAATACCAGGCGGGAGTTTGTCCTTTGCGCGGCGGTCAAGATAGAGGCTTGTATGATCGGCCCAAGGTCGATGGGTAATTCGCGCATTATGCAATAAAGAAGGATGCACCTGTCCCTTGAGATAGTACTATCGTGCACAGTTGGGATTAAATTGTGTCGGATAAATTGAAACCAAAGGCTTGCTTCCGTGTTTAAATGGGCGGCGAAAATCATTTGTCGCCGGTTGTCCCTTGACCATCCCCGATCGGGGAGAGTAAGGATGGAAGTGATCTCATCATCGGGAACTGCATGTGTACCATTCATAATTTGGGCAAAGGAGAACTCCGGCGGTGGGGTGAGTCCAAGCGCCGCATTTAGCTTCGGCCCCGACCAGTCCACTTTCTTACCCCGAATTCATACCGAAATGCTCGAGGTGGTGCCGACAGCCATGTAAAATTCAGTAACCAAAAAAAAATTGGCTATCACAGGGGCAACCACCAACCTGTCCCATCCTAAAGCGACCAAATGGTGCTGTATTGCCATAAAAGCATTGACCAACTGGGGGTCAAAGGCACGCTCTAAAAGAATTTTATTATTTTTGATCCGATTGTACCTTTCTTGATATGGCACCACCTTTTCTTTCTTTGGCTTTGGTGCTGGCTGTCGCCTTGTCCGTGCTGGCTGTCGCCTTGTCCGTGCTGTTGCCTTCCTTTTTTTCGAAGGTTTGGGCATGGCGACCTCAAAAACTTCATCATCTGGAATGCCCTCTTCAAAATCCTCCTGCTCCTCGTCTTCCTCGGCCACATCATCATCATTGGCCAAGTCCTGTGCCATCTTATCTTAATAATCGCTATCCTCAGATACAGGCTTGGGTAATGGTTGAGGAATGGCAGACTTGGAACTGGAACTCACAATACTTCCCGAGGATGCATCTGTGCTCACAGTCTGCCCACTGGGGGCAGTGACTGGGAGTTCCTCAATAGGAAGTGTAGTCACTGTTTGAGTCGCAGGGGGTTGTGGTGGTAAGTCGTCAATAGACTCGGGAACAGAAAAAGGAAATAAATCTTCAGGATTATTAGAGGTAGTGGCTTCAAAATCGAAAAGGAACTCCTCCCCCAATGTATTTAGGTCGAAATCGTGGATGGTGGGTGGGCCGAGTGGTATGGAGGGAAGGGCAATAGGGGGCGGTTGAGTGGGTGGTTGGTTAATCGGTGGTGGGAGGGGGTTAGATAGAGGGTGGATTGGTTAGGGCTAGGAAAAGGGGTCGTGTTGTTGGTGTGGGCGAAGGAAGGGTCACGGCGGTTGGCGGTCGCCCAGAAGACGAACCGGCACCGGTGGTTGGGTTGGTATGTATGATGGTGGAAGGGGTGAAAATGGTGGAAAATAAGGGAGGAGTTGGAGTGATATATACCGGAGTAACGACGACGTGATACTCGTCGTAGTCGACTCGTACGGTGGAGGTTTGACCGGTGATGGTGGTGGATGGTTCCCGCGCTGGTGGAGCGAACGCAATGGGATCCGGCGCGAGAGGTGTTAGGGGATGCATCGATGGAGCGGGAGTGGTTGAGTGTGTGTCGCCGGTCAGCGTCTGACGAGACGAGCGACGAGCAGGTGGTCGTAATGGTGGCCGGCCGGTGGGGTTGTTTCGCGTCCTTGCCATGAAAAAGGAGAAGAAGGTGAATAGTAAAAAAAATAAAAGTGAAGTCTTTTCCCCCCTTTTTCATAGGTAACCGATGGGGTTTAAACATAGGAAACCACCCACATCTGCATGCAATGTCCTTGAAAGTACAAGTGATGTGAAAAAAATGATGTCATGGTACTAGTCAAATCCTTACACAAGCCACCATTTTCAGAAAAACCATCATTACCATTTTTCAAAAATAACCTCATTTCTTTTCTTATTTTCYTTTTTCTTTTCCCTGGAAAAATCCACAAAAACCCGCCAATATTTTAAAAATACATAACCAAAACCCTCTACAGAATGTGAGCACGAGGAGCCCACTGTGAGCATACCTGCTGGAAATAAACAAGAAGTACGATAAAAAAAATATTTACACTATTTACAACAGAAGATTCGACAATCTTTCAGAAAATTTTTTGGCTTGGATTTTGCATTCCTTTCGGGAAGAAATGCTTGACCCGATGCCCATTTACTTTAAAAACCGTATTGTCTTGTGGGTTCAAAAGATCGATAGTTCCAAATTTTCCCACTTCAACAATAGTGAAAGGTCCCGACCATCTAGATTTGAGTTTTCCAGGGAAAAGCCTCAACCTAGAATTAAAAAGGAGCACTTTTTGACCTTTCTCAAAAATTCTTTGATTGATCCTACGATCATGCCACTTTTTCGTTTTTTCTTTGTAAATTTTGGCATTCTCGTAGGCTTGGTACCTCCATTCTTCCAACTCATTGAGTTGGAGCTTTCTTTTCTCTCCCGCTAGAGTTGCATTTAAATTTAATTCCTTTATAGCCCAAAATGCTTTGTATTCCAACTCTAACGGAAGGTGACAAGATTTTCCAAAAACAAGTTGGTACGGAGACATGCCTAATGGAGTCTTGAAAGCGGTATGGTAAGCCCAAAGTGCATCATCCAATTTAAGYGACCAATCTTTACGATTTGGCTTAACCACCTTTTCTAAAATATTTTTTATCTCACGATTCGAAAGTTCCGCAAGACCATTGGTTTGCGGGTGGTAAGTCGTGGCTACTTTATGTCAGATGTTGTACTTCTCAAGAGTGGTGCTTAACACTTTGTTTATAAAATGAGTCCCTTCATCGCTTATCWATGCTCGGGGTGTTCCAAAACGAACAAAAATGTTTTTATGCAAAAATTCCACTACCGTTTTGGCATCATTTCTTGGGCAAGCCTTTGCTTCTATCCATTTGGAGACATAGTCTACCRCAACCAAAATGTATTGATTATGAAAAGACATGGAAAATGGTCCCATAAAGTCAATGCCCCAAACATCGAAAAGTTCGACTTCCAAAATATTGTTCAAGGGCATCTCATTTCTTTGGGACAAATTCCCCATGCGTTGGCATTGATCACAACTCTTCAGAAATTCAAAAGCATCCTTAAATATGGTGGGCC
>NC_037542.1:3026544-3031567 GCF_001531365.2 Cynara cardunculus var. scolymus | reverse complement strand
TAGAGGTTTGGGCTGTGAGACATGTTACAGGTCAGTAAGTAGGGTAGAGATTGACAATCAAGGGGGTGAGGAAGAGGGGTAGGTTGAGAAGAACGTGAAATGACAAGTTAAGGGTAACCATGGAGGCCTTAGACATCATCGAGGACATGGCCTCTAAGAAAAACTTTCGAAAACTTTGAAATAGGGTAGCAGACTTGCTGTAGGAACTACTTGGATAGTAGGAGGTGAATTTGGAAAAGTTAGAGAGTGGGACGAGGGATATATTAGTTTTTCATAACTATCATATCCATTGTTGTTTCTACATGTAGAAGTTGCCTATTTTACACTAGGCTTAGTTTTTCTTCATGTAATGGTAGTTCACAGTGTTGCAATTTTTGTTTCCTTGATTGCTTTGATCTATTCTCTTTACTTTTGCCCCTAATGCCTTGCTTTGCATTATTTGTTTTAAATGTATTCATTGCTTGTTTGCTCACACTAGTACTTTGATTTCACACACTCTTACACTTGTATATTGCTCTCCTATCTTTTAGTTTTTTTTATTTCACAAATCGATGGTCTTTAAAGAACCAACCTCTCTACCCCTTGGGGTGAAATAAAAGGTTTGTATACATCTTACCTAGATACACTACTTAAAGGGGATTTAATACCTCAGTTTGGTTTATTGTGTTTGAGTATGTGTGTATATATAGGGAATCATTCAAGAGAGAACTCGGTTGCTTGTGAACAGTGTGAGATCTAATCTCAACCACAAATTAATAGATAAATTAAGAAATTAATAATTTTGGTAATTTTGACTTAAATTAATTAAAGTGCATTTTACGTTTTTTTTTTAAATCTTATTTTTCCTCTCTCAGATCTCTGACCTATGGTGAACCTTATTCCAGCAAACAACAAGTAAACATAAGATACATAATGTGATACCTAAAAACACTCACACTATTAAAAAAAGATATATATAAACGATCCTTAGTGTGATTCCTAATGTGTTACCATTGTGTTACACTCAAACCCTAAAATCAAAATCAAACCCACAATCCAAATTTAGTCGATGACCCTAAATCTTATCCAAACCAAAATCAAAATAAATATAAAATCCATCTAAGATGAACATTGTTACAACTTTCCCCACCCCCAACCACGATATCTAAAAACCTTACATTCGAAGCACCAGGAGTGGAGGGATACAAAAAAAAAAGCAGTAACTAAAAAATTAAATCCAAAAATTGGTTGCTAAAAAACTACTCCGGCAGTGGTAAATCTGTGGTTTTCGGGTTGCGTCGAGGATGGATCTTTGGTTGGACTGCAACAGCTTTGAATCCAACAGTTGCTTTAGTCTTTGTTTGTATAAAGATTTTATCAACAGCATGTCGATAAAATGATTTGAACTACTTATTGGGGATTTTATCCCTTATTTTAGTCAATGCTGAATCGATGACCTATGTATTATGTATAAAGCAAGAAAAACTTCTTGGATTAAAAAAGTAAAGAACTTTCCTGACAATTAGATACTTGTTTGCTCAAAAGAGTTCTATAAATATTTTGGTCTTGGAATAGTGATTCCTTTTGATATTTTGATTTCATTTTGGAATATGATAAGATAGTAGAGAATAGGCTCATGAATATTCGTCTAGATTGGTCATTAGATCCGAATATTAACTATTCGGAGTTGTTGGTGAAAGTAGGTTGCAACGGTGGTTGATCGGTTGGAGCAGATGGTTGTGGTGGCAGTAGCAAGTGGATGTTGGTGGCAGTAGCAAGAGGTGAATGGTGGTGGCGGTAGCAAGATGTGGATATTGGTGTTGGATACAGAAAGTGAATGGTTTGGATTCGAAAGCATGGAGAAAACTGAAGTCAATGGTTTGGATTCTAGAGCATGGAGGAAACTAAGTCATAATTTGTGCTTCGTCTGTTGATGGTTGAAGATACTTGAGGTTACATATAATTCAATTAAGATATTATATGAAAGTATGATTTCTTCTATCATCTTTTGAGGATTGAAGGATTTTTGATTGGGCGGAAAAAGAAGGATTTTTTTGTCTACCTTACTTTCTTCATTTTTTCTTATATAAATTACTCAATCAAAATGCAATTATCTCAACGAACAAAATGTCTGTTATGCTTAATATCTTTATTTTGATCTGTTTTAATTCTACCATTTATCCGAGTAGTCTTTTCTTCGCCAAATTGCCCAAAGCCTATGCTTTTTTGAATCCAATCGCAGATGTTATGCCAGTAATACCCCTGTTCTTTTTTTCTTTTAGCCTTTGTTCGGAAAGATGTTGTAAGTTTTCGATAAGATGTTTAATATTATCCTAGAAAATTCATGATTTATTCGAGAAAAATTATAACAATTGATAAGATCAAATAAGTCTGACAGTATGAACCTTCGATTCAAACATTGAAATTCTTGGATAGCTGCGAGAAATCCKGYTCGYCCCATTTCCCGATTCTAACMCKTTTTCCRGCGAAAKACCTTATTAGKTTAGGGTCCCTTACAATATCTAATTGTGGGTATGAAAGTGATTTGCGGTAATCAAAGACTCTTATTACAAATTTCAACTTCATTTGAATTTCTGAACATTCTTTTCTATTTCTAGAATTTATTTCTTGGTGTCAAAATAGGWTATGTGATATAAAAATGGAGGATCTATTTATTACGGATCATTCAAAAGATTCAAATTCAAAATTTGAATTTAATCTATTCTTGGTCAATATATTCTTGTTGTAACTTGCCTACTTTAGCCCCGTAATCTTCTCCTTTCCATTTGTTGTAAATGGCTACAAATAGCCCTCTGATGTATGTATTTTCAATTATCAAAGATCAACAATAGCACACCATTATATGGCATCAGAGTCTAAATCTCTCAAACGAGTTCAGATTCTCAATCCCATCATCGTCCTCTCCATGCATGGCTAACCCTAATTCAGCCATTATCCAACTCACAGTCCCTACTCATTTTCCTATTAAACTTATAGCCTCAAACTTTACTGTATGGAGAAAGCAAGTTCAATCAACCTTGATTGGACTTGATCTTCATAAATATCTTGATGGCACCCATCAACCACCATCAAAGGTCATAACCGATAAAGAGAAAACAACTCCTAATCCCGACTATCTTCTATGGTTCAGACAAGACCGGATAATAATCAGTGCACTATTAGGGAGTTGCTCCGACTCCATCCATCCGATTATCTCTTCTGCTGACACAACCCAAGAAACATAGGAAAGACTCAACTCGAGTTACGTGAGTGCCTCACGGTCCCGTATTATCTCCCTCAAATCTAAGTTGGCCAAAAATACACAAGGTAATCGATCCATCATAGACTATCTACATGATATAAGATCAATTGCAGACGATTTGGCCCTTGCCCAAAACCCGGTGGCTGAAGAAGATCTGCTTGTTCACATTCTCTCACAACTCGGTGACGCATACACCACAATTGTTGCTTCACTCAAAGTCCGTGAGACTCTGATCTCATATCCGGAGTTATTTGATAAACTCCTCAGTGACACCAGAACCAGTGCTGACCACCGTCAATTACACCAATCGACAGCTAAATTGATTTCTGTCTCACACTCCAACTATTTCAACTACGGTCCCACGCACCAACAGGTACTCACCCAACAATCAGCAACACAACTCTCGTTCTCAATGGTCTTCTTCACAGCAAGGCAGAACACGTTTTAATCGGAATGCATATTTTTGCCATTAATGCAATATTTTTGGTCGCCACACAAAGGTACAAGTCCTACTGCAAATGTTACTACATCTGGCTCCATAAATCCTAGACCAACTTGGCTCTTTGACAGTGGTGCCTCTAACCACGTCACCTCCAATCATGCAACGCTTCACAATCTCTCTGAATATGGAGGCCCTGATGAGATCGTTCTTGGTGATGGTAAGAGCCATAAAATCTCTAATACTGGCTGTTGATCCTCTCTCTCAGTGATTTGATGATAATCCCTTTTATCTATCGATGTAATTTTKTTTCTGTATTTTCAGTTCCAGCGATCATACACTGAGTATGTTCAGTGATCGCTGAGAAGCTTGTTTTGTAAATCTCAGAGACAAACAATACTTCAAGAAGACAACACTCACACCAAATAACCTTCAGCGAATGTCGAAGACTGAAACTGAAGATTAGAGACTGGCGAGTACGTGATTTGGAGCGGTATTTAGTGATTACGAGCCTATCTACAAATGTGTGAAGACTGCTCTAGCTTCAGTGAATGATGATGAGACCTCCAGGTTATTCCAGCAATCAGCGATCAAAGGAAGCTTGCTTAGCACGATTGTTGTTGTCTTGTCCTTTTGCACACAAAGGACAAACCTATACGCTTATTAAAGTTAGTACGGTACGGAGCTGATTAGTCGACTCTTTGTCCACCAACTTTAGGCAAGGATGTCTGCTCAAGAATAGTGCTTTTGTACTATTCGCTGTAGCAAAGGACAAGCCTTCCTCTTAAGGCTTGATACGCACTCTAAACCCTACCTTACTGCATTAAATGAATATTAAATGCACTGGGTATAAATATAAGTGTTTCTTCTTCATACAGAGTGCGTGCATCACTCTCTTACCTTATTCTTACTTCAAATTTCTTCTAGCTTAAGTAAAAGATATTTCTTTTAGCATTCTCTTTTCTTGTATTTGCTAAACCTCTGTGTGTGACCAAAGGTTGTTTAGATAGGTTTCCTATACCTTATCTTTCCGCAAACAATCTTGTAAAATCTGTATTGATCTTTTCTATCAATATATATTTTAAATTTGAAAACTTTGTGTTTGTATTCACCCCCTTCTACAAACTGTTTCTTATCTTGTAAACCTTTTTGGGACCAACAAGTTGTATCAGAGCAGTGTTTTCTCTCTTTACTTGTGTATTGTTATTTTGTTGTATTAATTTATCTCTTCTTTGATAACTTACTGCTTTCAAATGGCTTTACAAATTACAAACACACACACAAATGACAATGGCTCTCTTGCCAAACCTCCCCGGTTTGTCCGTGACAACTTTAGTCTCTGG
>NC_037542.1:3024319-3025024 GCF_001531365.2 Cynara cardunculus var. scolymus | reverse complement strand
AAGCATCCACATCCTCAGAGCCATCGTCTTCTACTCAGGTATGTTTCCTGAATGAACCCTTTTCATCTAGTCTTTCTGCACTAGATACTCTGACGGTTGACCTTTACAATGCCCTCAAAGGCAAATCAAAAGCTGAAATGCTTAATGTTGATCTTCATGAACAATTGAAGATTTGCCATTCTAAGATCAAAGAACTGACCTCTGTTGAGGAAAATCTTAAAGATCAGGTTATTGTAAACCAAACCATCACTGTTGAACGTGAAAAGGCTATCGCTGAGCGTGAGCGAGCCATCGCTGAACTCAAGGCCGAGAAAGCTACCATCGAAGGGTGGTGTAAAGCTTCTTTTAAAGCCTCTGAGATCTTTAGCGCTCAGATTCCCGCCAAGACAAAGACTGGTCTAGGATTTTCCTATGATCAGGAAGATAGTGTTGTAGAAAGGTCCATGCTCAAGTTTGGTACTTTTGTCTCTTCTATTCCCAACACTTCTTCCTCTCAGTCCTCTTTATCTGAGAGTCATCTTGAAGGAACTCCTTTGAGTTCTGGATGCAAAGACAAAGGTAAATCCATTGTCACAGCATCTTGTCCTAAGAAGTCAAACAATTCTAATAGATCTAGGTCTGTTCCTTCAGCTTGTAAAACTTCTTCCTTAGGGACTAGGAAATCTGAATCTCTTCAGAAATCTAAGTGACAGCTCAAGGTGAACT
>NC_037542.1:3019427-3020584 GCF_001531365.2 Cynara cardunculus var. scolymus | reverse complement strand
CAACTTTGTTTTAAATGAAGTCCCTCAGTACTTTTTAAAACTGAATGACTCTTCACATTCTTAAAATCCCTTTTTATTTTTAAAAGAAAATAGTTAATGCGTCGTTTTTATGACGACATTCTCTGTTTCCTATGTCCGACGCTTTGAGACGCACAAAATGAATCGTCATTATGACACCTCATTATACGCCATCAACTTATGGATGAGAACGCGACACATTATTCATTATGACCACTTTTCGAACCGTCGCCTCTCTCTCATATTTTTCTCTCTCCTCTTACCTATAAATATGAGATTTCCTCTTCACTTTTCTCTTTACGCTTTAAAAATTTTAGCCGAACTCCTGCTAATTTCTCTCCAAAGCAAGAACCTTCTTCAAAAACCCTCTTTTCGACCTTTCTTCTTAACTCACAAAGGTCAGAATCTTATCTTTCTTTTTCTTCATTACAAGAAATCTGTTTAAACTTGTTAAAAACCTTGTTCTCTTAATACTTTAAACTAAAGATTATTAATCACTTCTTCCGTGATTAATCAATCTGTTTCTTGATATACTTTCTACTTGAAAAACCCTTTTTTCTGGTTTTTTCAAAAGAAGTTTCTCCTTGTTTAAAAACTTTTTCTATACTCTTGGCATTGTTTGTCTAACCATTTATCTTCCTGTTTAGGTTTGTATTAATATTGTACAGATGACTGCCAAGAACGTCTCTTTCACTCTTGACGAGATCTCCATCAAGGCAAATAACCATATTGCCTTATTGGAAATACCACCCACCTGCGCCTTCTACCAACCGACGGCTAACTTCCTCAAACAGTTGTCGCTCGGCTTCGCACTCAACCATGAGCCTCTCCTGGTTAAGGAGATACTCCAGCAGTTCTGGTTCACTGCTAAAGTCATCGAGGTCCAAGACAAAGTTGGACGACAAATGGAGCAGATTCACTTCACCTTCAACCACATGGAAGTGAACTTTGGAGTTTCTACAATCCGCTCAGCTCTTCGTCTTCCAAAGGACCCCTTCGACAGCGAACCCTCCTCTACCGATATCATATCCCTTCTCGATGCCATTGGATACCAGTGGCCACTGAAGAAGGACTCAGGCGCTCCCTTCAAGTCACTCTCGAAGATTGAGAAGAATAGAATGTCAGCCGTCTGGCAATAT
>NC_037542.1:3016347-3018049 GCF_001531365.2 Cynara cardunculus var. scolymus | reverse complement strand
CCATCCTTTTCTGCCGATGATCGCGCTCAGCTCTTTCAAACGCGTGAGGCAACGACAACTCTAGCCAATGCTTTGCAAAGGCTGGAGGATTCCATGGTTCTCCAGCGTCAGCGCTTGGACGAACTCTCTGGCTAATTCTCTCAAGTGTTAGCCAGAGAGGGGGAGATGAGGTCCAACGCTGGTGGATCATCTGATGCTGCTCCTACAGCTTCTCAGGCCGTTGGTCCAGTATCAGCTTTAGTTGCAGTAGAAGCCGAGGCTGTTGAAGCTGAAGCGGTTACTGCTCCGATAATCCCTACCACCGAAGCTGCCCAAGCTGAGGTTGTAGAAGCCATCCCTAGGGATGATGTTCATACCATCACTGCTGCTGGTGATGATGATGATGTTGATGTGGATGAAGAAGATGATGATGAAGATGATGATGAACCTGTCATTCCAGACACCAGAGATGATCTAAATGGTGACGACGATGATGATGATGAAGATGACTTTACCATCAAGTTCCAGAAGCCATCAACCGTTACCAAAGGTGTTGCCCTCAGGGAAGCTCAATCCCAGGGGGAGCAAAGACAAGGCGAATCGACTCCATCAGGGCACCAGGACCCCAAGTCGAAAGGCAAGGYGGTCGCTGAAGAAGGTAACTTGAAGGTACTTTTCGCAAGCCCTCAACAAACCTTATTTGAAGACTCTACCTCTCAGGTAGTGATTACTTCAGAATACCAACTTCACATCCCTTCAACAACCTGCGGTCGACTGGAGTCGGTATCTGATCAACCCAGCTCTTATACTCCAACAGACCAGCAGATGTCTCAACTTAAGGAGTCGCTCGACCAGACTAGAGTAAAAATTCCTCTTCGTACCTCTAGTGGTGATGAGTTTGACTTCCTTTTTGAAGTTGAAAGACTCAAGGCATTAAGGGCTGAAGAAGAGCTAGATCTTCAAAGGAAGCAGACTGAAGACAGCTTAAAGCTGGCCAAGTCTCTAGCTGCTAAAGTCCTTCCCAAGAAAAAATCCAAGAAAACGGTGAGTGCTATCCAAGCCCAAGCTAAACTTCTTTCTATGGCAGAAGATGATCGCAAGAAGAAGCTGAAGCTTATGGACAAGGATAAGCAATGGAGCAAAGCAAAGCTGAAAAAGAGACTCAGTCCCCGCCCAATCATCAGCGTCARYATCAGCGGACGATCCAAAGACGGTGGAACTCTTGTCTCAATGCTCATCACCAGGGACAATCTTGATGCCGTTACCGAGTATCCTTCCTACCTAGGGCGCTATGGATACAGCGAATTGATGGAGATCAGACAAGCCATTCAGCAATCCAAGTCGAGACACAAGACAMTTATCGAGGACACCATCAACGAGCTCATCAAAAGGATGTCCAGGTATGTCAAGGTCCCTGACTGGCCAACTCTGAAGAAAGGTGGGAAGAAGAAAATAAAGCTCTCTGATCCTAATGAAGGACCATYCCTAAGGAACGAACATGAAACAAAGTTCTCTTTAGATAAAGTCCTGAAGGGTCATCTGAGTGTTGACATTTCTATGTTGAATCTTGACTTGCCAGATAAGGGTCCCTATACACCCAACTCTGTACATTTTAAACCCGAGTTAGGAGTTATATTCCTTGACTATGAAGGTGAAGTTAGATTTCAGAGAATGTCAGAGCTACGTCTATGTCCAATGGATCACTTGATGTATCTTTTGCTCT
>NC_037542.1:2991097-3015288 GCF_001531365.2 Cynara cardunculus var. scolymus | reverse complement strand
CTGTAGCAAAGGACAAGCCTTCCTCTTAAGGCTTGACACGCACTCTAAACCCTACCTTACTGCATTAAATGAACATTTAATGCACTGGGTATAAATAGAAGTGTTTCTTCTTCATACAGAGTGTGCGCATCACTCTCTTACCTTATTCTTACTTCAAGTTTCTTCTAGCTTAAGTAAAAGATATTTCTTTTAGCATTCTCTTTTCTTGTATTTGCTAAACCTATGTGTGTGACCAAAAGTTGTTTAGATAGGTTTCCTATACATTATCTTTCCGCAAACAATCTTGTAAAATCTGTATTGATCTTCTCTATCAATATATATTTTAAATTTGAAAACTTTGTGTTTGTATTCACCCCCCCCTTTTACAAACTGTTTCTTATCTTGTAGACCCTTTTGGGACCAACACTGGCCAAAAACAAATTCACACTACATACAAAACTTAACTTGCCTAATGTTCTATGTGTACCTAATCTCAAAAGGAAACTTATATCAGTTGCTAATTATGCAAGGCTAATCAAGTTTCTTGTGAATTTTTCCCAACTCACATTTTTGTGAAGGAACTTTGCACGGGGGCACGTCTCTTGCGGGGGGAGAACACTGATGACGTTTACCATGCTACATTGTTGTTCACTCCTCAAATCAACCATACCATCAACACTTCGTTTCTAGATTGGCACCACAAACTTGGACACCCATCAATAAAAACCTTTGTGTCTATCATTAAACATTTAGGTCTTACCTCAAAATCTATGTTTGATTTTCCTGATCATTGTGCGTCTTGTTCAATTAATAAAAGTCACAAACTTCTATTTGGTAAAAATTCACTTGTTGTGAACAAACCACTACAACTTGTGTACTCAGATGTGTGGGGACCTGTTCAAACTTCCATTGACCAGTTCAAATATTATGTCATATTTGTGGATTTTTACTCGAAGTTTGTTTGGCTATACCCAATAAAACGTAAATCGGATGTTGCCACATTATTTCCACAGTTTAAATCACTTATGGAAAAATATTGTGACACCCCACTTGTATCTCTATTCACAGACAATGTTGGCAAATACCAAGGCCTAACCTCTTTTCTACAAATAAATGGCATTTCCCACTATACCACCCCTCCCCACACACCAAAACAAAATGGAACTGCTGAATGACGCCACCACCATATTATTGAAACCGGGCTAGCCTTCCTTCACTATGTCGGTCTGCCTCTTAATTTTTGGACACACGTTTTTCAAACTGTCGTTTACATAATAAGTAGACTACCCGCTCCGGCCCTTGATCATCATAGTCCATTTGAACTCTTGTTCAACCTACCACCCAATTACTCCAAATTAAAGTTCTTTGGATGCCTATGCTACCCTTGACTTAGGCCCTACACACAATCCAAACTTCAACCCCGATCCTCACCATGCATCTTTCTCGGATACTCCCCATCAAAATCAGCTTATAAATGCCTTGATCCCAAAAATAATCGACTACATCACTCCCGACATGTCGATTTTTTCAATCACATCTTCCCCTACAAAAGCACCCTACATAAATCTCCTCCTCTACCTATGGCTGACAATTTTCTTGCAACATCTATGCCACCTCAAACACATATGCATGTACCTCCCACTGCCCTTCCAAATTCACCTATTATTACCCCACCACCTTTGCCTACTTCACATGCAGCTCCACATGCACCATGTAATCCACCCTCTTCTGCCATCTCAATGCTAGACCTCAATGAAACCTTATCACCCAACCAATCATTACCTGCCCTCTTCTCCCCAACTTCCTCCTTAGCTACTACTCCCAACCAACAGATTCCCCAATCTGTCATCTTCACCTCGTCCTCACCCACTCCTGACCAACATGCCCACCCCTCTCATCCCTCATCTCCGCTTCCACCAAGACAATGGAAACCGAAATCCAAATACTTTAACTCCACATTTATTAATACATCCACCCTACACCCGATTCCTACCACTCTTGAACCCGCCACTACACTCAAGCCATGAAAATTCTAGATTGGCGTAAAGCAATGGACTCGGAGTTCAATGCCTTACTCCATAATGGCACTTGGGAGCTTGTTCCATGCTCCTCTTATACTCCCATCAGTTGTAAATGGGTGTTACAGGTCAAATGCAAACGTAGACAGTTTTGTTGCCAAATACAAGGCTCGGTTAGTGGCAAAAGGTTTCCAACAACAATACGACAAAGACTAATTTGATGCCTTCAATCCAGTCAGTAAACCCATCACTATTCAAACTATTCTCTCCATTGCCCTCTCAAAGAATTGGTCACTTCGTCAACCTGATGTGAACAATGCGTTTATTCATGGCACTTTGAATGAATAAGTGTTTATGCTCCAACCTCCCGGTTACATCCACCCCTAATTTCCTAACCACATCTGCAAACTCAAAAATCTCTCAATAGCCTTAAACAAGCACCTCGTGCTTGGTACACTGAGCTTTCCACCTTTCTGACCTCCTTTGGGTTTCATAAATCTATGGCAGATGCGTCTCTCTTCATCTATAATCACGATGATGTCACATGCTACTTCATGGTTTATGTTGATGATATCATCCTCACCGGTAATAATCCTACCTTCTTGAACTAGTTTGTCCACACTCTTGCCCAACAATTCTCTATCAAAGACCTTGGTCCATTACATTACTTCCTTGGCATAGAGGTTATTTCCATCATTTTCGGCCTTTTCTTCTCTCAACATCGTCACATTCAAGATATTCTCACCCACTTTCACATGGACAGTGCAAAAGAAGTTGCCACTCCACTATTCTCATCAGTTCTTCTCACCTAATGGATGGCTCTCCCTCGTTTGACCCGACTCCATATCTCAAACTAGTGGGATCCCTCTAATATTTTGCATTTACAAGACACGATGTCTCATTTGCAGTTAATAAGTTATCATAGTATATGCATGCTCCTTCTCAAACACATTGGCAAGCATTAAAAAGAGTTCTCTGCTACTTAAAAGGCACCATGGTCTCTTCCTGAAACGGGCAACTACACTTGATCTCAAAGTTTTCTCAGATTCCGAATGAGGCATCGTTTCTATTGCGGTCGGTCCACTACAGCGTAGTTATTATATCTTGGGGAGAACATTATCTCATGGCGATCTGCCAAACAAAAGTCGGTATCCCGATCCTCTACGGAGGTAGAATACAAAGCTCTCGCCAATGCGTCCGCTGAAGTCTCTTGGGTACAATATCTTCTCCATGAACTTGGTATTACCACGGATGATTCCCCAACTCTCTATTGCGACAATACAGGAGCCACATATTTGTGTTCCACTCCGATTTACCACTCTAGGATGAAACATATCGCCTTGGACTACCACTTTGTACGAGAAAAAGTCACCAATGGCTCTCTTCGAGTGCTCCATATCAACTCTACGGATCAACTTGCTGATGCTCTCACCAAACCGCTACCCCGCTCTACATTTCTTCATCTACGGTCCAAGATTAGAGTCTCCAACGGCTCCTCCATCTTGCAGGGGCGTATTGCGGATCATTCAAAGATTCAAATTCATAATTTGATTTTAATCTATTCTTGGTCAATATGTTCTTGTTGTAACTTGCCTAGTTTAGCCCTATAATCTTCTCATTTCCATTGGTTGTAAATGGCTACAAATAGCCCTCTGATGTATGTAATTTCAACTGTCAAAGATCAACAATAGCACACCAGTATATTATTATCTTTTCTTGTTTTTCTTTTTCAAAACATGATCTTGGAGGTTGTGTAATGCTTACTCTCAAACTTTTCGTTTACATAGTAGTAATATTCTTTGTTTCTCTCTTCATCTTTGGATTCCTAGAAAGCGTTGGGCAGAGGGGCGTGGGGAGGAGGGGCTGGTTCGATCACCATAGATGGTGAGTGGCGGTGGGGTGAGGGCTGGTACGACACAGGGCTAGCAACCGCAGTGAGGGGAAGATAAGAGAGAGAGACGTGAGCTTCAAAATAGGATAACTAGGGTAACTTGGAATAAATTAACATTAGGTAACCGTATGATTGGAATGAGCCAATTAAGGATTTGATTTGTTATAAAAAAAATCCTAATTGCCAAAGTATCAAATTATCCTTTTACTTTATTTAAAAACACATTAATTATATTAAACGACGAGTTCACATTAGATCTCACGGTTATATATATATATATATATATAATGCTCTTATTATTAAAGACAAAATACATGTGAATTAGAAATCTATAATATTAATTTATTTGTTATTATAACAAATAAACTATGTATAACCTATAGAACCAAAATTCGCATTTGTGTGGCTGAATGCTAATCCTTTCATATTGTTGTTAAACGTCAAACTTGCATTTAAAAAAATACGACAAATAACAAAATAAAGATGAGATTTTTTTGGGATATTATATAAAATTAATATGGATATAAACGTATATGTGTGTTGTTGATTGTGATGGTTAAAAAAGAGCATCTTAGGCGCACGCTTGTGTTGTTATATATAATTAAAAACACTAATCTTTGACATAATGTTCCCTATAATGACTCTTGATGGTACCCACTTTTATTCGACTCTAGATAACCATGTTGGTTTCAAACTATGCAACTTGTTCCATGTGTGTTATTAGTGTTCCCAATGCAATATCATGACCACTTCTAAACCATTTGTCTTCAACTAATACCGTGTTCAACAAATCTCTTTCATATTCGTCACACGCCTCTTTGGTAAAAACCCAAGATTTGCCTTACCAAGGAAAAGGGGAAGTAGATGTTCTTGATTCTTTAGATATTTTTATTCTTTTTCTTTCGATCTTCTTTATTTTATTTCCGAATTAAAAAACAAAACGTAAATGAGACGAAACCACAATGGTGGTGCCCAATTGATTTAAGCTTGCGCTCTAAAGGTTAAAAGTGTCTCGAGGTCTAGGTTCGAAATCAAGAAGGAATAAAAACCCCTTGTGGCCATAAAGGTTCAAATGCGATGACTTTGGTCTACCCATGAAGTGGATGGTCACTCTAGGATTGGTCGGCTCGTATAACGGGTTGGATATCGAGGTTAATAAAAAAACGTAAATTAGAAGATGGGATAAGAGAAAAACCTGCAAAGAACTCATCCTATGACGATTTTTTATTAGTTAAACAAACTTTCTAACAATAGACAATTTCTTTTCATGTAGAGAAATTTGGAAAACAATGCTTAATATATGTAAGAAGAACTCATTGAGTTTGACATAAACAAATTCCGATACCTTGTCTCACATCCATCTAGCAAAACTGTGATAGGCACCAAATAGGTTGATCGAAATAAACTGGATGAACAAGGAATTGTAATCCGTAACAAGGCTCGTCTTGTTACTCAGAGTAAAAGGCAAGAAGAAGGCATCGACTACGATTAGACCTTCGCACCAGTAGCTAGACTTGAAACTATTCGACTCTTCTTAGCCTATGCTGTCCATAAGGACTTTAAAGTCTACCACATGGGTATAAAGAGCGGTTTTCTTAACGGAAGATTTTAGGAGGAAGTTTATGTTGAACAACCTCCAAGGTTTCTTGACCCAAAGTATCCAAATCATGTCTATGGATTGGATAAAACTCTCTATGCATTAAAATAGGCCCCTCATGCCTGGTATGACACCCTTTCTTCATTTCTCATCTTTAAGAAATTTGTCAGTGGAAAAATTAACCAGACCCTATTTCTTAGGAAAGTCAAGGGACATATCATTCTTATCCAAATTTATGTCGATGATATTATATTTGGTTTCACTAATCCTACTTTGTGTTTTCGCTTCTTTGAACGCATGAAGAAAGAATATCAGATGAGCATGATGGGAGAACTGACCTACTTTCTAGGTCTTCAGATTAAGCAATCTGATAAAGGCATTTTTATCAATCAGAGTAAGTGTGTAAGGGATATGTTGAATAAATTCTACTTAACCAACAGTTCATCTATGAAGACTCCAATGGCTCATCCTCTCTCGCTGAACAAGGATCCAAATGGAAAGCTTGTAAACGTTATTGCTTATAGAGGAATGATTGGCTCCTTTTTGTATCTTACATCTAGCTGACCTGATATCATGTATTCTACTGGTCTATGTGAAAGATATCAATCTGAACCAAAGAATCCCATCTGATTGTTGTAAAACGCATATTCAGTTATCTTAAGGGTACTCCTAATCTGGGCATTTGGTATCCTAAAGACTCAGGTTTCGACCTAATAGGTTATGCAGATAGTGATTTTGTAAGTTGCAAGATTGATAGGAAAAACACCATCGGAGGCTATCAGCTTCTAGGTTGAAAGTTAATGAGCTGGACAAGTAAAAAGCAAAACTCATTGTCCACATCAACTGCTGAAGCTGATAATGTAGTCGCTGGAAGTTGTTGTGCCCAAATCCTTTGGATGAAAAACCTGCTCAGTGATTATGGTCTTCATCTCTCTAAGATCCATATCTATTGTGATGGCACTAGTGCCATTGCAATTGCAAACAACCATGTGCTTCACTCTAAGACCAAACATATTGAGATCATATATCATTTTATCAAAAATATGTTATGAATGGTAATATTTAACTTCACTTCGTACCCACTGAGTACCAACTAACTGATTTGTTTACAAAGCCTCTTGATTAAACAAAATTCAATATTTTAATCAGCCTACTTGGAACGCTAAACGTTGAAGATCAATTCCTTCAGCTCTAAGAAATACTCAGTGAAATGATTCAATGTTTCTAATCTATCACTGAATTCATGAGTAAATGTATCTCTCTCTAAGGTATGTCTACTTATCTCTTCTATTTCTCAAAACTAAAAACTATCACTGAACACTTTTCTTATTAAATAATTAAAATGCTTTAGAGGTGAAATGATTTAGTGTTTCTAATCTATTACTGAAATCTTCAGTTAATATATCTTACTCTTAAGTTATATTTTTCTTTTCTTGAAACTTAAAACTATCACTAAACTCTTTTCCCATTCAGTGATCTTTTGTTTTAAAAGAAACTTAAAACTATCACTGAACTTTTCCTATTCAGTGATCCTTTGTTTTGAAAGAAAAAGAATAATGAACATTCATATTTTATGACATCATTAAAAAATATATGATATATGCGCATCCTTCTGACGGTAATGAGATTTTGTTTAACATAGAAAGGAGAATGGAATCTTACTTGTATTTGTAAGCTATCGATATATAGGCATTTTCAAATACAAACTCTCTCAACATTATAATCAATACAAATCAATCTGAAAAGTGGATGAATATGATGAAGGGTTGAGGTTTAAAAGGTGGCATTCATGGAAATTGATGCCCAATTAAGAGCATGATTGGGGGGAAATCTGGGGTGAGCAATGGAGGATTTAGGCAACCATCTTCAATATAGGAAAGTAAATATATATCATGTCATAAATACATAATCAATTTATTAATTGATGTAAATAAATATATTGCAATTTTATTTCATAAATACATAACAATTGAACATACTCTTAAGAATTTCCAAAAAAAAATTATAAAAAGAAAGTGCAGTAGAATCAATTAATTACTTAACCATACATAAAAAGTTCATACCTATTATTCAAGAACAGTTTTTAATCATTCAAAAATTTTCATAACCATTAAAGAAATTCATAATGATAATACAAATATAGTTCATAATCATTCATAACTGTAATACAATAACAGTTCATAACCATTATAAACCATGATGAACATTAAGACACATCACTTGTTTTAAATAGAAAGAGTGGTCTAATCTTTTTTTAGTTTATAAGCTCCAAATATCTTATCAGATTGTTTAAGGATTAGATGAGCTAAGGAAGATTTAGTCTAGTTGTGTAAATTTTCCACATATATTAAATAGTTAAAATATAGCACTAGTACATTGCGCATGTTTGAGTTCTAGAAAAATCGTAATTTTATGTTTGGAAACAGTGTATGGTGCAAGTTTTCGTGTGACTTAGATCGTCATAAAAGTCGTGTGGGTTTTTGGAACATAGTTTCTGTGACATTCTGTGCGACTTAACCCGCTAGAAAAGTCGCCTTACTTACTTACTGTTAGACGAACTTTTGGCCATTTTTTGACAAGTTTTTTTTCTTGGTCTTTGATTTGGATAGAATTTAAATCAGTTTTCCTTATCCAACATAGTTATAGACACAAACCTCTATATATACACACATATATGTGTGTGTGTATTCTCTCATCGTTTAAATCTGTCTTAATTGTCTTCTTCTCTTCATACATATGATGTAGAAATGTTCATTGGAGATACGTTTTGTTGTTGAACATATCTACTTCATTAGGTAATCTTGGGGATGTATTAGCCTTAAACCCAAACAAGCTTCATAGTGGGGCTAATAATATCTAAGGACGGTGATAATTCACGTCCTAATCATTATTTTGCTTCACTCTTTCTCCTTCCATTGTCTTAGGGGCCGTTTACCTAAACACTTACCCTGTAAGCGTTTAATGGTAAAATTCAACACTATCATTACTTATTGGGTAAGATTCGAGTCCACCAAAACGACACTGTATGTAATAATTTACATGGTAAGCTTTAACCGTGGTAAGACTTTCGGTCCTTGCCTTTGCTCTTAGCGGATAAGATTTTTGGTCTTTTGTCATATTCATCCGGTAAGATAATGTGACTTAGTAAGCGCTAATTACCCAGGTAAGTATTTAGTAAACGACCTCTTAGTTTCTAACATTTAGATAGGGAGGGCTTTTTTGAGGAGGAACACAACTTAAAAGCATATGTTGTCAATAATTGAACATTGAAACATATTTTCAAATTGTAAAACCTGTTTGACCACATAAACTCAAATTTGTTATTTGTCCCTTGTGTTGTAGGTGGTGGCATCTTTGTTGGACAATTGCGAGTGTGGTTAGCGTGTGAGAGATTACTCCCTTTTAGTAAATGAAAGCGAAAGTCAATTATTGAAGATAAGGTTGTACGGTCAATGAAGAAAGAATTTTTAGTGGCTTGGAACATATTAAATTCATTAATTCCATCTAACAATTGATTATTTAGTTAGTTAATCAACAAAACATAGGATTTAAGTACAACTTGCTTAAATTAATATACAAGTTTTGAATCTAATGAGGTATTTGAAACAACTTATGATTTTCTACAAAAGCACTTATCAACTTATTATAAGTCAGAGGCTTTAACTTCTTAAAAAACTCCTTATTACCGGTTTTGGCACCGGTATAAGTTGTTTATCAAAACATTCAAAAGTTCTTATTACCGGTGTCACACTGGAATAAGTCAATAAGTTGTTTTTATAAGCAATTCCAAATACCTCCTAAGTTTTATATATTAATTTATCATTACATCAAAAATATAAAAAAAAAAAATAGAGAATAAAATTTCTCATACGGGTTCTCAATCTTTTAAAAGAAAACCATTGATTACGCACTTGTGTTTGATTGGGTTGTTAAAACTCGTATGAGCTAACCACAAGGGTGGTGCTTGATTGTTTTGAGCTTGGCTCCAAAGGTCAAATGTATCAGGAGGTCACAGGTTCAAATCCAAGAAGGAATAAAAATCCCCTTGTGGCCACGGAAGTTCAAATACGGTGACTTCGGGCTATCTACAAAGCAGGTAGTCGTCTTGGGATTAGTCGGCTCGCATAGCAGGTTGGATATCCATGTTAATCAAAAAAAAAACTCGTATGAGCTTAAAACAAAAGTTTTGAATTCGAATATTTTGTTTAATTCAGAACTTTATTTTTTGTATTAAGAGATATACTTAAGAAAGTGTCATTGAAAACCAAAAAATAAAAACAATTATGGAGAATTTCATACGGAGCAGTGTTTGAAGAAAATGTATCTGTAGCCTCAGCCTGTAGGTGTTTCGCTACAGTGTGTGAAATTTAGATGCTAATGTGTGTTTAATTGAGTTCGTTTAAATGATTAAAACTTATTTAAAATTTCTAAAATCAAGTTTCTCATTGTCCAATAAATCATAAAAACACATAATAAGATATGATAAATATTTTTAAAGAAAATCTTTTTGTTTATTATCGATTCAAATGTGTTTTGCTAGTGCCAACAAAAGGAACTATAATCCATATTCTCAAGCCATCATAACATGTGGGGGGTTTTTTGGTTATGGTTATGGTTATGGTTTTGATTACGTGTCGGTGATGGTGATGGCTAATTACACATTAATTTCAATTGGTAGTCACCTTGATTGGGACATGGTTTTTTTTTTTGTTGGATTTGTGACAAACCCTACCCCTACCCCTACCCCTACTCCTACCCTAATTAAGTTTAGGGGGGGTTGTATGTAGTGGTCAAATTTGATACTATGGTAGTTGGTAATTTTTTATCAACATTTTTTGTGAAAATCTTTGGCTAGGGCTTCTTTGATTATTCCAATTTCTTAATCATCCCCTCCTTATGTTTATATATATATATAGAGAGAGAGTGTTGGGTTCACGTGAGACCAAGTTGTTTTCATGAGATCTGTGAGACCATATTTTTACACTTGAAACTTCACAGCAAAAACACTTTGAAGGTTTAAAAAAGTCGAACATTCACAGCAAAAACACTGTGAAGGTTACCTTCACAGCATTTTGCTGTGAAGTTTCAAGTGTAAAAAGTTTGTCTCATGGGTCTCACAAAAACTGGTTGGTATTACGTGATCCCAAGTATGTATATATATATATATATATATTATATTTTGAAGAAACCCTCCATACATACACACACATATATATATATATATATATATATATATATATATATATATNACACACACATATATATATATATATATATATATATATATATATATATATATTATAATCCATTTGTGTTGTTTATCTTGGATTCTTTTTCCTAGAAGTATTATTTATTTGATATGAATATTATCCGTAAAATCACATTATTTTTAGAATTTAATGACTATTTTTTATTACATGCAAAATCTTGACTTTGTTTCATATATATTATTGATATAGGTTTACAAGAAATTAAAATCCATCATGCTCGATAATTGACCACTAAAGTGTTGGTATTGCATTGAAGTCGAGTAATAAAATATCTAACGTTTGTGGATTATTTAATTAAGAATGAATTGTAAATTTGATCCCTCTGTTTTGATATTATCTTTTATTAGGGTTTGTATGGTATGTTTATTGTGATTTTGGTCTTAGTGGTATTCAATTTGTCTTGGTCTTGGTTTCTTTGATTAACGTCTCTGTTAAGTTCGTTAAATCAAGGACCATTTTAGCATTTTTACACACACACACACACACATATATATATATATATATACACTATCAAAATAAATAAAATAAGATATTATTGTATGATTTGATTTGTTTAAAAAAAAATTAAAAATTAATTATATTAAATAGGATTTAATTTCATTGTTTTATTACAATGGTGGAAAAAGATATGGTTTTATTGTTTTAATGTAATAAAATTTTTTATTTAAACAAATCAAATCATAAAACTATATCTTATTTTATTTAGAGCGAATAACATAAGATATGATTTTATAATTTAATTTGTTTAAATTAAACAATTAATTATATTAAAAACGATCTAATTTTATTGTTCTTTTTTTCTATCATTGCAATATTGATAACTCTCAATTTTGAGAGTTATTTGTTGTTCAATACTCCTATTTTTATGTGTTTTATGTACCTATTTTGCCTCTATCTTGTATTTTTGGTGTAAAATGTTTTTAAGGGATGATGAAAGATAAAGAATTTGATTTTATTCTGAAAAACCGTCATTGCTGAACAATGCCCACAGCCTGCCCACTTTCTGCCCGTTGTGATAATTTCTTCAAGGAAGATGTGGATAAGATTAAATCTTTTTTTTTCTGGGTATTTAAAAGAATTAAATCCGCAGTCCATTCTGGAAATTTCACAAAATCTAAAGGGATGGGTCATTTTGTTTAAAAATTGACTTAAAGTGTTTTTTCCCTTAAATCAAGGGAAAGATTGTCTCTACATTTTTCATCCTTTCAAAAAAGGTGACAATGCCAGAAGATCTTGCAAGAAGTGAAATGAAGTCATTGCCCAAAAGTTGGAAGGATGCTTTCTTCGTTTGGATAAAAGGGATGTCCATCTCTCCTTTTTCTCCTATAAGTTGAAGCATTTACTCTCATTTGGAAGACACATCTCTTGGAGCATTTACTCTCAACTGAAGATCTGGAGTAGTAGTTCGAGTTTAATTTCATGTATTTACTTCTTGTCTCGTATTTAATTTTAAGCTATGTTTTTGTCCACTGTATGCCCCCTGAGGGAAACAGTTTTACTAAATTTCAATTCAAGTATTTCTTATGCATTTCTCTTCTTCTTCTATGTTCTATAATTTTATTATGAGCTAATCACCCCTTTTGGGTGTGGGTGTGAGTCAAACTTAAGGCTAGTAGGCACACTTGGGTGTTGCCATTAGTATTAATCTTAAGCTTGGCCAGTTAAAATCGGGACTTAAACTCAACGCAAATAAGTCGATCACTTTAAAGTGTTAATATTAGATCTTTGATCTAGAGATGGACGAATTCGAAATACGACTTAAGTAATGCACAAAGATTTGAGAGAGTCTTTGATAATCACGTAAAGATATGGATTTTGCATGTTTTTAGCTAAGGTTCAAATATTGGTCAAGATTTACAGTACAAAGAGATTTGAGTATAAATCTTCAGGCTAGTGGAACTAAATATATTTTTATCACTTAGCTAATTCGGCAAACTAAAATTGATGACAGTGGGAACTTTGGGAGCACTCCGTGAGCACAATATATGAAAATTCACTTTTGAGAGATTGAAGTTTTTATAGAAGTCCATGAGTTTCTCACTATCTTGTTCCTACAATCTTCTTAAGGAAAACTTACACCCATACCCATCTCTTAATTTGAAAAGGTTTATTTCAAAGCTTTTTACCAACAAAATCAAACTTTTGTTCACAAAACAAAACATGCTCAAGAAGTTCATGAAACTCTTTGGATACTCAGTAGTCTAATCCTTGTGGAAACGATTTTGGTACTATACCACTTTATTACTTGAAGCGATCATAGTGTCAGCATGCACTTGCACCGCCACTATGGGGACTTTGTTCCCACTGTCTGAACACTTACGATTCCAAGCTGTCAAGTTTTTGGCCCCGATGTCGGGGATTGGCACGATTTTTATCCTGAGATATTGATTTTCATTAGAGCCTTGGTCATTTGTTTCAATTGCATTTTCCGTGTTGTATGCTACGGATACAACACGGTGAACTTTTACCTCTTGATCTTTAGTTAGAAAAAACCATTAGGAGATGTAGAAGAGGTAGAAATAATCGACAAAATCCCACTTTAAACCATACCATGGCGGATAATCTACATCCTCGGGAAGCCACGTTAAAATTGTCGATAACAAAAATAGAGGCATACGGGACTACGCAACTCCCGAATTCGGTCAATTGGCTGTGGAAATAGGTAGACCTGAAATGACAGCAACATCTTTTGAACCAAAACCGGTAATGTTTCAAATGATATCCTCAATGTGTTAGTTTGGGGGATTATCATCGGAAGATACGCACTCTCATTTAAAATCTTTTATAGAAATGACAAATCATTTTAAAATTCCAAGAGTCACACAAGAAGCCTTACGTTTGACACTTTTTCTTTACACATTAAAGGATAAAGCTAGAGCATGGCTAAATTCTCAACCACCAAACTCGATCCTCACTTGGAATGATTTGGCAGAAAATTAAAAATGAAATGATGACGTTTCATCAAGAAGACGATGAAGTGGTATCAGACGCATGGGAGAGATTCAAGGACCTTCTACGGAAATGTCTTCACCACGGAATCCCTCATTGTATTCATTTGAAAACATTTTATAATGGACTTTCTAGTGCCGCAAAAAATTATTCTTGACGCAACGGCCAGTAGCGCTTTCACTGCTAAAACCTATAACGAAGGGTATGACTTTTTGGAACTAATTTCTAATAATAATACTAAATGGTCCAACTCTCATGCTATTGTTTCTAAATCTGCATCAGGCATTCATGAACTTGATGCTATATGTTTTTTAAATGCTCATATTGTAGATTTAACTAATTTGGTTAAAAACAATTTAAACTTAAATGGGGAAAAGAATCAAGTTCAATCCATCATGTCCAATCGATCTATGACCGAATCTTGTGTCTTTTGCGGTAAGGGTCATTCTAATGAATTTTGCCTCGAAAATCCCGTCTCGGTAAATAATGTTGGGAATCATGATAGAAATAGCCCATTTTATCCACATATCATCCAAATTGGAGAAATCACCCAAAATTCTCATGGGCAGGAAATCATAGACTTCAACCCTTGGGGCAATCCAAGTCCAAAATTTACCTCCAAATCCCCTAGGATTCCATCAAGGTGGGTTATCACATGTACCAAAGTAGGTAATCCTCACAATCACATGCACCTAGACAACAAAGTCCATTGAAAAGTAATGGTTCAATCGAATCTTTACTCAAAGGTTTTATAAACTAAACCAATGCCACTTTGAGAAGTTTTGAGACCCAACTCGGCCAATTTGCCGCTGATCTCAAGAGTAGACTTCAAGGAACTTTGCCTAGTGACACGAAAACACCTAAGGAACATGTCAAGGCTGTAACTATAAGAAGTGATGAAAACTTGGGATAATCTAGTAACACATAGGAAGCATCTAACTCACCAATCTGTCAAGAAAATAATTCATATTCTTATGAGAAATCGAAATTTCTGATTATGTTTCTCCAACTGAGGTAACACATAATCCGGTTTCTGTCCAGAAAACAGCATCTTTGCTCCAATTCCAACACTGCCCAGGCTCCAGCTCAGACTACCCATAGTGGGCAGAAAGTGCACACTCCATAACAGACTAAGACTAGTCCAATAGACTTAGATCTAAGAAGTTTACCTTTTCCAGGTAGAATGAAAACCAAAAACATGGATGTACAATTTAAGAAGTTCTTGGACATCTTTAAGCAACTCTACATTAACATACCTTTGGTAGAAGCTCTCGAGCAAATTCTTAGTTATGTTAAATTTTTGAAGGACATTCTTAGCACAAAAAAAAGAAGACTAAGTGAATTTGCAACTGTATCTTTGACAAAGGAATGTAATGTGCTCCTTACTTGCAAAATCCCTCCCAAGTTAAAAGACCCGGGAAGTTTCACCATCCCATGCTCAAATTAATGACTTGTTTATTTGATGTCAAATTAATGAACCTCCTGGTTCATATTTGGGAAGTTGATAAAAAGTTGTTTGAGGTTAATGATGGATTTGGTATAAGGACTTTAAGGTTCTTATATGAGTTTCTGTTTTGAAACGGTTTGGTTACCAGTGTTGGCAAAGAAAAAAAAAGGAGGATTTGGGTCATGATTATATCATGATGTGTTGTAATAACGGTGGCACAACAAGGAGATGTGTACATTGGTAATAAGGATGGCACAATCAGGAGATGCATACATTTGAAACAAGGATGGCACAATCAGGATATGCGTACATTGGTGATAAGGGTCGCATAATCTATTTTTATGGAAGTGATGATCTTTTGATCATAGGTTTATCCCACATTCTTGTGACGTGTTAATCTTATGTTATCATATAAGTGTGATATGAGAACTTAGGTTATCACATCCTATGAGTGTGATAAAAAGAAGTGTTTGAGGACAGAGGCTCTGGTTGGTCTTTGCATGAAACTAGAGGGCCTCTAGTTGTATGTGGAATTTTGGTCCTTTCAAAATATTCAATTTATCTTGAGCCAGAAACTTGGCATATGCTATGCAAAATCCTTGGATTTGGCATTTGAATTTTATGTTCGAGCTTTGTGTTCTAAACTATTTTCAAAACTTCAATTTCATAATAAACACTTAGAAGTCAGAACATAGTTCAACCAGAGGGGCCTTGTTTATCCAGAGGGCTTCTGGTTGGCTTGACTCTAGGTGGTTTTCCTCTAAGTTATTTGGCAAGTGAACCAGAGGGCCTCTCGTCATATATTAAATTCTTTATAAAGTTTATTTTAAAATATATCATCTCTGGTTATGCGAACCAAAGGCTCTGGCCGTCTAGAGGGCCTCTGGTTGGCTGGGGCATTTTGTGACTTGTTTCTTATCAGGCCAATGCTTTCAAATCGGCTATCTTAAAATGTGTTTGATTTGATTAAAAGTGGTCCAGAGAAGCTCTAATTTGTCTTGAACTTCTGGTTGAGTTGGAAGTTTAGGACCAGAGGTTCTGATTAGTAGGATCAGAGGCTTTGGTCGTCCAGAGAGCTTTTGATTAGGCTTTGCATTATATTTGGAAATTGATTTTGATCAACTTATTGATTAATATGACTGCTCTGGCTGTTAAACCTGAGGAGGGTGGTCCTTATGGGACAGAGGGGTTCTGGATGGTCTTGCATAGTGTGTTGCGAGGAGTTGAGAATCTTGCATTACATATAGTAAGGAAGATATTATAAATCTTTTTTGGAACGACTTATTTGATTTAGGATTTATAGCAAGTTGTTATGTATTTTGCTTGATTACAAATATGATTTTAACCGATTTTGGTGATCTTCACCCTGTAATTGCAAAGAAAGGGTTATCTCATTCGACCTTCTGGTATAACCCTCATTTTGTGTTTTAAAATATGCATTGCATGATCAGCAGGGTCTCGGGATAGTAAGGGAAAGGGAAAATATAATTATTTTTCTTATATGCTTATTTGTTGTTTTTGAAGATCAATTTGTTCATTGATGTATTTTGAAGATACATGTGATAGTACAAGAACAATAGTTTTGGAATTTTTGAGTTGTAATTTTCTGTAACATAAGTTTTATTGTACTAGTGGGAGCTATTAGGTGTAATCTCTATTTCTTTTATATGAAGTACATGTTATATGCAAAGGTGGAGTATGGGATGTCTCATTATCACAGGTTCACAGTGGCTCAATCATTGGCGCATCGGTGACTTCTACGTAGAGAACACCATTGTCGATGAAGAAGACAATGAAAAAAGTTGTTCATGTTTATTCAAAGTATTTTTTTTACTACTAAACAAATATAAATTAAGTGGTTTTTCGATAAGACGTTGCAAAGTTTGATGCCCCTTTGAAACTCTTTACTTCAATATTTATTTGCATGGTCCGATGCTTCTTATTTTTGTAATTCTAAAAAATATAACGAAAATAATTAATTGGATTTTCCAAGATAAATATGAACCAATGCGTTCCAAAAGAAGGGCGAGAGGGGACCAATCATCCACTTCATGATGCAAACACATGATCCATATCAATTCGTATTCATCTTGAAGTAATACTATGACTCAAATTCAAAGTCACATCTCCATCAATTAATTAATAATAGCCAAAGAAAAACACCATTGTGCATCCTTGAGTGTTGTTTTAAAATTGGTTTTCTTTTATGAAATGTTTCGATGATTTTGGTAGATTTGGAGTTTGCGTTAATATTTTGTATCTTCTAGCTTGTTTGGTGGTTTTAAAGAGTTTTCCTAGAAGGATCTTGCTTGGAGATCTCAAATCCTCATATTTGGGAAGCTAGAGCTTGGGTTTGGAATCTAGGTTTAACTTAATCTAGCAAGGTGAGTTCAAGTTCTTTATGAAACTTTGTACTTGTCAAAAATATCCGTTTTGAAGTATTAATGTATTTTACTTCATATTTATCAAATGTGTGGGTTATTTGGTGAGTTTTGCACATTTGGTATATTTGATTTTATAATCTCGTGAGATACCTATACTTGGGGTTTTTGGACACTTTGGTAATAATCTTTGTCATTTTGATTATTTATTACATAAATGTAGATTGTTTGGCATTAATGCACTCTTGGTGCCTTGAGTTTTATAAACCATTTGAAAATTACACATTATAGCGTTATATAGTATTTTCGAGATATAAATAATATGGTTTCATTTAAAAAAATGTTAATGATGGGTTTTTGAGTTAATCATACTTTTAGAGCATGTATTCGTATAAACGTTGGTTAAATACGTTTTACCGCTTATGATGACTTTTATTGAATAGTCATTTGAGTTGTTGATATTTTGGCTTGGTTTTTAATCAGATGAGTCTTGGGGACTTTTATCCGGTTTATTTTGGCATACGTCAAACATTTGGAGTTATATGCAATTATGACATATTTATTTGAAATGTTACATGCTTTAAATGTGTTGTCATTCATTTTGTGTCATGTAAATTTAGATTGTAATGTAATTGATCCATAGGCATAGGAGTCGGTCTTTATTGGTTTAACATGGGATGGTTGTTCCCGTGTTGTGGCCAGGAACACGCATTAAGTCATCTGGGGCATTATGGTGCAGGTTCTTGAAGTCAAACATCTGTCATTAGCCATATGGTGCAATTTTTGAGTCGTTTTAATGGGATGTCTATTCCCATATTGTACCTAGAAATAGGCATTAGGTCATTAGGAGCATTATGGTACGGGCTCTTGAAGTCGAACATCTTTCATTGGCCATATGGTGTAATTTCTAGCAAACGAGCATATCTCAGATCATCGAGGGTCCCAGTGCAAGGTATAGATTGTGAGTGATTGAACTTGATGACCATTGATTCGTAGTCGGCTCATTAGCAGTGACATGTGGCTTACTTTTATGTTCGTCACATTCGATTGATATGGGTCTCCATAGTCACTGAAAGGTATTACTTATAGATAAAGTATATCCATGTTTTTGGTGTTGTCTTGGGTATGGAGTGTACCTATAATTTATTGTTTTGGAATCTTGGAACTTATTCATGATTTGGGTGTTTTGCATAATATAGTTTTATGTACGTTTTTATTATTTGAACATTTAATCTCATTCACGTTTTATGTGAATACTGAGCTTTGGGTTCATGATAAATGGGTGTTTTGATAAATGAGTTTTCATCACGAAAATGATGGGTTTTGGAAAGGTTGTTGCTTTTATACTAAATGCATTTCATTTTGGAAATTGTGATTTAAATAACATCTTTTCATTTTTACCATTTTATATTTAAAATGAAAACTATTTAAACTCACTACGCGTTCAGCCTAACCATTTTCATTTGTCGGCATATGCATCAGGTCCTTGTTTGGGAATAGTTCTAGCGACATTGTGATGAAATGAGTGTTCGTTAGAGGCACAAGAAGGAGATTAGCTTACCAGTGACGACTTCCGCCTTCGGGGACAGCGACTGTTCTTGGGTTTTAGTAACACCCGACTTTAACCTACACTTTATGTAAGGTTTGATTCATTAATTGTTGATATTAAATCTAGATTTAATTTTGAAGGAAATCAATTATTGATTTATAAAAAAGAATTTATCATGTATTTGATGTTTTTATTGAAAATTTTAAATTAGTCGTTATTTCCAAATTTTAGGGTGTTACAAGTGATTCTAGGAATATTATATTATTTGATCTTTATCAGATTACAGGTGTCCTGCTTTTAAGGTAAATTTTGAAAACCGCGTCGTTACATTCCCCTTTTCCTCTCTTTTGTTGTCATACTCCAAAAGTTTTAAGTATCAAACTCCATCTTCGGAACCTCTACAATTCTATTTTCCTTTTTACCGACATACCTAAATATGTTTCTCCTCATCTCGTTATTACAAGTTCGGTATTTCATCCTATCTTGTTCCGTATTAGAGTTTTTCTCTTTCCGTTTTTTAAACTTCTGTAACATGTTTTTAATGATGCTCAAGATATCGTACGATACATGCTCCGTAACTATGAAGATCACAACATCGATAATATGGCTTCTGATTTTGTTATAGTAACTTCGTTGTACATTTAAATAAAAAAACGTTTGAAAAAAAAAAGTTGTTTTTATTGGTTGATAGTCGGTCAATAAGAATGTATATGATAAGCATATAACATGAAAATGACTTCTAATCGTAAGCAACATATCCAAACTGTGATGCAAAAATACCAACTATTTATTCAATATATTTCTTTTCAAATTTTTATTAAAAAATAATTTCCTTTAATCAAGCACATTGAAAACAAAAATATTCTAAACAATAGTCAATTTTGCATCATGACAACATTTAACAAAAAAAAAAAAATACGGAAGTTGATATTTGGCAGTTGCTGAATGGTTTGGTGCAGAATGATTAGATGGTTAGAATGATTAAGATGTTCTCATGATATAGTGCAAAATGAAATATAATTATTTACTAATTATTTACAACAAAATTATGGCGCTGAATGGTTAAGGGAGGTCCATGATACAAAATCATTAAGAGAGTTTTAGAACCATTAAGAACCAGACTTTTTTTTTTGCCAAACAAGATTCATCTCTTAACAAATCAGATGTTGTCTGTTAATGAAACTGTTAAGAGGTAAACAAACAACACCTAAAACTTAAAAGTTAATAGTAATTAATATAATCACGTGAATAATTAGAAGACAGTGGTAAAAAAAAAAAAAAAAACTCTTGTAGCTTATTGTAAAATTACGTTTCAGACTTTCAATAAGTTAACTTATGCTTATTCAAATATAAGTTTTTAAATTAGCTTAAACAACAGCTTATGATTACAAAAGTTGAGATGGTTGATTTTGAAAGTTAATTAAGATTAACTAAGTAAATTATTTGTCTATTCAGATGGAGCTGAGCCAGTTCAGTCAAATTCAAAGCATGTAGATTTGTATAGTATGATGGAGGTCTCTCCAACCAAATATTTAAAATCATGGGTAAGTGGACATTTCTTTTGTCTTATAAAGAGGTCTATTAAAACATTTAGAAATTTGGAGTGTCCATAAACCCGATTTTGTTGTAATGAAAAATATGTGTAATTTGTAACAACTTGCATATAATATATGAATTGATGAAGTTAAAATGTTGAAAATGAACAGATATTGAATTTGGTTTATTTGAAATATTCATTGAGGGAAGAATACAATTTTGTATTCACCAACATGTAAAACTTTGTGTGTAAAATATTGTACAAGATAAAAAGGTGGATATGCTTTTTAAACCAAAAACGTTTAAGAAAAGCACTAGTCAATTCAAGTAAACCAAGCCACTCTTCTTTCATTCTATAGGTTTGAATATATATGTATGTATGTATGTATATATATATGGATGGAAGGATTCAAACGAAAACAACTTCATTTTACAAGAACGCAAGAATGCTCTTTTACTATAGACAATCACATGTGATACTATTATTTTATCACATATGATACACATGTGATACTAAATCAGAGACGCAGACTATTTTCAATGCGGTCTTGGTTGCGGGCCAAGTCCCCCTTACACCACTAAGGCCCCTTATATGTATTATCATATGTGATAAGTGTGTTGTTGATATGATACTATAATTCATCAAGACCATCACATATGATGTTAAATCATAGACGCAGACAACTTTTGGCGCGGGCTAAGTCGTTGAACACGTCGTCCGCACATCACAGGGTCCTCTCACGCGTATTATCACATGTGATAAGGGTGTTCTCGCATTCTCGTAAAATGGAGGTGTTCTCACGTTCTCGTAAAATGGAGGTGTTCTCGTTTGAACCACCATTATATATGTATATATATATATATATATATAGATAGAGAGAGAGAGAGAGAGAGGGAGAGRGAGAGAGATGAGCGATCAAATGCAAATCATTCAATTTGTATAAACCGTGCAAACCACCCTCATCCATCGATTTCATTGTTTAATCTTAGGAAATTTTTTCATGAAATTGTTTAATCTTATGAAATTGTTTTATATAAATTTTTTTTTTGATGAAGTTGCTTCATATATGGTTATTAAATTGTTTCATATACTACTTACGAAATTTTAATGAAATTGTTTCATGTAATTCTCTAAAAAAAATATAATGAAGATGATCATATTCATGATTAACACCCTCCACAATAAAAATGATTAATCAACCTCTCATAATTACAAAAAAAAACGAACAAAATGAAAAATTATGATTGATTGAATGAAGTTTGTACAAATAACGTGGTTTGAGGTTTGTTTCGAACTCTTACTTATTTTCTCTTTAAGTTTACTAAAATAGTCATAGATTCGCAAAATCCAGCTTCATAATTACAGACCCAGCTAAAAGATAAAAAAATCTACACTTTCCACCTCTGTCTACAAAAAAATTACATTTTCCACTCAGATCCGCAAAAAAAATTATATTTCTCACCTAGATTCGAAAAATAATTTTACATTTTTCACCCATGTCTACAAAAAAAAAATTGTAGATCTAGGACTATTTTGGTAAACCTTATAAAGAAGTGGTTAATTAAGAGGTGAAACCAACCGATAAAAATAACTATTTTAATTAATTTTTTATTTATAAATCATGTATGATAAAAATAAAAAATAAAAATAAAAATGATTTCTTGGTTTGTATTAATGGAAGAAAGTTTTTTTTATACGTAAAGCTGTATTTTCAAATTAATTGATAAGTTAGTTGTTTGAAAAAATGATTGTTTCTGATAAACCAATTGTTTGCAGATAAACTATTTACGTTTAGTAGCAATTAGCAGATTAATTAGATTACAATGTAAAATAAGGAAAATCACATACTTAATTTTAACATAAGAAACATAATTGGGAAAAAAATTGGAAAAACACTCGGAGAGATTTATTAAAAAACAATCTAAAACAGATTTTAAAAAACTTAGCTGATAATCTAATTTATGGCTTACGAAATGAGATATTTTCAATAAACTCAAAAATAAGTTAGCTTAGGGGGTGTTTGGGATAGCTTATTTGAAACAACTTATGTTTTTTTTTATAAAATCACTTATCAACTTATTACAAGTCAGAAAGATTTAACTTTTTCAAAAACTCTTTATTATCGGTTTGACATCGGTATAAGTTGTTTATCTAAACACTCAATAATTTGTTTTTATAAGCAATCTCAAACACCCCCATATTAGCATAAAGAATAACATCACCTGAAATTGTGTTAACTGTTATATAAAAGGTTTCATGTGACCATTCGTAATACATACAAGTTGATCCGAATATCCACAGTTAAGAAAAACTCAATTATATTTTGTATTGGTGTAAAGTAGCATTAGTTAACAACTAATTATAATAGTAATCAGTCAAATACAAAATCAAACATAAACACATGGTTGCAAAAGGAAGTCAACCCAAGGCAGCTCACTAACATTTGGTATTTGTACATAAACCTTTTATTTTATACTTTAAATTAAATCACCAAAAATATTTTAATATTTGACTTATATTATTAATATTATTATTATTATTATTTTAATATTTTAAAATTGGTTTATTGGTCGTTACACTATAATAAAATTAAGTTTATAAGACGTCACCACTCACCAAATTTAAGACGTACTATTAGATTGTTTTATATGATTCAATTTACAAGATTAAAAAATACATAGTCCTATCTAAAAACGTTATAATAAGTCTATAAAACGTTTTTGGACGTCTTAAAAAGTTTTATATGACAGTTTTAATAAAAAAAACCGTCTCATTAGCTATTATAGATGACATTATTTGAAAAAATGTCTTATAAAAACAATTGTCCTATAAAAAGATAGGTTTATACGACATTTTTTCAAAAATATAGTAATAAAATAGGTAATGACATGTTTTGTATCAAATTTGCAATTTTTCTGTAAATAAAAAAAATGTTATTTTATTTAAAATATATTTTGATAGTTGTATTTAAAAAAATCCTAATTAATATTTCAATTTTGACAATTTGGAAGTGGAGATGTTTCCACTTTCAATGCCAAGTCCCAAAAACTGCCGGTCAAAATCATTTTTCCAATTTTATATATATAATAATTATAATTATTTTTTTAATTTTAGAAATTGTTTTTCTTGTTCTCGTTACAGTTTGGTTTACGTCTCTAGAATAAATTTAATAAAGAAAAAATCACTAAAGTCAATAGTAGCTTTGTGGGATGACTTGTTCAAACAATAATTAAATGTTTACTTAATAAGTGTTTACCGATAGGTGTTAATATTATAATTTATTAGAAGCGTATTCGTGCAATGCAGCGAGATACATCGTGATTTTAATATTTCATTTTATTCTTTATCTCAGTCGATGTTATAATATAGCTTTATGTGATTTTGAGAAAAAGATGATGTTTTTATTTTTGAATAAAATATATGTTTGAAAATATCATAAAAATTTGACAAAAATATATCGATATTAATATCAAATTAACTATTTGAAAATCCTCATTTTTTGTGTAATTTTTTAATTCAAATTTTTTTATAATTTAATTTATGTACAATAACGAAGTAATTTATATTTGGTTT
>NC_037542.1:2970584-2989932 GCF_001531365.2 Cynara cardunculus var. scolymus | reverse complement strand
ATTTTTTATATTTAAAATAAGATGTTTATTTTGTATTTGATTATGTTTATCTGCAATTAGTTACACGAATTCAAATATGGAGCTTTAATAAGTTGTATTTACGCACAATCTACTTGTAATCTTGAGTTTTAAGTAATATGCATTAATAAACTGTATTTTACGCATAAAAAGTAGTTTTTAAGAGTTTTTGTCAAATGTTTTATAATATAGTATAGATTATTTTTTTATATAATTTAATTTAAGTTTAATAATGAAATAATTTATTTTTGGTTTAATAATATAACATTTTATAAAGATAATAATTAAGTATTCTAATAGAACTTAATGATTATCCTAATTATATTTTAAATATTTTATATTTAAAATGAGATGTTATCTTGTATTTGATTGTGTTTATCTGCAGTTAGTTACACGAATTCAGATATAGAGCTTTAATAAGTTGTACCTACGCACAATTTACTTGTAATCTTGAGTTTTAAGTAATATGTATTATTAAACAGTACTTTACGCATAAAAAGTGGTTTTTAAGAGTTTTTGTCAAATGATTTATAATATAGAATATATATTTTTATATATAATTTAATTTAAGTTTAATAATAAAATAATTTATTTTTGGTTTAATATTATAAATTTTATAAAGATAATAATTAAGTATTCTGTTAGAATTTAATGATTATATTAATTATTATATTTAAAATGAGATGTTTATCATGTATTTGATTGTGTTTATCTGCAGTTAGTTACACGAATTCAGATATGGGATGAAATCGGATAAGGATGAAATTGTTTAGGGATGAACGGATTTAAGAGTTTTACCCAAATGCTTTATAAGATAGCATAGATTTTGATACGTAAGATTTTAGCATATCAAAAATATTGAATGCTACAATTTATTGGGTAAGCGCTTACCTCGGTAAGAGTTGTCGTCCGCACTTACCGTGTAAGACTCTTCATTCTTCTCATCGCTCTTTACCCGGTAAATTTTTGGCCCTTTTCATATTCATCCAATGAGAAAATTTATCCGCTAAACACTTACCAAGTAAGTATTTAGTAAACGGCCCCTTAATTCATTAACCTTTAAATGAACAGCTAATTATCATAATAGTTTGCACTTATGTATTATGGCAGTTTGATACAACTTTCGAGGGAGGATTAAGAGGTTTTATAGTATGGTCGAGTGTGATACCTGCACAACAATCAGGATATTTGCTACACAAAATGTTGATTGCATCAGATTCCGAAGAAGTCCAATTGGATGTCCTTGTAGGTAATATCGATTATATGAACCACGAGTTGCTGTTCATAAGACGGAAAAAAATTAAGTTATAAAAACACACAAACACCTATATAGTAATAATTATAATAATAATGACGATGACGATGAAACATAAGACATAAAGACATAATTGTCATATATTGCACTGTTTAATGCGGGTTGTAAAAAATCGTGTGCGTATGATCGGTTTTTCAATCGCCACCCTTGTTATATTACTAAATGTGATATCGTTCGCTAAACCCGACCTTTCCAAAAAGATATTGAAAAATTTAGAGTAGTTCGATTAAATAAGAATTAGGACATATATAAATGGGAAACGCAAAAGATATATTTAATTAAATTTTGAACTAAATGGAGAATATAAGTACTCATACATACAGGCACGGTTTTGATTCGAACTCTATTTTAAGTACCGGTGAAGACGGTGTTGATAACTGTAACATTATATTTATGGAAGCACGTTCAAATAAAAACTACTCAATTTGTATAAACCGTGGAAACCTCATTCAAGCAATCATAATTTTTCATTTTGTTCATTTTTTTTGTAATTATGAGAGGTTGATTAACCATTTTTATTGTGGAGGGTGTTAATCTTGGATATTATCATCTTCATTATTTTAATTTTAAAGAAATACATGAAACAGTTTCATTAAAATTTCATTAAATATTATATGAAACAATTTCATAACCATATATGAAACAAATTCATCACAAAAAAGTATTATATGAAACAATTTCATAACCATATATGAAACAAATTCATCAAAAAAAGTATTATATGAAACAATTTCACAAGATTAAACAATTTCATGAAAATTTTTCATAAGATTAAACAATGATATCGACGTATGAGGGTGGTTTGTACGATTTTTACAAATGAGAGTGGTTTTCATTTGTTCGTTCCCCCTCTCTCTCTCTCTCTATATATATTTTATAATTAATTAGGTAATAAATTTGAATATGCCATTTACCATAAACTCGTATTGTTTTTCTCTTAAACCGTTAATAATATCAGTTCATATATTACACATGTATATGTTTTCTATTTATTAATTCTATTTAAATAAACTGATTTTTTCTTTCGTCATAAGGGTTGTTTGGCATTGCTTATTTGAAATAACTTATGTTTTTCTAGAAAAGTGTTTATCAACTTATTTTAAGTTAGAATGATTTAACTTATTCAAAAACTTTTTATTACCGGTTTGACACCGGTATAAACTATTTATCCAAACATTCAAAAGTGTTTATTATCGGTGGCACACCAAAATAAGTCAATAAATTATATTTATAAGTAATCCCAAACATCCTCATAAGTCACTTAAGGTTCAATTTATTTATAACAATTATATCATATGATGTTGGGTGTTTTGTTCTAATTATTTGATATTATCTCAATTGTTTTACTCCTTTAAAATAAATTCTAAATAAAGTAATTGGACCGATATGAAACATGGGCTTTAGCCCATTTAAATATCAAGTTTTACTAAAATTACAAAAGAGCTACATGAACCACATATTATGTGACCAAGTCCATAAGATAGAGAGTATGGATATAATTCGATTCACATGTGATTAATCTGGGCAAAACCAAACCAAACCAAACCATTCATCGGACATATTGTTGAATGTAATCTAATATGAACATAGAAAAAACTGAATAGAGAGACGAGAGAGTATTTTGTATTAAACTGGAATGAACAATGGTACGACCTATTTGTTAGTTTGTTAATCCGACAATACTCCCCACGAAGACGAGCATGAAGAGTAGATGTTCTTCAAAACCATCTTGGATGCCTTAGCTCGATATTCAATTTTCAGTGGATGACCACGAGACTGTTTAGCTCGATATCCAATGGATGACCAAGAGACTCTTGGTTGTTTCTTTGATCTCCAAGATTTTCCCAAGAACACACAAAATCAAGTAACGGGTCTCCGAGTATCTGTGCACTTTCCTGGTCGGAGTCGCCATATGCTTAGAGAACACATTTGAGGAAAACACCCCACATCTCAGTTGTTGCTTCAAGTATATAACCAAATGACGAGCCATTTTCAGATGAGGAAGTTGCCATGGACTGAGATAGCTTTTGCAGAGCAAACTATATATATATATATATATATATATATATCTGAAAGCGTAATATTGAGATATAATGACCTCCCAATTAAAACGACGATATCGATGGGTCTATTAATATTTCACCATTTTTATCATTCAGAGAGACATTAGGATCTATAGGTGCAGTGCAGTAGCTGGTCTTCACCCTCAATAAACCAATACCTTCGGAGATTTGTAATGCATATTATTGCTGAGGTATTGAAATTCGTTATACTGATCTTGCAACTTCTAAACCAAAAAAAAAAAAAAATCTCTCAAGAGCCAAGGTCCTTGAGTTTAAATGTATTGATCATCCGCGTACACCAGTAATGCATGTCCATTGCCCTTATAAAACACTGAGTTATCCGCTTGGGACTTATGAAATCCAATAGATACCATGAATTCTGAAAATTTGGTATTTCATTGTCTCAAGACTGGTTTTAAACCATATATAAAACGTGTGTAATCTACAACATATTACTTAATCATTACGTGAGGACTCCCCCCCTAAAAACGGAGTAACCATGATAGATGTCCATATATACTTCCTGATGAAGAAGATTGGTTTTAAATGAATGATTTGACTTGATTAAAACTATGTACAGAGATTGCGATCTTGGTACCCCCGACGCAACTGCCGTGCCGTCTCTAGTAGGAGAATTGGTGTCGATTTGAACTTTCAGAATCGATAATAATGTTTAATTCCAAGACACATTACAATTTTACAACTCTTTATCCAAAAGTAAGAAAGATTTGGAAAAAGGATAAATCTGTCATTCTTGCAACAACGTTGTAATATTTATAAGAATGATGGTTTACATCAATAAACCAAACAAAGTGATTGAAAGAAAAGTTGAATGATTATGCCCCCAGAAGAACACTCGTACAAATTCAAAATCGTGCTTTCATATCTTCGTTATTTGTCGAAACTTTTTGCTCATCGGCATCTCGAACAAGTATACCAAAACACGAGTTGATAAGCGAGAAGAAAAGAAAACATACCGATGTTTGCAGGTCAATGGTATATGCTACATTGAAGAAATATATCTATCTGTCTGTCTATCTGTCTGCTACGATGGAACTCCGTAACCATGCTTACACATCAACCCCAACACCCGATGAAATTTATGCCTGTAACCTTCTTCCTGTTCCGAGTAGGCCTTGTATAATATATAAAGTGTTCTTTTTGAGTACCCATAGTTAAACTTCTCCATTTCAATAACAACCTGTTCCATTTCCTGTAAGCGTTTCTCTGACGACAACATCACCATAAGCCCATGATACAGCGACCGATAAATTCTCCACCCTGAATCCTCTGCACGCTTTATGAATTTCGCCAACCGCTCCACAGCATTGTTTCTAAAATAACTTCCAGCGATACAGCGCATGATTTTCACAGTGTTCACACTTGTGTTATGCTCAAATGCCTCGTCTATTGACCTATCCATTTCGTCAACCAAATTTTCTTCTGCGTATACCCTAATAAGTAGCACATTTAACCACGGTCTGTACTCGTTCTCAGGGATTAGTCTCATTAGTTCTTCAATCCTTTTGACTCTATGTGTATAACTACTACTACAGTATGCACATATCATAGCTCTTATTAGAGAAATATGCTTTTCACGAACATGCGATCCCACCATTTCATAAATCTCTTCCATTTTCTCCAAATTACCTGAATGCGCATACCCACGAAGCATTAGCAAGTGCGTACTGAGATCAGGGTATACGGATCCCGTCTCCATCATCGTATGGTAAGTATTCTCCATACTATCCCACATCCAAGCAGTGAGATAACCGGCAATCATGTTGTTGTATGTGTTCAAATCAGGGGAGATATTCAAATCTTTCATTTCTTGGAACACCGACTCCATTTGATCTGTAAGAACCCTTTGGCCAAAAAGTGATATGAGCATGTTAAACGTAACTGATGTGGGGCAGCAGTTGATATCTTGCCTTAAATCACGATAAACCGACTGGCATTTCTCACTGAGGCCATTATACATATAAGCACCCATGAGGGCATTGTAAGTAGAAACATTCTTGATCCGATTGGTTGCAGCTTCCATGAAAATTTCAACGGCTAGATCTACATTCTTCATTCTACCCGCGATTTTAATGCCTTTCACATACTCTTCTGATGATATAGGCCTCCTATTATCTCCTCGTCTCCTTCTCCAATTGAAAACCTATGGATTTACAAGGTAAGTGATTACGACAAAGATGAATCTAAAAATTTGGGCAATCCCTTTCAGCTACTTCATATGTCAAATTCCAATTGACATCAACAGAACAAAAGGGAACTCTTTTCAAAATACAACTAGCTTAATAATTCCAATCAGGCATAAGCAGATTAACTATCTTTCCCCAATTAACTGATTGGGCATAATAAGAAAAATGATCACTATACCTTGATAGCCAAACTTGGAGAAGATTCCTCCAATAACCTGAGAAGCTCAAGCAAAGCAGCACCATCAGAATACATCTTGAACAAGTTCCACCCCTCAACTTCCAAAAATGTTTCAAACGAGGTCTCATCTTTCACATTCTTCATCAATTCATCTCTGAATACAGAAACTTGTTCAATCAATGCTTCTTTAGCTCGCACCTCAGCGTATACCCATTTATTGGCGAATTGTGCATACAAATCCATAATGGGTTTGGATGAAGATTCGGATTCTTCGGTAGAAAACCATCGGGCCGAGGTGGGTTTGGGGTCAGGTATTGTTGTTGGATCCGTTAGGCGTTTAGATAAATAAAATCTATGGTGGAAATACTGTAGCTCAGATCTTGCTGCTGCTATATCAGATATTTTAAACACCCTCCTCATCTTTACCTGAAGCCGAGGAGATTGTTTGATAGATCCTGAAAGATTTAAGTGACTAAAATGGTTAAGAGGCTCTATATGATTTATTGCAAAATGAAAAATGGTTGTTCGATGAGTGTTCCAAATAGGTGGCCTGAATGACAGAAAATTGCCATTTTAACCCTTGATACAATTTAGTGTTGAACAAAATATGACTGTTTGATAAGTGTTCTGAATTAATATATCACCTTGTAAATATAAATAACATTAATAGTTTCAGCACAATTCTTAATTTGAATAACATTAGTTTTTCAAGTTATAAATCAAACAAAAACAGTCATATTTTAAATGATAACATTAATAGAAACATATATATCATATCGATCCAAAAAAACATAACATTAGTTTTTCAAGTTATAAATCAAACAAAAACATAACAGTCAAAACATAATAGTTTCAGCACAATTCTTAATTTGAAGCATATAACAATAATTGATTCGCAATCCGATCACATAATTTTAAATGATTTACGCTTTGATACAAATAGAAGGAAATTTTGCAATGGTTTCTAATGATTTATGCAAGGGAAACAACGAGAATGTTTTAACAAGAGATTTAAATAGTCCACTTTTCTTCAATCATGACATTTTTATGAGCTCATAATTCAATTTATAAATACAGAAGACCAAGAATATGCATAGTAAAATAAATTTGGGAAGGGAAGGTCTCAATCATGCTGGTGATATTATAATTATACATGCCATGGAAAAGTCTACCTCCTAATTGAGAACTTCTCTAGTTGCAAATTCTTCACCTTGTTGCTTGTATGCCTCAAGTTACAGATCTTTGAAATTCTTCTCTATGTACCTACAGGAAGCACTTTGAATAAGAAAGTATAGAGATGTTCTTGAATGTAGGTCTGCTATCGACAAAATTATAGATACACTCTCTATGGCATAGTTGCGGCTGTTTTTTGAAGCCATTGATCGCTTTTGAAAGCAGTATAGCATATTTGGACAATCATTGATCGTTTCAAATACCTAATAGGATCATATGTCTTGTATGCACTAAACTATGCAATAAGAAACCCATTTACCAGCCACTAAACACAAAATTCAACCCAAGAACCACCCAATAAACACAACATTAAACCCAAGAACCTGCCACTAAGCACACCATTGACTGTAGATTCATATATGTTAAAGCTGTAAACTGAGTGCAGATTCAAAAACAATGGCATACCACACCTCAATTCCTTGAGATGACAGTCTCCAGTTCAGGGGCAGACCCACTTTAATAGATACGGTGGCCTTGCAGATACTTCTAAAAACATTTTAGAAACAAATCCCATGTTTGTAAAACAGAGGAAGCACACACTTTTAGAAACAATCAACAGAAGCTTAGGTGATGTGGGGTGGGGTAGCATGGAAAACCACTCAACAACTATAACTGACTTGAACTAAAGTTAACTTCCTGAAAGTGTGCTAACTGAAATTACTATAGGTACTGCTTAACATCCTCTTGGTTAAAATATTTTTGCCCATTTTGGAGAAGTTTTAGCGTATAAAGGACCAGCTATTTTTCCCAGATTTTTTAGAAAAGGTCTTGGGGGGTTCTTTTCATCTACATCTATCCCGATGAGCCGTCTATCGATTCATTGCAATTGATGTTTGATCCCGAAGAGAAGGAAGATATCTTCAGAAAGTGGTTTTTGTGATCCGATCAAGAATCAAACTTATTTAAACGTTCCGACTCTATTAGGGACATACAAGACCACAAAACAACAAAAACTCTACAAAGACCTATATCGCTCATTGATCAATCAAAGAGAGATTCAACAACCGAAAGAAAGATCGATTCTAGCAAACCAACCGAATCGCTGCCTTTAAGAGGCCACTTTTGGGCAACCTTCTCAACTACTAAGAGATCCATTTGAGGAACATGGGGACTAATTGAAGTAATGAGCCTCCCAATATTAATAATACTGGGTAATGAAATTTGCATGTTGTTCACTGCTGCTGCATTATAATTAACAGTACCAATTTCACTATCGATTCCCCCAAAGAAAAGAAAAAGAGAAGGTTTGTGTACATTACAGATGTTCTTTGACAAACAAAGATTATGGATCTTTTTGGCATTACCTTGGTCAGAATGTGTGCAAGATGAGTTCTTGAAGGGGTAACAAACTAACAATATTCGCCCTTGTTGTATCTTTTCTCAAACAAAGTGGCAATTTGTTTCAGTGTGCTCTGTAAGTGCATATTCAACAAGATTTAATGAAAGGACAATAGCTAGTTTGCTGTCATCAGTAATTTGGGATAGATAGTCACAATGACCAACATCAAATTAAAAGATGGACGACAACATGATCATAAGTGTAAAGTGTTGTTTGTTGCTTCTATTTCAGATAAGTTCTTTGTATTCTTAACAAACTAATATCAAGTAAACAACAAATCCCTTTCACAAATATAATACAAGATTGAAGACATGGTATTCTTCACAATGTTTACCAACTTTCCTATGATAGAATGGAAAATTCTACCTAAAAACTATGAATAATGATTACAAAGGTAGGTTCTATACCAATTGATCAAGAAACTGTCTGTATACTCAGAAATGTATCTCCTAAGATTATGAATCGTAATTTGTTTCACTTTAGAACAAATTAACACAAACCCACCTCAATATTCCCCTGGAAATTCAAAACACTCAGAAACCCAACTCAGATTTTCCCCTCAAAATTCAAGTTTATCCAAAAGATTTAACTTTTTGCACTAATCCAGACAAACCGACTTTAGAATCACAAATATTCAACACTCAATTGGTTGTACATTACAAGTAGCTCATGCATAGCAAACAATTTTGGAACTGTTTTTGCACATATTTAACTGCTGTTCAGCAGCTCATTGCTGCTGTCCAGTTTTACTTTTTTGCTAAATCCAAACATGAAATACTTTACATAATGGCAAGGTAACAAGGGTTTCTACAAGATAGCAACCAAGAAGTGAACAGAACCAAGATAGCAATATGAAGCAAAGAGAACCTACAAAAGGAAATACACAACAACCAAGATGGCAACATTAATCAAGCTTCCATCATACATTCTACTTCAAAGCGAACATGTGTTGTTCATTGATGAATTTTATCAAACAGTTGGTGCTCATAAAAACACTTTGATATCATGAGTGATACCTACTTCGTGAGGATTACTCAATAACCATGGATTCCTTGCAAGATTCAACAGAAAGCTAAAATCTGCCAAGTGATTAAACATTTAATAGCTAACGCAATAATCAGATATCCCTTTGAAGACTGCCTAGTAATTAAACACTTTCAAGTTTCAATAACACTAATAATTAACTAAATAATCATGGATTCCTTGTAAGACTGCCAAGGATAAAATATTGAACACTTTCAAGTTTCAATCCAATACCATCAAAGCAATAATTTTGATGATCTGCAATAGATTTGTAAATGATTGGAGGATGGAATATTGAAATATTACAATGACAAATTGACAATCACACAACACAAACACCAAAATACSAGGTAATTTTCAWTTATTTTATGAATTAAACTCTAGAAATATCTAATTTCAACTTACCAATCGATCATAACCTTGACTCTGACAGTCGAGAACTCGAGATGGAGAGATTCTATTCTGAGTTTTGGGCGACTCKGTTTCTGTTTCATTGAGGGTCCAGATTAGACAGGGCCACAAACCGGACTCGGCCCGGCCCAAAAGATCCTGGACTGAAATGAAACCGTAACAATCCGGATTGGGAACGGTTACATCGAAAATACTAAGGTCCGGTTAAAAATACTTATAACCAGTTACAATAACCGGTCCCGGTCCCGTGCCGGGTCCAAACTAGTCATATATTAAAGAACATTTACTTTTTGATAAATTTTTAAAAATATTTTAATGTTATTCTAATATATTTTAAAATATTTAATTARGACAATCAAATACACTTAAAAAATACRTTMTATTGTAGTTTTATAATTGRTTTTCAATCAAATACACTTAAAAATTACATTTTATTATAGTYTTATAATTAGTTTTCAATCAAATACACTTAAAAAATATGTTTTATTGTAAATTTGTAATTTGATTTTCAATCAAATACACTTAGAAAGCTAAAAATACATATATAAATACATTTTTTTTTGAAAAATAATTGGGCCGGCCCTAGGCCGAGCGTGTAATCGATCCCAAACCGGTCCAGGGTCGGGCCTTGTTTTTGGATGAAAACCATAACCGGTCCCTAACTGTCGATCCCAAACTGGTCCCAATCAGTCTCAGACYGGATCAGTCCTAAACCGGTCTCGGTCCCAATCTCGATCCTCTGCCGGTAACCGGAGGGTCGTGCCCACTTGGCCATCTCTAGTCCAGATTACACAAGGAAATTTGGAATTGGGCTTAAATTTTTTATTGTTAAACGTCTGGATGGGCCAATCCTAATAACACAAGCCTTTACACCATGGATCTAAATATCGGCAAAATTTGAAATTAAATTACCATTTTTGATTTTGCAAATATATGTTTTAGGGGTTGTTTGTTTACCTCTTAATGATACCATTAAGAGGTAAGGGTCTGATTCGGTCAGACATTTTCTTGTTTGGATAGGTTTTAAAAAATGTCTGAATCATACAGAGTCTCTTAATCATCCTGACCACTTAATCATTCTACACTAAACCATTCAGCAACTGTCAAACAGCCCCTTAATTGAGGTTGGTTCAGAGGCTGAGCTATATAAATTTGAAGTAGATAAATTTGGGCCTTAAACTTTTTTGCTTCCTATTCAAATACCAAAACTTAAATGCTAATAGACGGATCTAACACTTACGATTTAGAAAAGAGAAACGATATAACACCCAACGTATCTACAAAAGGATGATATGGAGATTACCCTTTTGAATTTTTGGGGTTGATGCATGTACATGAGGAGACCCAATATCATAAACATTTAAAATCAATATTTTTAATAAACCTTTAGCAAGTTTTTTTTTAAAGTATATAATATTTATATACGACAAATGCAACAAATAAACTCATGCATCCTCCTCACCTATGGTGAGGTTTGAACCCCTGACTTTCTAGAAGGCCAAAGGCTTTCTTGTAGGTTTTATTCTTTCTTAAGGTAAATAAATTGATAATAAACATAAATGGAGGAGTTTAGATGGCGAGAGATCTGTTGGCGAAAAAGGAGGACGGAGGATGGTGGCTGGAGAAAAGTGGCTGACGATGGAGGTGTAATATGAGTCTGGATTTTATTTAATAAATGATGTGGATATATGTAATCTTAATTTTTTTTATTCTTTTGCCACGTTATTTTGAAAGTTTCGGTTACTTTCTGAGTTGGTAAAGGAGGCCCTTAGTAATTAATTTTTATATCCAATATTTGAATTAAATTTTATTTTTTATTATGATAATTTTTTTATGATTGTAACAACCCATAATTTTATATAACATCACATAATTACATTTGTATATAACCATATATTTTATATATATCATGAAATACAAATTTACAAAATTGGTCCCAATATATACAAAAACTAAATTACAAAAGTAGCTAACAAACTTTTTCACATAATCCCAGTACAAGACTTGTATACATAACAAGTAATCAGGAACAAATAACATCAAATCGTACCAAAATCTACATGCAAACAATAATAAATTCTTCATAATTTCCTCTTCCCCTTATCATCCGATTGTATCCAACATGTAATGCACATTTTAAAACACCAAAATGAGGGTTAGACCATGAGGTCTAGTGAGAAATTTCTTTGATTGTTATTAAGGGGTGAAAATCACAAAAACACTTTTATAAATTTCATATTTGTATAAATAACAAATAAACATAGTTTTATCAAACAAACCTCTTTTATCGCATCAAAATGATGAGACAATAGCCATTTATCGCGTCAAATAATCAAATATACCCTTTATCGCGTCAAATAATCAAATATACCCTTTATCGCATAACATATAAACTTGTCGCATCATATAGATAAAACCATAATTTTCTCGCATCACATGGGTGAGACAACCCCATTTCCTCACAACATACAAGTGTGAGGAACCATCTATCGCATCCAATGTATGCGATAAACACAGTTTGATGCGACAAAACTCCCTTCTTGCATCACAAGGGTGCGACAAAACTCCCTTCTTGCATCACAAGGGTGCGACAAAATCAACTCATCGCATCAATAGAATGCGATAACCCAAGTCATCGCATCACACATGTGCGATAACTCAAAGTCATCGCATCATAAAGATACGACAACAGTTTGTCATATGATCAAAATCCCAGTTTTCACATATAGATGATTATGCCACCCTTATCCCATAATACCCCTCTCCTGATTATGTCACCCTTATCCCAAAATATACATCTCCTGATTATGCTACCTTTATTGGTCTATTCCAATAATTTGATATTAACATATCAAAATACAATATTATGCTAAAAATGGCATAATGGCAGTTTTAGAACACCCCACATATAGAACCATATGGTTCTTGTTCAAACATAGTAAGATGAAAGTTTATAAAATAAAACCCACCTTATGATCACAAAGAGATGCAAATATGAAGATGAAAATTGACAACAATTATCCAGTACAAGAACCACAAAAATCAGCTTCTACTTACTTCCTCTTTTGGTTTTGTTTTCTCAGCTCCAAAACACACAGTAAAAACTCCTTTTTGTTTTTTCCTTCTTTCTTTTCTTTTTACCATCCCAAGGAGATATAACAAATATCTCAACTAATAGGAATAAACAAGTAATGAGGTGGTGATAATCAAAATAAACAGCTCAAGTTACCACCTTTATTCAAAAACAACCCCGGACTTTATAACCGATAAACCCAATTATCATATTATCCTTCCTCAAAAGAACTCCATTTTGGAATTCATTCAATCAAACAACTGAGGATATTTAGCTCTCATCTTAGATTCTAGTTCCCAAGTAGCTTTTTGACCCTTATGAAAACGCTACTATACTTTCACCAGATTGATTTCTTTATTCCTCAATATCTTTGTCTTCTAGTCAGTGACGGCCTCCGAGGTTTCCATGAAGTTCAACTTATTATCAATCTGAACCTCAGGTAGTGGCACGACCATATTTGGATCAGTAAACACTTTCACAAGTTTGAAACATGTAAAGTATTGTGAATAGCCTTAAGTTCTTTAGGCAACTCTAACTGATACGCTACTGTACCAACCTTTTACAAATTCTGAACGACCTAATATATATCTTGGACTGAGCTTATCACTCTTCCTAAATCGTACAATACCCTTTCACGGAGAAACTTTTAACATCACAAAATCTCCTTCCAGGAACTCAATCGATTTTCGGCGTCTGTCAGCATAACTTTTCTATCGGTCCTGAGTTGTCTTTATTCTTTCTCGGATTTGATCTATATTTTCAGTTGGTATCCGAACCAACCAACTGTTTTCCCCCACCTCCTTCCAACATAACGACTTTCTGCACTTTCTACCATACAAAATCTCATACAATGCCGCTTGGATGCTGGAATGACAACTGTTATTATAAACAAATTCAATCAAAGGTAAATGATTCTCCCAAGATCCCCAAACGTCGATGACACAAGCTCTCAACATGTATTCGAGGATTTGATTTGTTCTTTCACTCTGCCCATCTGTCTAAGGGTGATACACTGTATTTAGCCGAATCTGAGATCCCATGGCTCTCTAAAAGCTCTTCCAAAACTTTGAGGTAAATTTACTGTCCTATTTAAAATGATTGAGAAGGGAACACAATGACGAGTCACTATTTCCTTGATATAAATCTTCACAAGCCTTTCTAAAGGATAATTCACTTTAATCGGTAGACAGTGTGAAGATTTCGTTAGCCGATCTACATTAACCCATATGGCATCATATTCTTTTGGAGTTCACGGTAGCTTTATGATAAAATTCATTGTGATATGATCCTATTTCTACATAGGAATTTCCAAAGACTGCAAATTCCCATATGGTCGTTGATGTTCAATCCTTAGTTGTAGACACGTTAAACATCCCTCCATGTATTTTGCAATATCTTTCTTCAATCCTGGGCACCAATAGAATGGTTTTAGACCTTTGTATATTTTATTGGTACATGGATGAATAAAGTATCAAGATTTGTAACTTTTGTCTAAAATTAGTTTACGGTTATTCCTAAAATGTGGAATCTAGATTCTATCCTGGAAACATAGAATTCATCTATCGTTCTTCGTCAGGGTTACTAATATTCCTTCAAAATCTCGTTAAGAATGTTAGGGATTCAGTTTGCTCTTAACGCAGTGGCTTTAATCATTTCACTCTTTTCTTTTCTATTAAGCACGTCAGCCACCACATTAGCCTTCCAGAGGTGATAAAGAATTTTGTAATCGTAATCGTTCACCAGTTCGATCCATCATCTTTGCCGCATGTTTAATTCCTTCTGGTTAAATAAATGTTGAAGACTTTTATGATTAGTGTCAATCTGACATTTACTCCCTAATAGATAATGCCTCCAAATCTTTAAAGCAAAAACGAAGACAATAAGCTTCATATCATGCATAGGGTACTATTTCTCGTGATTCTTCAACTGTCTGGAAGCATATGCGATAAATTTCCCCTGCTGTATCAATACACATCCCAGACCCAACTTCGAAGCATCACTGTATACCACAAAATCTTTCGACCCATATGGTAGCGATAATATCAGAGCCCTGCATAATCAATCTTTTAAGAACTGGAAAGCTTTAATCTGATCCTCTCCCCATTCATACTTAACGCTCTTCCTCGTCAGTTTGGTCAAAGGTGTTGCAATATGTGAGAAATCTTGAATAAGTTTTCGACAATACCCCGCTAAACCAAAAAAACTACGGATTTCAGTGCGTGTTCTCGGTACTTGCCATCTTTCAATAGCCTCAATCTTTGCAGGATCAACTTTTATCCCTGCTTTAGAAACAATGTGACCCAAAAATTGGACTTCTCTTAACCAAAATTCACACTTGGACAACTTTGCATACAATTTCTCCTTCTTTAACAGTTCGAGAGTTAGACGAAGATGTTCGACATGCTTAGCTTCTGATTGTGAGTATATAAGAATATCATCAATAAATACAATAACAAATTTATCAAGATATTCTTTACATACCCTATTCATTAAATCCATGAATAATGCTGGAGCATTAGTTAAACCGAACGACATGACTAGAAACTCATGATGCCCATATCTAGTTCAGAACACAGTTTTAGCAATATTTTATTCTCTGACTTTCAACTGATGATGATCGCAAATCGATTTTGGAGAAGTAACTGATCCCAACTAATTAATCAAATAAGTCATCGATTCTTGGCAAATGATATTTACTCTTTATAGTCAGTTTATTTAATTTTCGATAGTTGATACACATTCTCAACGTCCCGTCTTTCTTTTTGACAAATAAAACGGGAGCACCCCAAGGAGATGTACTCAGTCTGATAAACTCTTGTCAAGCAATTCTTTCAGCTGAGTCATTAACTCTCCTTTAATTCAAACGGTGCCACACGGTATGGTGCTCTGGCCACTAGTGCTGTCCGGGCGTTAGATCAATTCTAAATCAACAGATCAATCGGGAGCTAAACTAGTAAATTTATCAGGAAATACCTCAAGATATTCATAGAAGATTGAGATGGATTCATGTTTACCTTTTTCTTTCTTCATATCGACCATATAAGCCAGAACACTTTGGCATCCCTTCTGAACACACTTTCGAGCTTTCATAACAGATATCAGGCTGGTGTGATGATCCCGTCGATCACCATAAATCAAAATTGGCCCTTTCTCCGATAAATCAATACGTATCATCTTTTTATTACACACAATGCTGGCCTGATTCTCTAGCAACCAATCCATTCCCACTACTACATCGAATTCCCTTATCTGCATTCGGAATAAACGGATCAGTAACACACATCCCTTAACCTCAATTTGGCAATTATTAAACACATGAGTAACATATACTTGACTATTGTTAGCAGTATAACAACTAATGCATAGTCAAGGGCCATAGATTTCACATATAAATACCTAGCAAATAAAGAAGTTACAAACGAATACTTGGCACCGAAATAAAATAACACCTTTGCATATACTGAGTTTATAAGGAACGTACCTGTTACCACATTGGGAATTTCCTCTGCCTCCCCCTCGACATCTAAAAATATTGTCCCTAGCCCTATCAGATTCACCCCTCCTAATGTTGACTCCCACGAGTACCTAGAGTATTTCCACCAAGAGTCAATCTCAGATTCTTTAGCTGCGGACTATCCGACTTGATATGATCAGGAGAATTACAATGATAACAGTGTTGGGGCATCCGACAATTTTTGGACAAGTGCCCCGGTTCCCCACATTTGTAGCATTTTCTTTGTTCAAAATTATAGTCACCTTGGTGGACATGGTGGCATCTTTGACCCGCTGAACCGGACAATTTGTTTAAAAACAATTAGGACCCAAATAGATTATTAGAAGAATTAGAGTGTGGTTTTTGATTTTTGTGAGGTATATTGAAACTTGATTTTTTATGAATATCATCCGAATAGGGGCACATATTTAATTTTCTTTGTTTTCAAAGCTACTCGATTAATGGGCACCTTCGTTAGGATCTCTTCTATGTCGACTTTGTAGTCATGGCGTCCTACAGTTGGACTCGGTCCACCGGGTTAAGCTCAATTGTGGCTTCTTGAACTCGATCGTGGAGACTAAACGGATCTTATTGGCTAGAGGGCGGATGGATTGATCCTAGAATATTACCCACAAAACATATGACAGTGGTTAAATACACAGAGGACTCAGCTGTGTTTCTGCATGCCGGTCCAATGGTTCATCTGGCTTAGCCACCCCACGAACACTCGAATAGAAATTGACATACTTTGTTTATATTATGTTTTGAAGCAAAAAATTGTGAATCGTCTTGATTTTCTATGAATTTATTTTAATTGAATTGTACGTCTTCCACTTTGTTATTGTTGTTACCTCTTGTTGTTCTGAATTCATATTATAATATGTTCACTGAGCCCTATTCTCAACCGTGTTTCTTGTATTCTGATACGACGAGTTTGAAGTGACTAATAGTGGCGGGACTTGAGATCGATCCTGCAACTTTTGAGTTTTCAGACTTTTTTGCCTTAAAAAAACTATAAACAGTTTTTGAAACTTTAAATTTTGATTGGTAAAGCATGCATTGAAAGTTGTACTCTATGTTTGGAGTCTATTTGCAGCTCTGAATTAGTTATGACTTTATATAAGTCTCGTTAGTGACATCCCCATTCTAGACCATGAGGAAGAGAGATGTTACAATAATATAGGTTTTTTTTTAATTAACTTAATTTAATAATATTTATTCTATAATATGCTACATTAAATATTTTGAAAGTACATGTTGTAATGCGTCATAAGGCATCCAACTAGGTTGTAATGTGCCATATTGCTTGGAGCTTGTGTCCCGTTTTAGTCAACAAACATGGAGTAAATCTAGAGTCGTAGGGGTGGACTTACTAAGAAGGTCGTTGGTCCATGTACATCCGCTCCACCTTCCCAATGTGAAGGATTTTTTAGGGTTTTGTCAAGGGATTTAAAATGTCGTCCGTTGAACAAAAATCTAAGTAAAAGATTGCTAATGAAACAAAAATACATTTGTTGTCAGAGTTAGGAAGTATGCTGACAAAAGTGTATACGAAAAAATTGTTAATAATTCAAATTACTTTTACCGTTAGAATAATAAAAATATTTTTACCATCGGGTTTGACAAGACAACTGGTTAATGCAACATTTAGGTGCACGTTATATTAAATTCATCGGCAACAGTCTATTTTTGCCGACGAGATAGTGAAATTCGTTGGTAAAAAAGTCATTAAAGATGCTTTTGGCGGTGGATTTGTAAAGTCGGTAGTTTTTTGTATGAACCTAATCTTGTAAGATGGTTGTAATTTTAATATTTGACGATACATTCCGTACCTTGCGAAATGATGATCCTACATGTATTTCGTGTATATCTCATAATATCCTTTTATCAGTTAATGGAGATACTCTAAGCAGAATCAAAAGTGGCTCTAGTTTACGGTCAGATGAATAAACCGCCGGGAGCTCGTATGGGAGTTGGTTTGACTGCCCTAACTATGACATAAATATATTAAAGTAAGGAACAAATATATTAACACTAAAAATTAATAAGATTATGATTAAATAGAAAGCCATACAAATTTGTCCCATTCAAACTTATTACGTAATTAATAATTAAAAAATAAATAAAAAATATAAACATTGGGAGTACATCTTAAAATCAAATAGATTTTATTTATCCAAAATTAGATAATGTATAGAGATAATGATTGGAAATATCATCTTTTTTAAACTCAAAACTTAATTGTTTTAAAACAAAAACAATCGTTTCCCTAAAAATATAAAGGAAACTAAATCTCATGAAATTCATAATTTTGGATAAAGTTTTAATAAATACTTTACAAAAATAAATTCGTTTTTTATTCCCTATAAATATATACCTTAAAACCATGCAATTCGTAAGAAAAACCCATCAACATTACTCATAGTAATTAAGCTTCTATTTGCTATCTCTTAATTTTGTTTGATTAATTCAAAAAGCTAATTTATTTTATTAATGCAGGCCAATTGCATAAAGCTTGTGATTACTTGCATTCTGACGATCATCAGTATCTCACAATCTCAACCTATAACTGATGTAACTACTTTTGGAGCTATTGGAGATGGCATCACCGACGATAAATTGGTGACCATGCATACTCAAAACTCGTGCTTCAATGTAAAATCTATGCTTTCATTTTATGTTTTCTAATTTTCCACCTTTTCTAGGCGTTGCAAGATGCATGGAATGTAGCATGCAGTTCGACTGGAAATTTGATGCTACCTAGCGGAAACTTTCTTGTTGGACCAACGACCTTTCGAGGTCCATGCAAACCTAAAACTATGGTCGTCAATGTAAGTAAAAATAAAAAACACACACGTGTAAATTAGATACATTATTATGAGAAGAATAAACGAATTAGATATTGAAGTTGTACTTTTTTTAGTTTCATGGGATACATTTATGTGTTTGTAGGTCGTAGGGACTGTTAAGGCAATACCTAGGAAAGACTGGAACC